>NC_136501.1:17983524-18328524 GCF_053919585.1 Euprymna scolopes
TATGTATATATATATATTTATATATATATTTATATATATCTTTATATATATCTTTATATATATATTTATATATATATTTATATTTATATATATATTTATATATATATATTTATATTTTATATATATTTATATTTTATATATATTTATATATATTTATATTTATATATATATATTTATATTTAAATATATATATTAATATATATATATTTATATTTATATGTATATTTATATATATATATTTATATTATATATATTTATATTTATATATATATATATTTATATATTTATATATATATATATATATATATTTATATATTCATATGTATTTATATATATAGTTATATTTATATATAAATATATATATATATTATATATAATGTATATATATATATATATATATATATATATATATATATATATATATATATATATATATATATATATATAGCCCCCAGACATCTGGCTTTGATAAAGAATAGACTAAACCTTGCTATTATGGTTTCAAATTATCTGAAACAACAGCAAATGGGAGACTTGATTCCAAATATTTCTCATATGTTATATCTCCCCTCATTTGGAAATAGGGCACGATTATGAATATTTTCTGTATCAATCCTTATACACTGAAATGTACTTCATGTGGGGAAACCAAAAAGGGGAGCTATAACATATGATAAATATTTGTTATTAATTCTTCCCTTACTGTTATTTCAGATCATTTGAAACCAAAGCAGCAAGTTTTAGTCTCCCCTCTATCACGGCCAAAGGTTTTGGGAAAATATCAGATATTTTGTAATTCATATGCAAAACTAGGAAAACAAATGACTATGATTGAAACTTTTTATGGCTGTAAAAATGTGCCAAAAATAGGCTCTGGATGATGGATGATCCCCTTAATGTGCAACCTTAAGGGCAAATACAACATTATAACACTGTTGATGTCATGAATGCATGCAGCGAGGTGCATATTGCAGTGATGGGAGGTGCTTGACCGGACGGGATAGAGGAAGAGAGGGCAGAAGAGGGGATGTTGATGTTTGATTGGAACAAAAGAGAAATGTCTATGGGATTTTGTCAGAAAGAGAAAAAAACAAATAATAATTGTTTTTATCTCATTGTCGTTATATATCTGTTAACATGAAAGGTTGTTTTTAAAACCTCTGTTTAGAGGTATGAAGAGATCCAGAGATTCTTGGCTGATTAAGGCTGACAGCTTAGAATGGGGGTCAAGGAGAGAGGGTCGCCGTCGGGCGTTGTTCGATCTGGAGTGAGTAATCACTCCTAATTTGATAATAAGTGAAGGCCTCAGTGGAAAGGAGGGTTAAAATTTGGTAGAGATAAATTCAAGGGAGGGAGTAGAGATTAGCGGAACAGATAGAGGGAGGTTGTTGCATGGACAAGACAAAGGGTAAGCTCTAAGAGGAAGAAAGAGAGGATGTTTGTAACCACTCTCTGAAGGAGAGGTGGGGAAAGGGGTTGGATTTAGAAAAGGGAATTCTAAAAAGAGAAGAGTCGTAGCCAGCAAAAATGAACGGCTGGGCTAGTCAAGCGCTCCCGATTTGGGAGCCCTCAGGGCCTGATATTATGATGTTAACCAGCCTGTGTTAATGGGAAATCTGTGACTTTACTGGTATGGTCTTACATCGTTTCACTGCTACAGTCAGTCACCTCAATTTAGACAGTAAGCTGTTATGAAGTAATGAAAATTAATAAATAGGTTGTTATTGTCATAAACCGGAGTTCTGTTTGTTTGTGGTGAGGAATACTGTTGCCATATCTGGGCAAAAACAGCCTATCATGCCTTGACAGAGTACAAAATAGACTTCGTGGTTTAGTGGGGGATGCCCTTTTCTCTACCCTGCAACCCCTCTCCCACAGAAGAGACGTTGCGAGCCTATCCTTGTTTTATCGTTATTTTCATGGCAGGTGCTCGTCTGAACTCCAATCCCTGGTCCCCCCTCGCCAATCTTTCACGAAAAACACCCGTCTAGCTGAATCCACTGTGAAAAATTTCCCCCACTCTATATCTGTGCCTAAATCAAAACGCGGATTCCATGAACAAAGCTTCTTTCTTAGAACTGCACGCCTGTGGAACTCTGTTCCATCTACCTGCTTCCCTCCGGACTACAACTTGGATGTCTTCAAGTCTAATGTTAACAAATTCCTAATGAACCGCCCCCTTAAGTAAACACTTCATCAAATCTCCACACTAACGTAATGTACTTGCAATAACCCTTATCCCTGAGTGGCTTCCGGGCCTTGATAAGTGTTGATCACTGTGTAAAAAAAAAAAAAAAAAAAAGGACTCTTCATTTTGCAGCAAACCACAAGGACCAGCGGAGTGATTGATGTACCCGAAGACTACCTTCCGGACTACAACTTGGATGTCTTCAAGTCCAATGTTAACAAATTCCTAATGAACCGCCCCCTTAAGTAAACACTTCATCAAATCTCCACACTAACGTAATGTACTTGCAATAACCCTTATCCCTGAGTGGCTTCCGGGCCTTGATAAGTGGTGATCACTGTGTAAAAAAAAAAAAAAAAAAGCCAACTTGTGACGGGACAATGTATGATCGAGAGAACACCTGTCATATCGGGTGGAATCCGACGAGGTTAACGACACCCGGTGTGGTTGGTGCAGTATCAGTAACGTTATACATAGCCCACTACACAATTCAGGTTATTAGCTTTCCAACAACCATTCATTTGTTAAATTCTGATCAATAGTCACTAAAAAGGTGGTATATCTCTCTATATGTACATATGGATACATCTATACTGGTAATCAAATTGAATACTGAAATGCTCGTATCTTTGGTTCTTTGAGACGAAACTACGCGAAACTTTGAAGGTTTTTTGAAGATTATAATACCTTTCTATGGTTAAAATTTTAAAACAATTGGTAAAAAAGAACCTATATTTTCAAACCAATAAAATATGCCCAAATCTATCTACATTTATATATATAGTGTCCTGACAGGCTAGCTACAGTTTTGCTGCCTTCGGTTGTCTCCCCTGTGGCCTTGCCACGCCACTAATATATATATATATTTTTTTTTCATGGTAGTCACCACTTATCAAGGCCTGGAAGCCACTCTGGGTAAGGGTTATTGCATGTACAGTAATCAATGGGATAATGTAGTAATCGTTAGTAATGGAGATTTGATAAAGTGTCTTACTACTTAAGGGGGCGGTTCATCAGGAATTTGTTTATGTTGGACTTGGAGACATCCAAGTTGTAGTCAGGTGGGAAACAGGCAAACGGAACGGAATATATATATATATACTAATAGGGTGATCCGACATTGGCCGGAATTGGATGAGGATCGACGAATGCTTCCCACTCCCATATTCATCAAAATTAGTGAAATCGCCTATTTTTTAATCAAATCTGTTGAGTGCCAGCTATATTTGGGGCCCCGTCATGATACGCCGGGAGGAATCTCAGATTCCTTTCGCAGCAATACATTGTAGTCTACATTGCACTGTAGAGAACCTACTGCTGATTTTATAAAATTATTGTTTCTATATAATGGCTTGAATTAAAGTTTAAAATGCAAAAGTCAAGTATCATAGTTCAATTGTGCTCTAAGCAAAAACATTCATTTCGAACGCGCCCCTGTTATATCAGAAAAAACTACCATTGATTTTATATGCCTGACCTTACTGCTTGTGCAGTGATAATGGCTTGAATTGAAGTTTAAAATGGAAAAATATCAAGTACCATGGTGCAATTGTGCTTTAAACAGAAACATTTATTTCGAAAGTGCCTCTGTCATATCAAAGAACCTATTGTTGATTTCATATGTTGGGTCCTTCGGCTTGTGTGATACTAAAACCTCTCCGATGCACTTGTGATTTTAGGCTGTGTGAGGTGTTGACTTTGGTCAAAATCGCCTGTTCCTTCTTTCATCGAATTATTTCAATTATCGATACTTACCGAAGACATTCCGATAAAAAAAAAAACTATCTAAGAACACTGCCTGGCACATAAAGTACATTTGTGTAAAATTTCATAAAAATCGGCCCACTGTTTTGGTAGTTATAGGGAACGAACTCACAGGCATACAAAGTTCATTTTATACAATAGTATATACATATAAATATATGTTTACATATATGTGTGTGTGTGTGTGTGTGTGTGTGTGTGTGTGTGTGTGACTAACAAAACAGCTATAATCCAAATCCCAACATTTTATTCATCTTACCATTTATTAATTTCAGCATATCAAAATTTCCAATTTTTTCTTTACAGCACCTGTTTTGTAACGCAGAAACAATCAGTTATTATGCCAATACTGATTTTTTTCCGCATTGATTCAACAGAAAAATTGGATTTTTTTTAACTTTAAAAAGAAAAGAAAAAGAACTTGGCCTGATCACATAAATATAGATATAATTAGAGTGGGAGATCATTTCAATTATAGATATATAATTCTTCTATTTTTTTTTTTTTTTTAGTATCATTCCCATCTTTACCTACGTAATATTTTCTTTTTTTCTATTTTCGTTTTTTTTTTTTTTAATTAGTTCGTCAGGTTAATTTGAAAATTTTAGAAAATCAAATAATATCGTATAAATTTTTATTAGATATTTTTGTTGGATGTTTCGGTGTTAAAAACTTTTTTTAAAAAGATTTTTTGTTATTCTTTTTTTCTTCATTTTGCTGATGGTATTAACCCCGTGTGGTCGACCCTGAGTGAAGAGACAAAACTATATGCTAGATGTTATTGACGGTTATTGAGAAAAATAGAATATCATGTGGCTGCTTCTCAGCTGACTATAACAGTCGTTTTCAAGTCCAACGTAAACAAATTCTTGTTGAGCCGTCCTCGTAACTAATCCATTTCTTAACTAAATTTTCACTATTATCATTTATCAAAGGGTTCACTCATTAACCCTCCAGTGGCTTCTGTGCCTTGATAAGCGATGACTCTTTTATAAAAGAAAAAAAAAGTGGTGTCTTAGACGAAAGTATCGGAAAACAAAAGGATTTTATTCATTTAAAAAAAAAAAAATTATATAACATTATTTGATTTTCTAAACTTCTCCAGTTCCAGATTTATTTATTTTTTTAATTTGGAGATGTTTCCATTAAAAATCATTCAACATACAATTTCTGTAATAATTTGGTCTCGCTAGATTGCGGTGTGGTGTTCTGTGCAGTTCTAGGAGGTCCACCTTCCCAGGCTTTGTCGTCTCTTAAGCGGTTAGTTTATTGCTAATCGTCTGAGGCGCCCTTGCTGGAGAATTCCGACGGGGCTACGCAGGCACTTTTTGCAGGTCAGAGTACCCTTCATTGTGGGAGGCTCTGACTTCTAAATCCTACTTTCCAACCCAACCCTGGTGTCTAAGTTCTCGGCAGTGGGCGAGAACTAAATACCTCCAACTTCTCACAGTGTTTTTTTTTTTTTTTTTTTTTTTTTGTTTTTTTCATTTTTTTTTTTTTTGTTGTTTTAGATTTTATTTTCCGGACCGCATAAACTTTTAATCTGCAAAGTGTATTAAAATTCATACCAACCCCCTAACCATTCCTATTATGTATCCAGCCGCACGCAAGAACCTCTACTTACACCGCAAGCGCAAGACCGACCTGCTTGTTTTCAGTCGTATGACAAGAAAAAACAGTCAGCCCTAAGTGGGTTGGGAGAGTCTTATAACCAGGCCATTGTTTTATTTTCTTCCTTCCTTTCATCTCCTCCACATCATTCTTTTGAGTAACTCAACCCAATGAATATGGTAAGATGGTGGTTGTAGTGTGAGTCAGACAGACAACCGGTTGTGGTTAAAGGTATTGTTAGAGGCACGGGTCAGGGAATGCGTCTAGCTAAGATAATAAAAAAAAAATTAAAGAATAGCAACACCACCCACATTTCCTACAAAACCCAGACCTTGTGTCAAATTATGTATTAAAAGAAAATTTATATATAGAAGGCATTTCATGATCGCACGTACGTTATCACCTTTCACCTACATAAAAAGATGAGATTGGTGATTAATATGATGTCGCTAAGGTAAAATTTCACACTTTACGTTTTTTTTAACTGAATTGTTCTAAAATCTCCACAACACAACCGCCCCCGCCCCTCGATGGAAAAAACGGTTAATTAAACTGCAGAATCACCTGTTAAACTACACAAGTTCTATAATTAAATATTCCCACCCCCCACTCCCCCAAAAAATGAAAAACATAAAATATGCTTTTGTAAACCGCCCGTGAAAACTTACTGACAGCAATATTTTTACTCTTAAATGATGTGAAAACTTTTTATTTTATGAAAAATATTCCTTGTCATTTAAAATGACCGCCATTGTGAAACGTCAAGTGACTACGCGCTTGCACGCATTTTAGTAAGAAAGTGAAAAAAATGAATATAATTAAGAAAGTGAAAAAATTAATGCAATTAAGAAAGTATAAAAAAAAGATTGTCCGTTTCGATATCGGGAAGCAGAAAAATATTTGGAAGGCATTGAAACCGAAAAATGTTTTGGGGTCATGTTTTGGCTCTGTTTGGCTTTTCTTGACGTTTTTTCCTAAATGGGAAACAAGATGGCCGCCAGCAAAAACAATAGTGATTACGTTGGATTATTGAATGTCTTCAAATATGGATAACTGCGTGTTTGCGCAAAAAATAAATTCGATATTCGTTCTCAGCGTACCCGAAAACTTTAAAAAGTCGACAAATTAAAGGTGAATGCCGAGGGGTCGGTAAACTAAAAAAATACCTTTTTTTTTCTACTCTAAACAAGGCATATTGCTATTTAGACGCAAGAAGCTACTATTTGGGATCATGCTTAACAGGTGACTGTGTGAAGTTGGGTAGCTAGTAGAGTAAGGAGTTCGGGAAACCTGAAGGTAATTCCAAAGTCTTGCAGTCTGAGGAAAGAAACTATTATAGTACAAGGCTTTTCGGCATCTAAGGACCTCATCAGTGAAGGGGTGGGATTTTGTTGCTTGTCAGATTAATCAGATGTATGTACACATGTACTATGAGTTCATCAGAGCTCATTCCATTACAGTACTTGTAAAACATGCACAGAAATGTTATATATTTGTTCTTTGACCAGTTTTTTTCGAATCTTTGTGCATAGTAATACAACCCCCAAATGTCTTATGCAGAATGAAGCCTCCATTTCTCTCATTGTTGCCCTCAACTCTCATTTAAAACCCCCAACATTAAAACCCTCACTGACAACATGTACAAGTGAAAATTGATCATTTAATTTTCAATCCGAATTGCCAATTTTAAACATATTCTTAACAGTCCGCCATGCTGGATAAACTTCTCGCTTTCGACAAGTCTATTAAAAACCGATCTTCGATATGATTTCCGACATCACCGGATGTCATCATACGTTCCTTCCTGTGGGCTTCGAGTGGCATCGATAGCCGACATCGTTCTTCCGGCTCATCATTTTTTTTTTTTCAATTAAATAATAATAATAATAATAATAATAATAATAATAATAATAATAATAATAATAATAACAACAATAATAATAATTTATAAAACTCACTATGTCTGTCTCTCTTCATATTTTCAAACTCTATCTCTTCCGAAACTAAAAGTCGCAGAGTGGCGCTAGGGGGCCCTCAAAATATTAGATTTTTTTATGGGCCGTTCTTTTATGGGTCTTTAGTTGGTTAAAATAGTTTTTAAGAGGTGAAAATGGGAAAAATCGTTATACGTTTTGTACATTCATCTTAGTTTATTTCTTATCAGTTTATATATGTGTCATGTTGGTATAGTGGTAACGTCACCAGCTTTGAATGCTATAGTTTTGCTTTCGGTTTCGAGTCTAGCTGATGGCACCCAAATAATTTTTTTTTTTTTAACTTTTGAAATCACGACTCTATAATAATATATACGAAATTTGGACAAACTAAAATATCATATTTAAGGGTATTTTACGACCGGGTAAAGCCGCCCCCGCCTTCGTCAATAGATAAATAAATAAAACATATAGTTCTTGTCAGCTGACTAGTGGAGTTCACGGTCAAACGAGGTGTAGATAAAATTCTTATTGGAGAAAAACTGTTTTAAACAAATATCTCCCCTCAAAAAATGAAAATGAAAATTAACAAATTTTATTTTTTAGGCGATTACAAATTAATGCCATAAAATCTTGATGTAAAAACGAAAAAATGAAAATAAATAAAATAAAAAAACAAAAGAATCAGCACACAAACAGATAACAGTTATTTTAGAATTTAGAGTTGGGGATCAGATTCACATATAAATTTGATGTAAAATGATCCCGCCTTTTCGGGCGTTTAGCTTTTTAGAGCAATTAACCAAAATGGTGTTTTTCTTTTCTTATTTTTATTCTAACAATTCACAGCAGTCACAAATAAGAACTTATTTCCTCACACGAAGAAATGTCCCTGCTAGGTGATTTGATAGTTGTGTCAGAAATCGACTTTACGAATGCGTGAAAAAATATTAAATAATTCGACCTCCTATCTTTCCAAGCTTATAGCTACTTGAAAAATATAATTCAAACCCTAATTTTTTTTTCAATTACCGGAGCAAAGACCAAAATTTTAAAAAAATAATAGGTTTAATAGTAAATTATGCAATATATGTTTTTTTTTTTTTTAATCGGTTTTCTTTAAAAACGATTTGAGGAAAATAAACGAAATTTAACTTACCTCGATTAACTTACCTACCTTGGATATAAATTCAAAAAAATCACTTACCTATAAAAATTACTAATCAATGTGTAGTTCCATTCTTCATTGTTAAGAATTTATCCATATTTATATTTTAAAATCCATTTAATTTTTAAATAAAATAAATTTTTAAACGCCTATTTGAAAAAGGCGCCATGACGCAAGAATTTTACGTTTTTATCGAAAACCGGAAGTAGTTTTTTATTGTTTTGACCTACGGATGGACAGAAGGAAGTAAATATCACACGTTAGCGTTTGTCGTTTAGCCTTGTCCGTGAAGAAATATGTGTTCCCATAGTTTAAAAAAAAGGCAAATTTTACTGATAAGATTTTGCCTTAAAAAAAAAAGACACTCGAGGAATTTTTTTTCTTTTCTCAAAGAAATACATAAATTTTTGATTTATTATATTTTCATGCTAAAAAGAATGAAAATATAATAAATCAAAAAGTTTCTAACAGTATTTTGTATAATTTTTTTGTTTGAACTCATTTTCCCAAACTTACCGTATTCAACAGCGAGCATACCGCATTTTTCTTTTTAAAATATATCGATAAACACTGTATGATTTTCGAACCGATTACACGTTTTAAAGTGAGTAAAACCACTAAAAACTTTCCCAGATAGGTAGAAGAGTAACTTATCTTGCCTTTGATAACATTTATTTGGTATATATTAGATTTTTGACCACTTTTTCGAATCTATGTGTATAATAATACAAACCCGACATTTTATAAGTTCTTGTTGAGTTGTCCTCTTAAATAATCAAATTCTACCCAATTTCCACTGCTAAAGATCACTACGCTGTTGTTTCACTGACCACCTTACCCTCATTATTTTTATCCTTGAGTGGCCTTCAGACCATGATAAGTCGTTAAAACCTTGTAAAAAAAAAATTGTAACAACCCCCTCTCTTCACTGTGCAGGGCCCTAGATGCCGGAAAACCTTCTCCTCTAATAACTTCTTCCCTTGGACTGCTAGAATTTTGGAATTCCCTTCCTGTTGCCTACTTTCTTGACTGTACTGACATGCAGAAGTTTAAATGTTATGTAAACCGACACCTCGCTCATCTTCTCGAAACATGGCCCCCAAATAGTAGCCCTCTACGTCTAAGTGGCAACATGCCTTGTTTAGGGTGTGTAACATAGTACGGAATAGTGAGGAATAAAAAGACTTTAAAAAGGAGAGAGCACGTTTGAGAAGATGATCGCGTTAGAGATGTGGATGACGTTGAAGAGCATGTTCGAGAAGACGATATGTGAGGGACATCACAGCGGTAGCGATAAAATGAGGAAATAATGTTGTACAAAAAAAAATGAGTTTAAGTTGTTTTTTTATTCTTGTTACATATATATCTGGCTTGTGATCGTCTAAGCTGTATAAAATGGACAGCTATTTTGTTAAAAAAGAATACGAGACACTGTTTATAATACAGAATTGTTTATTTACACTTTTAAAGTAACTGAATTAACTATCACCATCAGCGGTGGAAGGTTAGGCGAGGGTTGGTCGCAGAATTTTGTGTCAATCTGTCTCGCTCGTGTCTCTCCGACTTTCTTTCTTTCTGTTCTTTTTATTTGTATCACTTCAACTTGTTGACCTTTTTCTCACCAGCTTATTTTATTTTATTTTTTTTTACATAGGCATCACGACATTATCAAGGCCCAGAGGCCACTCAAGGATAAGGGTTAAAGAGTGTACAGTAGAAATTGGACAATATAGTAATCATTAGTAATGAAAATTTGGTAAATTTGATAACTTATATGGAACGGCTCATCAAGAACTTATTTACTTTAGACTTGAAGACAACCATATTGTAGTCAGCCGGAAAGCAGGAAAACGGAAGACAATTCCACAGGCGTGCAGTTCTAAGAAAGAAGCTTTGTTCATGGAATCTACGTTTAGGTTTAGGCACAGATAAAGAGTGGGGGAATTATTGATAGTGTTTATTTATTGCACTTTTGCTGGTTTTGGTCTGACCCATTACTGATTGACGTCATGGATATAGGTCGTTCTAAATCCCGGGATTTCCCATTATGTTCTTTTTATTTGCTTGAATACAGCTTCGTAACACTGGGATTGACTTATTGTTCTTTTGATCGCCCAGGAATCTGCTTTTGTTTAGAAATTAAAAAAAAAAATGGATTCTCGACATGTCTGGAAGTGACAAATCCATAATTAATCGAAATTTGATATCTGTCTGAAGCCGAAACTATACTATTACTATCCTTTAGTGCTCAATTCAGTTTACTATAACTATTGCAGACTAATTTACTATCTTTCAATGCTCAATTCAGGAGAGAGGTAGTTTAGTATCTGTCATGTTGTCATGAAGTCATCCTCCCAATTATTACCTTCTTCTTTGGGCGAGTGGAGGCCGTGTAGTGTTTGTTCATTCATCATTCTACCATTTTATTAGATTGGGGGGGCAGAAGAGGGTTAGTTTAGTATCTAGTCTATGGCTAGGATACCATCATCCCAGGGATTACCTTTTCCATCCTTTTTTATGGAGGTCGTAATACACCTAGTAAAAGCGTCACATATTTATGCTAGTTTGTATAATGGAGAATGATTAATGATTCGAAGCTTGTACACGTTCGTAGGCGCTCGTGTGTGTGTGTGTGTGTGTGTGTGTGTGTGTGTGTGTGTGTGTGTGTGTGTGTGTGTGTGTGTGTGAAAGATAGATAGATAGATAAATAGATTAGTAGCGGAGGAGGGCATGTATTTTGTATGGTTGACTATAATCTCTACGGACTACGTAACTTTATGTTGATAAAGAATTTCAACACACACACACACACACACACACACACACACATATATGGAGAGAACTTGAATGCTTACTGCAGAGAACTTGAATGCCTACTAGACACTATCCTCGAGTGTCTAAAGTCTCTCTGTACAAGGGTTTATCGGCACAACTTGGCATGAGGATACTTTTCCCTAAAAGTAAACCCTGATCAAATATTCAAAATTGCATAGCATTTGCAGCCCAAATAAGATCTCCTTTCTATGGCTAACCCACATTAGCTTTTATGAGGAATGGTGCACCTTCTCCAAGTGATGTTACTTCAGGTATTAGCACGAAGCTGGATACTCCACCAGACTAGATAAATTCTTGTCCTGGAATCCAGTAAGACAAAGAGACAAAAATGAAACATATACTGCAACATATGAAAATGATTAATTGGGGAGAGGAAAAATATGTTCTCAATTTCTTTAAAAACTCAATGTTTGAGAGATAAAGAACTTTAATGGAACATTCGAATATCTATGTATCTCATATAGAGTTCAAGTGTTAGCCTTAGGTAGTGGGCCCCTTGGTTTCTGAGAACTTCAACTGAAATAAAAATTTAAAAAATATATATAAATAGATATGGAGAGATGAAAAAGGAGCAAAACACATTGTATGTTCATCAACGTTTCGTTTTATTTCAAGACTTTCTCGAAATGATTAATTTGAAGAAAATAGCAGCACAACATTTGAAAATATACTTGTTGTGTTTTCAAATATTACACTTGTATTTTATTTTCTTCAAATTAATTATCCTAGGAGAGTTTTTTTCTTTTTTTTTTCACAAAGGAGTCATCACTTATCTAGGCTCAGAGGCCACTCAAGGATAAGGGTTAATGAGTGTACAGTAGTGAATAGGACAATGTGGGATCCTTCTACCGCTCCAGTAGATATCTCACTCCTGATGCAATTCTCTACCTATATAAAAGCCAGGTACGGCCAAAGATGGAGTACTGTTGCCACATCTGGGCAGAAGCTGCTAGAAGCAGCTTATCCTGCCTTGACAGAATTCAAAATAGACTTCATAGCTTAGTGGGGGATGCCCTTTTCTCTTCCCTGCAACCTCTTTCCCACAGAAGAGATGTTGCGAGCCTGTCTCTGCTTTATCGGTGTTTTCATAACAAGTGCTTGTCTGAGCTTCAATCTATGGTCCCCCCTTGCCAAACTTTCACAAAAAACACTCATCTATCGAAAACCACTATCAATAATTTCCCACACTCTTTATCTGTGCCTAAACCTAAATATAGATTCCATGGACAAAGTTTCTTTCTTAGAACTGCATGTCTGTGGAACTCTCTTCCGATTGCCTGCTTTCCAGCTGACTGCAGTCTGATTGTCTTCAAGTCCAACATAAACAAGTTCTTGATGAACCGTCCCCCTAAATAATCCAATTTACAAACTTCCCACTACTTATGTTTACTACGCTATAATTGTAATGACTAATGTATGCCCATTAACCCTGATCCTCAAGTGGCCTCCGGACCTTGATAAGTGGTGATTCTTGTGTAAAAAAAAAAAAAATCGTTAGTAGTGTAAATTTCAAATGTTCATGCAAAATAGTGAATGCACTGCCGTCTCATATCAACTTCTCTGCTATCTTATGCAACTTCAATTTATTTTCATCCGAAATAAGTTTGTGGACTTTCTTTTATGCTTTTTCAGAACAACAACTGAATTTGAGCAACCTGAGCGCGTGGCACCATTGCACCTATACAATACTGTTTAAAGTAAGGATACCACTTTGTACCCAAGATCTAAAATGTAACAGAGACTAAATAAAACTCATCAAGCTATTACTTTGTTTGAACAGTATTTTTTTTCATCAGAAAGCAATGTTTTATCAACATATGAAATTCAGTTTTCCTTTCTTCTGAAAATTTGCAACATCAGTTACACTTAAATAATTGTAATTAGTAAACTAATAATCTGATTTGGCTCGAATTTTGAGGCATGTCATTTTAAGGTGAGTATTTTATAAAAATCATATGGATTTTTTATTAGTGGTGCCATTTATATATCAGACCAGAAACATATAAATGTAGTGATAGTTCATGATGAATAAGAGTTCAGAATGTCAAAGAACGTCCTAGGAGAAAGGAAAGGGTTTAGTTTATGATGAGAATTGAGTACATTTGTTTATTTCGGCTGGCGCCGTCTGCGTTTGCATGTGACAATGTTTGTAAAAGAGATAGACATTGTGAATGGCATGTATTTTAGCATTGATAACGTATATGTATAAACATATGCATAAACATATGTATAAACATATGTATGAATTTATGTATAAACTTATGTATAAACATATGTATGAATTTATGTATAAACATATGTATAAATTTATATATAAACATATGTGCAAGGGAGTTTGATTTGCAGTGTGTATGTGTTGGCGTTGTGTATAGTAGTTTGTGCGTGTCTCTTGCTGCATCTGCCAAAGGCATTTGGTTTCCAAAGGGCTAGACCTGATTGTATCATTCGCACGGATGTCAAATCCCCATGAGAAGCAGGAAAGAAGAAAAACGTTCAGACTATTTTATTCATGCACAAATTTTCGGCAGCAAATCTCCTTACTTCTGTAGTTGACTGAAAGAAACTATTGATTGGAGATTTTATCCAATCCAGAGTCGATACATTAAAACAACATTTGCTGCTGCTGCTGCTGTTGTACACCATTCATGATGATTAGTGTTGGCATTCGTTTTCCTGATATCTTTCTATTGAGAAGGATATCGAGTACTTACAGGAAGGACCACATGAAGGTTGCCAACATTCTTAACTGAAAGTATTTCTGTGGAACGAACTGAATTCGAACTTGGCACAACTAGGTTGTAAGTCCATGTTGTTAACCCCTGAGCCACCATCACCTTCCTGATGCTGCTGCTTCTAATCAGTTCTGCTTGACATAACGATAACCAGTAACCATATTAAATTCCATTCCGAACTTGTATGCCTACTGAAGAAATCTTGAATGCCTACTTGACATTATCCTCGAAAGTACAGGAGTTTGTGAGGACAACCTAGCATGATGATACTCTTCCTTGCAAGTAAAGTCTGACTAAATATTCTAAATAACATAGTATCCGCGGCTCAAATAAGATCTCCTCAGTATGGCCAATCCCTATTGAATTTTACAAGGAATTATCCATTTTCTCCAAGTGCTATTACCTTAGTAACAGCACAGAGTGGGATACTCCATCAGACTAGATGAATTCTTGTCCTGGAATTCGGTAAGACCTAGAAACCACAAAAAAACACACTATAACATATTTAAATGGTCAATTGAGGAGAGGAAAATTGTGTTATCAACTTCTTTACTATTAACTTGGTGTTTGAGATGTTGAGGAGAACTTTGATAAAGGAACATTCGAATATCTACATGTCACATAGAGAGAGATAAAGTTTTAGAGCAAGGAAAATTGCCTCCCTTGACTTCGGAGAACTTTGAAGTAAAATGAAACAAAGAGAAAAAATTTATTCCAACTTATGTATAAAATAAATATTTCAAGTTTTAGCTGAAACAAATTAGTTTTTAGGGAAACCCAACGTTGCCTGGGATTGAATTAGGATCAACAAACTACCAATGCTTTTATTGTCATCGAAATCAGTTAAATCGCCCATTTTTCAATCAAATCGGTTGATTGCCTGCTCTATTTGGGGACCCATCATGGTGGACCAAGAGGAAGCTTCATATGCTTCCCCACAGTGATTTAGTCTACAATACATTGTAGTCTATATTGCACTGTAGCAAACCTACAGTTGATTTTATATAATTATTTTTATATAAAGGCTTGATTTAAAGTTTAAAATGCAAAAGTTAAGTATCCTGGTTTAATTGTGCTAAAAAAAGAACCTTTTTTTTTTTTCAAATGCACCCCTTTCTTATCAAGGAACCTGCTGTTCATTTTATGCACTTGTGCGGTGATAACACTTTTAAAATGCACGTGATGTTAGACTGTATAAAAATCAAGCTGTTTATATTCTAATCGGATTTTTTTCAATTATCGGTTATTGATACTTATCGAGGCATTCCAATATACAACTTGTTTAAGAACACTCCCAGACACATAAAGTTGTTTCAGTATTTAATTATTACTGTTATTTCAGTATTTAATTTATATATTTATTTTCTGATTGTTTTATTTAATGCTAGCATTTTTTCGTCCATAAATGTTTATTTGTCTACTAAGTCGATCTTAAAGATAACATAGACTCAACCATTATATTTTCTTTTCAGATCCCACCTCTCAATCCTGCTTTCATTTGCAATTACTAATAACGTAACCAGCTGACTTTCGGAAGACCCCCCCCCTCGCTTTTCTTTTATATCACAAGTTTCTTAAAAGGTCACTAGCTAAAGTCCAGAATATGATCATGCTTTTCTTTTAACGGTTAATTTTAAAAAAAAGTATTTGGAACGCTGATGTTTTTAAAGCTAAAATTCTTTTCAACAGTTTGCATTCTGGAGACTGAAGTCTTTTTCGAGATAAGTGACTTCTATATTAATCTTTTTATCCTTAAATTCAAATATTATTATTAACTACATTTTATTTCAGTATTTAATTTATATATTTATTTTCTAATTGTTTTATTTAATGCTAGCGTTTACTCGTCCATAAATGTTGTTTATTATATCTCCTAAGTTGATTGCAAAAATAGATTATGTAATTGTATTTATTTTTAGTTCGTGAGAGGGGAATCTATCACCATACTTTTCCTTAAACACGCCAGTTGGACTTTTATTAAGTACAATACTTAATAATTTTTTTTCTTTTTTTAATGGAGAGTAGAAAACGTATTGTGGGTGCGTTATTAGCAGCTCCCGTTACTCTCGCTTCTCTTTATTTGTCCCTCAGTCCTCATTTTTTAATGAGTGATTTTTCTGACAAAGGGAGAAGAAAAAGCTGTATTCTAGGTTGGCAGTATTTTGCGCAAACAGTCGGCAGAGATGGCAGAAATTTTCTGTTTCTATGTCTATCCTTGTAGTCATGTCACTAGTAAGGGTGCTGGAGGTAAACGTTTTATCTGGGCTGACGTTATCCGCCTGATAGTCAGCGATCCAAACCTTGGATTAACCACTAAGGAGGCTGTCCTATCAGCAGGTGCAAAGTACTGGGGCTACTGTATTGCCATTTGGTGAATGGATTCTGGACCATGCAGTAGCTTCTGATGGGGCCTCTCGATGCCATATTAGTGGGTAATTGTTACGCCTTTATCTTATCATGTTCTACAAAAAAAAAAAATTTCTTTGTCTCTTTTTCTCTCTTAGTTTACCCTCTCTGTCCTGCTCTAAGCAAGTCTGACGACCTAGTCCACAAATTCCAAAATTCCATCATGATAAGTTTCAAGAAAAAATACACGATTAAACCCGGATCTCCAACTTCCAACGTAAACCCCCACTACAATATCTCCTTCTCCAACATCAGGGGTCTACGTTCTAACCTTCCAGAGGTTGAAGCCCAATTACAGGAGACTAAACAAGACAGACCATTTCCCTAGATGAGTTCGTAATTAAAGGATACTCTAATTTAACTTCTAAATCTGACCCCCAAGATCGCCATGGGCATGGAATATGTGCCTATATTAAAAATTGCTTTCCGTGTGGTAAGGACATCTCCAGAGAAGATCCTAACTTACCCTATATGTGCTTCCGGGTTGCACTAGCTCACACTACTGCATTTATATTTACTCTCTATCGCTCCCACAACAGCGGAGTTACTATCTTTAAAAGCATATCTGAGAAAATTGACCAAGTCCTATCTGCTAATCCTTCAGCCAACATTCACGTATGTGGAGACTTCAATGGTCACAACGTAGAATGGTCGACCCATTCAAACAAGACCGATGATGAGGGGAGGTTCTATCATGATTTCTCCATTGCTTATGACCTCACTCAGATTGTTCACGAACCCACCCGTGTGCCCGACAATGATGGCCAGTATGCGAGTCTAATAGACCTTTATCTCACAATTTGCCCTAAACTATGTTCAGTTTTTGTTCTGTCTCCTCTTGGATCTTCTGACCACTCTGTTGTATCAGTTAAGATAAAAATGAAATGTAATAAGTCCCCAGACGTATCTCTCCATCGTACAGTATATCGATACACTATTGCTGACTGGGATAACTTCCATACATTTATATCGGATCTACCTCTGCATTCCATGTTTAAAAAGGATGTGTCCTTTATAGTATTAGACCTGACGGAATGGTTAATTGTAGGTATTGACCGTTTCATACTATCAAAAAAATTCCAGCAAAAACCTAACAGCCAGCCATGGTTCTCTCCAGAATGTGCTGCTGCCATTGTGCACAGAAATCATTTTTCCACTGCTTCCAACGTAATAGATGTATGGAAACTAAAGCCGCTTCCAAGACTGCCAGAAACCATTGTAAGAAAGTAATAAAGAATGCAAGAGAGTTGTATGCTCAGTCCGTCAAGCAGCGGTTTGGTTCCCACCAGTTTTGGAAATAGCAAACAGAATCCTGAACAGAAGCGTGTGCTCTATCCCAACTATCATCAATGGACCTGAGGTAATCTCGTCAGCATCAGACAAAGCCAAACTCTTTGCCAAGAACTTTGCAGCTAATTCTACCCTTTGCAACCAAGGCCGCCAACCCCCAATATTTCCTCCTGTATCAGAAAACATGCTATGTGATATACATATATCTGTATGTGATGTTGCCAAGCTAATGAAGAACCTTGATTCCAGTAAAGCAACTGGCCCTGATGGTATTCCAATTATAGTACTCAAAAAACTTCAACAAGAACTAGTGCCCATACTTACAAAACTGTTTAAACGTTGTCTTAAGGAGAATTGCTTCCCATCACCCTAAAAGATCTCGTCAGTATGTCCTGTATGCTCATCCCCCTCTCAGTACAGGCCAATAAGTCTCCTGTGCATCATGAGTTGCTGAAATCTGTGTTAAATACAGAAGTAATCAACCATCTCAGCAAAAATAACCTTCTTAGTGACACACAATATGGTTTCCGTTCTGCTAGATCTACAGCAGATGTGCTTACAGTTATATCTCATAGGATTATCGAATCTCTCGATGGAGGCAACCTTTCTAGGGCAAGTGCTCTTGACATATTTAAGGCCTTTGATAGGGTATGGCATAAAGGTTTACTTCACAAGATCTCTGGCTATGGTATAGCTGGAAATATCTTCTCAATTATTAAATCATTTCTTTCTGATAGGTTCATAAGAGTAGAAGTTGATGGGCAAAAATCAAAAGCTCACAGTATTAATGCTGGAGTCCCTCAGGGGTCCACCCTGGGGCCAACTCTTTTTCTGATCTACATTAATGATCTTCCAAATCACATCCTTACATCATTTGTAGACATCTATGCTGATGACATTACTAGCTATGGTAGCACATCTAAGACAGTAAACAACCAAGTTATCTCCGATTCTCTCTCCTCTGATCTTGAGCACATAGTACAATGGGGAAAGGAGTGGCTGGTTACTTTTAATGCATCTAAAACCAAGCTTCTCTCTTTACATCACCAACGTTCTGATCCCCATCTGGCATCAATTGAAATGAATGGCTCTCGTTTTGAGGAGGCCTATAGTTTTGACAAGCTTCTGAGCTTGACATTTACTCCTGATCTTAAATGGAACACGCACATCAAATCTGTTGCCAAGGCTGCTGGAAAAATGGTGGGATCCTTCTATCGATCCAGTAGATATCTCACTGCTGATGCAATTCTCTATCTATATAAGAGCCAGGTACATCCAAGGATGGAATACTCTTGCCACATCTGGGCAGGAGCTGCTAGAAAGGACTTGTCCTGTCTTGATAGGGTTCAAAATAGACTTTGTAGCCTCGTAGGAGATGTCCTTTTCTCTTCCCTGCAACCTCTATCTCACAGAAGAGATGTTGCGAGTTTGTCTTTGCTGTATCGTTATTTTCATGGAAAGTGTTCGACTGAGCTTCAATCTATGGTCCCTCTCGCCAAACTTTCACAAGAAACACTCGTCTAGCTGTCAACACTATCAATAATTCCCCCCACTTGTTATCTCTGCCTAAACCTAAACGTAGATTCCATGAACAAATCTTCTCTCTTAGAAATGCACGCCTGTGGAATTGTCTTCCGTTTTCCTGCTTTCCAGCTGACTACAATATGGTTGTCTTCAAGTCTAACATAAACAAGTTCTTGATAAGCTGCTCCACTTGTTAACAAATTTACTGTATTTCCATTACTAACGATTACTATATTGTCCAATTTCTACTGTACACTCTTTAACCCTTATCCTCGAGTGGCTTCTTGGCCTTGATAAGTGGTGATGCCTATGTAAAAAAAAAAAAAAAAAAAAAAAAATGGCATTTGTGTGAAATTTTTTTTAAATCCGCCCAACCACTTCGGAATCTATAGGGAATCAAGCCACACACACACACGCACACACGCGCACGTACACACACACACACACACACACACACACACACACACACACACACACACACACAAAGTGCCTTTTATATATAAGTAGAGATATCCAAATGCTATGTACTTTCGAATGGAAACTGAATTAGGATTTTTAACAATATTTAGTCTGACTGAGTTATCTTTTCTTGCCGATCACTGCTTAAATTCGCTTTTAGCTTATTGAAAATGATAGTCATTTAGGAAGACTTTTGAAAATCTTTATTAATAATAAAGAAAATACTTGTTTATTTCCACTAAAACTTGTGTTACAGGAAGTGTAAACACTGATGGTGATTGCACAGTTGTCTAATGTACCATGACTTCAATCAGCAAGTTATACAAAAGTTAAAATGCGTGATTACACGTGACAGCAATAAAAAGAGAGAAACTCGTAAAAATAATAAAGAGTGTAACGTCAGAGGTGTGAGTTCCGTTACAGAAACGTTGATTTAATTTGAATCAAATATAATACACATCAAGTGCGCTTGAAAGCCAAATCACAATGCAATATTACGAAAATAAACAAATATTTTACTTGTTTGAAATTTATGATTTAAATATATTTCGGAGTTAAACTCCATCCTCAGTATTTTGTACATTTTTATTCTTTCTTTTATTTTATTCTTTCATGCCATGGTGTAAAGTTGGAGAAAGAAAAGTCAGTTCGATAAACAAAGAGTTTTTTAAAATTTTATTTATCGAAATAAATATGTCTCTGTGCCATTTGCCAGCGATTTGTTAAGAGAAGGTTTGCCACCTTGGTGGTCAATGATGATGTGGCAATATTGGACGTCCTCCTGCATTCAGCATCTGGTATTTGCAAAGGATCACCCGCCTGGTACTGATCAGGCTCAACATTGCTTAACTTCAGTGATCTAACAAGACCCGGTGTGTCAATGTAATCATTCCAGGTAGATTTGCAAGCGAGTTTGCAAAGGCGATCGCAGTTAAAGGTGTAAATATGTCTAAACTGTTGTTTAAATCGACAGTCAAAGTAACTTTGAGCTACAGTAAGTCTTTACTGTTTTGAGGATGCATCGTCCTTTTGGATCACCCGTCTGGTCGGCCATATCAGAGAATTATCGTTAGTTATTTAGACGAGACATACACATTTAAATCATGCTTTTCTCTAGTCCAGATGAGTGCAGTAAATAAACTTTTAACTCGAAATGACCCCTAATGTACGAATGTATAACGTAAGACACAGAAAAGAAACATTTATAATGCGTACACAGCTTTATTTTCTCATAGAACCCCCGACCGCTTTCAATGGATTTTACCAAATGTTTTAACGGCGACATTCGGAAGCTGACAAATTCAGCTAAATTTTAAAGTTAAATAAATTCATTGTAAAAATCATTTGAAAGATAAATATTAGTTTCCTGGGTCTATTTCAAAGATAATTAGTAAAGTCCTAAGACATTTAATTAATTTAAAAATATATATATATAGCTAAATTAACCTCAAAAAGTGAGAGATTCTGTCTTCGTAGAATCAGAACAAACGAAAAATTGTCCAAGCATGGATTCTTTGGAAGCCCAAAATGTTAGAAAGTCAAAAGGCTGTCTGAAAATGACATCAGGTAGTTGGATAGGGGAAGGGGTGCTGGTTTTCTACTTTTTTCCTCATTCGTACATTCCTCTCGTGAGCGTTTGTATAATTTTTACCATTTTTTAATCTAGTTATTTTTCTCTGTTCCTACTTTTGAATTCAAAATTTTTATTTTTATTTTTCAAGATTATATAAAAATTATGTTACACCGAAAGTTTCACATTCATTAAAGCAAGGAAAATATTAGAATCTAACATATAAAAATTATGCAAAGCATCTAATCTGAAAAAAGTAGACATAATTTTTGCAATTATACTGTTTGTGTGTGACAATATTAAATAAACAATACTTAATTCAAAAATATCGGTAGTTCGAGAAATTAATTTTTCTTTGAGTTATATTCATTAATACGAACTTTAAGGGATTTTTTCATAATGTTCCCAAGTACAAATTTTTTTTTTTTTCATTTCGATTTACGATACTTTATTTTCATAAGCTGATTTTTTCTTCACATTAAACACCAATCTTGTGATTACTCAATTTTACAGTCGAGTACTCTTACTCGAATTCTATACTTTTTATGTACTCGTCAGTACAATTGACTGATTTTTTTTCCGTGCCAACAGACATAAACCAGGTAATGTGCTGAGTCTCGTCACAAAAAAAAAAAAAAGAAAGAAAAAACTCAAAAGTTTATCTTTTTCGATACACCATGGAATTGTGGACAAAATTAACCTGCAACAAAAAGACAGTCAATAAAAGTGGAAAATGTTGGGGAAGAAGAAGAAGAAGAAGAAGGAGAAGGAGAAGGAGAAGGAGAAGGAGAAGAAGGAGAAGAAGAAGAAATAATAATAATAATAATAATAATAATAATAATAATGATTGAAAAAAAAAACAGAATTATCCGATTGTAATAAAATTTGCAATATTAATTTATAAATGTTCATTTGAAGCATTTTTATTAAAAAAAAACAAAACACACACACACACACACACAAAAGAAAAGAAAAAGTGATCACATTCATTGGATAAATTTATATCAATATTTTGGTGCTTATGTCAACAGAAACTCAAATCTAGGGGAAATAACCAGCAAAAACATAAAAAATAAACATATTTTCCAAGGTATAATTTGGGACGCTGAAAAAAATCAGTGGAACAATGAAACAATGTTAAATTTAAAAAAAAATGACTTTCTTTTTTTTTTTTTTTTTTTTTTTTTTTTACAAAGGCATCACGACTTATCAAGGCCAAGGTTATATTCGACACTGTTGTCAAAACTTCCGACTTTTTTTTTTTTTTTTTTACATAGGCATCACGACATTATCAAGGCCAAGAGGCCACTCAAGGATAAAGGTTAAAGAGTGTACAGTAGAAATTGGACAATATAGTAATCATTAGTAATGAAAATTTGGTAAATTTGATAACTTATATGGAACGGCTCATCAAGAACTTATTTACGTTAGACTTGAAGACAACCATATTGTAGTCAGCCGGAAAGCAGGAAAACGGAAGACAATTCCACAGGCGTGCAGTTCTAAGAAAGGAGCTTTATTCATGGAATCTACGTTTAGGTTTAGGCACAGATAAAGAGTGGGGGGAATTATTGATAGTGTTTACAGCTAGACGAGTGATTCTTGTGAAAGTTTGGCGAGAGGGGACCATAGATTGAAGCTCAGTCGAACACTTTCCATGAAAATAACGATACATCAGAGACAAAGTCGCAACATCTCTTCTGTGAGATAGAGGTTGCAAGGAGGAGAAAAGGACATCTCGTACGAGGCTACAAAGTCTATTTTGAACTCTATCAAGGCAGGCCAAGTCCTTTCTAGCAGCTCCTGCCCAGATGTGGCAACAGTATTCCATCCTTGGACGTACCTGGCTCTTATATAGATAAAGAATAGCATCAGCAGTGAGATATCTACCGGATCGATAGAAAGATCCTACCATTTTTCCAGCGGCCTTGGCAACAGATTTGATGTACGTGTTCCATTTAAGATCAGGAGTAATGGTCAAGCCAAACGCAACGATCTTTCCAGCTGATTTCCACACGTCTGCGTACATAACACGCCTTCTCTCAACTTGCCTCATGCTCGCTTCACGTCCACTTTTATAGAGCAGTCTCATTTGCATAAACATTCACAGTCACGTGATTATTCACCATAAAACGAACGGTCTCACCATGTTAGTTTTTCCTTTCTTTCTCTTTCATTTCGTTCTACTACCGACCCTTTTAAACATGAACCCTTGCTAGTCAAGTCAAAGTCACGCGTTTCCCTACAGTTATAAAACAAAAATATTCACAATCTTAATCGCGAGTTTCGTCTGCTCCTCCTGCTACATAACTATTTTTTATTAATTAGTGGCGGCAAAAAAAAAAATTCCTGGAGGTGGCTGTTGAAATTTGCCTAATTTTATACAGATCTTTCTTTTCTTATAATTACTTTCCTAATTCTCGTATAAAAATGAATGAATAAATAAACGAAGTTCTTAGTAAATTAGAGCTATTTCACTTGGAACAACCAATAAAAATTCCGAATAACCAATCATGAATTTTATCGCAATACTAGATTGAGATTCGATTGAATTTGTCGCGTTTTTCAACAAATGCGTGTTTTCTATTCAAACGCAATTTTAATTTAAATCAGTAAGAATAACTCAGGGAACATCACTCTTGCATGCACACGATACTTCAAAGGGAGATCACTCTTGTTCAAATTATACATTACACATTAACTAAGTGAAAAATTCAAACTAGGGTGATCTCCCTTTGACTGTAAACTATACTGTTTAAGCAAGAGTGATGTCCCTTTTCATGAATCGTATTACGATTGTTTACTGTTGTCGCCGCAATTTGCTGGCTGTTTTCGTGGTGACTATTTTATATATATATATATATATATATATATATATATATATATATATATATATATATATATATATATATAATAAAAGCAGACAATATGCTAAGTTTTTTTTTTTTTTTTTCAATTTTCGATTCTTAAACGATTAGCGAGACTCTCAGATGACTGCCTCTTGTTAGCTGATGTTGTCTTGTTCTAACGTAAACCTCGACACTACCTGTGTTCCAAATATATAAATAATAGGTACGAGCAAAAATGGACGAATAAAGGTACGGAGACCTAGTTTTGAAAGCCGTTTTATCATAATTTTTTGTAGGTTTCCTAACATTTTTTTTATTGTATTTGAAAGATTAAAGCCTAAAATTAATTTCCAAAATGGGGGGAAAGGTTATAATGAAACATGTTTTCATGGCGTCATTCGGAAGCAGACAAATTCAGCTAAATTTTAAAGTTTAATAAATTCATTGTAAAAATCATTTGAAAGATAAATATTAGTTTTCTGGTTTTCTGGGTCTATTTCAAAGATAATTAGTAAAGTCCTAAGACATTTAATTAATTTATATATATATATATATATATATATATATATATATATATATATATATATATATATATATATATATATATAGCTTAATTAACCTCAAAATGTGAAAGATTCTGTCTTCGTAGAATCAGAACAAACGAAAAATTGTCCAAGCATGGATTCTTCGGAAGCCCAAAATGTTAGAAAGTCAAAAGGCTGTCTGAAAATGACATCAGGTAGTTGGATAGGGGAAGGGGTGCTGGTTTTCTACTTTTTTCCTCATTCGTACATTCCTCTCGTGAGCGTTTGTATCATTTTTACCATTTTTTAATCTAGTTATTTTTCTCTGTTCCTACTTTTGAATTCAAAATTTTTATTTTTATTTTTCAAGATTATATAAAATTATGTTACACCGAAAGTTTCACATTCATTAAAGCAAGGAAAATATTAGAATCTAACATATAAAAATTATGCAAAACATTTAATCTGAAAAAAGTAGACATAATTTTTGTCAATTATACTGTTTGTGTGTGAAAATATTAAATAAACAATACTTAATTAAAAAATATCGGTAGTTCGAGAAATTAATTTTTCTTTGCGTTATATTCATTAATACGAACTTTAAGGGCTTTTTTCATAATGTTCCCAAGTAAAAATTAATTTTTTTAAAATTACAATTGAAGGTGCTTTATTTCCACTAAGATTCAAATAAAAAATAATGAAGTCATTATATTTCGTGGTCATTATTTTATAAACACTGAAAATTTCATTAAAATTGGTTAATTTACTGATTTTTGATGAATTTGTAAGTAAAGGTAAGGTTCAAAATATTTATACATTTTGAGCAACGTCTATTCATTTTGCACCTATCCAATATTAATCAACGATTTCAACGTTAAACTCGACACTTCATCTTTTCTGTCTTTGCATTTTTATTTTTGTCCCAATCCTGAGTGATGAGCTGATTTTTTCTTCACATTAAAAACCAATCTTGTGATTACTCAATTTTACAGTCGAGTACTCTTACTCGAATTCTATACTTTTTATGTACTCGTCAGCACAATTGACTGATTTTTTGTTTTTCGTGCCAACAGACATAAACCAGGTAATGTGCTGAGTCTCGTCACAAAAAAAAAAAAAAAGAAAAAACTCAAAAGTTTATCTTTTTCGATACACCATGGAATTGTGGACAAAATTAACCTGCAACAAAAAGACAGTCAATAAAAGTGGAAAATGTTGGTTGTTTTTGTTTTACGGCATATCAACCCTTTTTTTAGGTTATTTAATGCCGAATCTAGTTATTTTGAGGAACGATTTTTAATGGAGTATATATTTTTTTTTTAAGTCAGATTCTATTTAACCCATAGTTGGGACCCTAACAGGTACTACCACTCCGGGTCAGAGTGGACCTGGGAGCAATGGCAATTAAAGGGTGGCTACACACTCCCCAAGGTCCGCAAGGTGGGGCCTCACCATCGGATATAGTTTTAGGTCATATCCAGGACCGGAAAATGTTGGGGGGGGGGGATAATAATAATAATAATAATAATAATAATAATAATAATAATAATAATAATAATAATACTTATGATTGAAAGAAAAAAAAAACAGAATTATCCGATCGTAATAAAATTTGCAATATTAATTTATAAATGTTCATTTGAAGCATTTTTATTAAAAAACAAAACACAAATTTTGTCGCATTTTTCAACAACCGCGTGTTTTCTATTCAAACGCAATTTTAATTTAAATCAGTAAAATAACTCAGGGAACATCACTCTTGCATGCACACGATACTTTACAGTTCAAGGGAGATCACTCTTGTTCAAATTATACATTACACTTTAACTAAGTGAAAAATTCAAACTAGGGTGATCTCCCTTTGACTATAAAGTATACTGTTTAAGCAAGAGTGATGTCCCTTTTCATGAATCATATTACGATTGTTTACTGTGTATGAATGACGGATTGTCGCCGCAATTTTCCGGCTTTTTTCGTGGTGACTATTATATATAATAAAAGCAGACTATATGCTAAGTTTTTTTTTTTTAATTTTCGATTCTTAAACGATTAGCGAGACTCTCAGATGACTGCCTCTTGTCAGCTGATATTGTCTTGTTATAACTTAAACCTCGACACTATCTGGGTTTCAAATATATAAATAATAGGTACGGGCAAAAATGGACGAAAGCCGATTTATCATAATTTTTTTTGTAGGTTTCCGACTATTTTTTGATTGTATTTGAAAAATTAAAGACTAAAGTTAATTCCCAAAAGGGAAAAACTATTTGTACGCATGAAAAAAAAAAAAAAAATTATGAAAAATGTTTTCACGGCATTCATTTTACACGTACCTAATAAATAACGTTACGACACACACATCCCTGTAGAGTGGAATTTGGTAACATTTATTTATGTTTGTTTGTTTTGTTTTTTTTAACCACATTTTCATTTTGTTTTCTATACTACAAAATGCCCGTTTGTGGAGTATTTAAAATACAACCTCATTCGTAAAAAAAAAAAAAAAAAAAAAAAAAAAAAAAACAGGAAACTTAGTATCTGTTTTTCGATATTTTGCCAAATATTTTTCAAATAACAATTTCTTTTCTGAATTTTACGGATTTAATTTTTTATTTATTTTGTCAATATTAATTGATAAACCAAAAAAGAATCAATATTTATTAAAAATGCTTCTATCCGAAATAAGAGTTAGTGACAGGGCTCAGGGAGGGTGTTCTTTTTTGTTTTTAGTTTTTTTTTTAGAAACAAATAAAAAAAATAATTTATATTTATGTGCATTTACCATTGAATAAACGAAATTGCTGCACCATTATGAAAACGATTTATTAGGTACGTGCATAATTATTGTATAAACATTTTGAGCCCTCCCTTTACTTAAAAATTCACCAAAAATCAGGAAATTAACCAATTTTAATGAAAATTTCAGTATTTATAAAATAATGATCACGGAATATAATGAAGTAATTAGTTTTATTTGAATCTTTGTGGGAATCTATTATTTTGTTTAAACAAGAAATACCTTTACTAAAATTATTGTTTGCAGTAGTAAAAAAATGAATGACTTTATTTTTGCTTTTTTATGAAAATAAAGCATTAAAAAAATTAAATTTTTACAGAAACATTACGAAAAAAAAAACCCTAAAGCCCGTATTAATGGGTTCGATATAACTCGATAAAAAATTAATTTCTCGGACTACCGATATTATCATTGAATTAAGCATTGTTTATTTAATATTTTCACACAAAAAAAATTATAATTGCAAAAATTTTTATTTTTCTTAATTACAGGTTTTGCATAATTTTTAAGTAAGATTTTAATATTTTTCTTGCTTGCATGAATGTAAAACTTTCGATGTAACATAATTTTTATATAACCTTGAACAATAATTTTTAAAAAATTTAATTTAAAAACAGGAACATAGAAAAGTAATTAAATTAAAAAATGGTAAAAACGAAACAAACGTTCAGGATAGCAATGTATGGATGCACGTCTTGAAAAAAAAAAGAAAGAAAACTAGCATGCCCTCCTTCTTTTGAATTACATACCACCATCTTCAGACGGCCTTTTCACTGGCTGAAATTTTGGGCTTCCGAATATCGGTGTTTACAAAATTCCTGTTTGTTGCGATTTTGCGAAAGGCAGAACCCCTCGTTTTTTGTTTGTTTTGTTTGTTTGTTTTTTTTGTTTTTTTTTTAGCTAATTAAGCTATTTTTTGTACAAACAAGGTCTTTTTTATGTTTTCTTTTTATTTTTATTTACTTCAATATTTTAGGACTTTGCTTTACTCATTATCTTTGAAATAGACCCAGAAACTATTATTTATCTTTTAAAGGATTTGGACAATGAATTTATTTAACTTCAAAATTTAGCTGAATTGGTTAGGTCGCTGTGAAACATTTTTCATAACTTTTTTTTTTTTCATGCGTACAAATATTTTTTTCCTTTTGTAAATTAACTTCAGTCTTTAATCTTTCAAATACAATCAAAAAGTAGTCGAAACCTACAATATATATATATATATATATATATATGATAAATCGGCTTTCAAAATTAGGTCCCCTTATCTTTATTCGTCTATTTTTGCCCGTACCTACGATTTATGGTGCTTGTGCAACTTAGTGAAGTTTTAAACCAACGGATTTCAGGTGAAAAAATTATTACCTACTTACGCATATTATCGAAATTAGTATAAATTCCCAAAATTACGAAAAATGATCCAGTTGAAGATGTGCTAAATGTATTGTAAACAAAATATCAGCCACAATTATGATCCAACATTTTGTGTTTGAAAATGGCGGATTATAATTTAGTCAAAATGATCTATTGCAGTTACATCCCCTTGATTTTTTTTAATATTAAAACATACTAGCTCGGGGAGGGTGTCCGGCTTTGCTCAGTCGCAAAATACGCTTAAATATGATATTTTCATTTGTCAAAATTTCGTATATATTTTTATCGAGTCGTGATTTAAAAAGTAAAAAAAAGGGTATTCGGGTGCCATCAGCTAGAGTAAAAACCGAAACTGTAGCATTCAAATCTAGTGATGTTACCACAATACAAACATGTAACATATATGAATTTTTAAAAAATGAAAAATAAAAAAAATGAACAAACATGTAACATATATGAATTTTTTAAAAATAAAAAATTAACAAACATGAAACATATATGAATTTTTAAAAAATAAAAAATTAACAAACATGTAACATATATGATTTTTTTAAAATAAAAAATAAAAAATTAACAAACATGTAACATATATGAATTTTTTAAAAATAAAAATTAACAAACATGTAACATATATGAATTTTTAAAAAATAAAAAATGAAAAATAAACAAACATGTAACATACGATTTTTTTTTAAATAAAAAATAAAAATTAACAAACATGTAACATATATGAATTTTTAAAAAATTAAAAATAAACAAACATGTAACATATATGAATTTAAAAAAAATTAAAAATGAACAAACATGTAACATATATGAATTTTTAAAAAATTAAAAATTAACAAACATGTAACATATATGAATTTTTAAAAAATAAAAAATTAACAAACATGTAACATATATGAATTTTTAAAAAATTAAAAATAAACAAACATGTAACATATATGAATTTTTAAAAAATTAAAAATAAACAAACATGTAACATACATGAATTTTTAAAAAATTAAAAATGAACAAACATATAACATATATGAATTTTAAAAAATTAAAAATTAACAAAAATGTAACATATATGAATTTTTAAAAAATTGAAAATAAACAAACATGTAACATATATGACTTTTTAAAAAATTAAAAATGAACAAACATGTAATATATATGAATTTTAAAAAAATAAAAAATTAACAAACATGTAACATATATGAATTTTTTTAAAAATAAAAAATTAACAAACATGTAACATATATGAATTTTTAAAAAATAAAAAATTAAAAATAAACAAACATATAACATATATGAATTTTTTAAGAATAAAAAATAAAAAATTAACAAACATGTAACATATATGAATTTGTAAAAAATAAAAAATTAACAAAAATGTAACATATATAAATTTTTAAAAAATTAAAAATAAACAAACATGTAACATATATGAATTTTTAAAAAATAAAAAAATTAACAAACATGTAACATATATTAATTTGTAAAAAATTAAAAATAAACAAACATGTAACATATATGAATTTTTAAAAATTAAAAATAAACAAACATGTAACATATATGAATTTTTAAAAATAAAAAATTAACAAACATGTAACATATATGAATTTTTAGAAAATTAAAAATGAACAAACATGTAACATATATGAATTTTAAAAAAATAAAAAATTAACAAACATGTATTATATATGAATTTAAAAAAATTAAAAATAAACAAACATGTAACATATATTAATTTTAAAAAAATAAAAAATTAACAAACATGTAACATATATGAATTTAAAAAAATAAAAAATAAACAAACATGTAACATATATGAATTTTTTTAAACTAAAAAATAAACAAACATGTAACATATATGAATTTTTAAAAAATAAAAAATAAACAAACATGTAACATATATGAATTTAAAAAAATAAAAAATAAACAAATATGTAACATGTATAAATTTTTAAAAAATTAAAAATAAACAAACATGTAACATGTATGAATTTAAAAAAATAAAAAATAAACAAACATGTAACATATATGAATTTAAAAAAATAAAAAATAAACAAACATGTAACGTATATGAATTTTTAAAAAATAAAAAATAAACAAACATGTAACATATATGAATTTAAAAAAAATTAAAAATTAACAAACATGTAACATACAGGAATTTTTAAAAAATAAAAAATAAACAAACATGTAACATATATGAATTTAAAAAAAATAAAAAATAAACAAACATGTAACATATATGAATTTAAAAAAATTAAAAATAAACAAACATGTCACATATATGAATTTTTAAAAAATTAAAAATAAACAAACATGTAACATATGTGAATTTAAAAAAATTAAAAATAAACAAACATGTCACATATATGAATTTTTAAAAAATTAAAAATAAACAAACATGTAACATATGTGAATTTAAAAAAATAAAAAATAAACAAACATGTAACATGTATGAATTTTTAAAAAATGAAAAATAAACAAACATGTAACATATATGAATTTTTAAAAAATAAAAAATTAACAAACATGTCACATATATGAATTTTTAAAAAATAAAAAATAAACAAACATGTTACATATATGAATTTAAAAAAAATAAAAAATAAACAAACATGTAACATATATGAATTTTAAAAAAATAAAAAATAAACAAACATGTAACATATATGAATTTAAAAAAAATTAAAAATAAACAAACATGTCACATATATGAATTTTAACAAAATAAAAAATTAACAAACATGAAACATATATGAATTTAAAAAAATAAAAAATAAACAAACATGTAATATATATAAATTTAAACAAATTAAAAATAAACCAACATGTAACATATATGAATTTTTAAAAAATAAAAAATAAACAAACATGTAACATATATGAATTTTTAAAAAATAAAAAATAAACAAACATGTAACATATATGAATTTTAAAAAAATAAAAAATAAACAAACATGTAACATATATGAATTTAAAAAAATAAAAAATAAACAAACATGTAACATATATGAATTTTTAAAAAATTAAAAATAAACAAACATGTAACATATATGAATTTAAAAAAATAAAAAATAAACAAACATGTAACATATATGAATTTTTAAAAAATAAAAAATTAACAAACATGTAACATATATGAATTTTTAAAAAATTAAAAATAAACAAACATGTAACATATATGAATTTAAAAAAAATTAAAAATTAACAAACATGTAACATACAGGAATTTTTAAAAAATAAAAAATAAACAAACATGTAACATATATGAATTTAAAAAAAATAAAAAATAAACAAACATGTAACATATATGAATTTAAAAAAATTAAAAATAAACAAACATGTCACATATATGAATTTTTAAAAAATTAAAAGTAAACAAACATGTAACATATGTGAATTTAAAAAAATAAAAAATAAACAAACATGTAACATATATGAATTTTTAAAAAATGAAAAATAAACAAACATGTAACATATATGAATTTTTAAAAAATAAAAAATTAACAAACATGTAACATATATGAATTTTTAAAAAATAAAAAATAAACAAACATGTTACATATATGAATTTTTAAAAAATAAAAAATAAACAAACATGTAACATATATGAATTTTAAAAAAATAAAAAATAAACAAACATGTAACATATATGAATTTAAAAAAAATTAAAAATAAACAAACATGTCACATATATGAATTTTAACAAAATAAAAAATTAACAAACATGTAACATATATGAATTTAAAAAAATAAAAAATAAACAAACATGTAACATATATGAATTTTTAAAAAATAAAAAATAAACAAACATGTAACATATATGAATTTTAAAAAATAAAAAATATACAAACATGTAACATATATGAATTTTTAAAAAATAAAAAATAAACAAACATGTAACATATATGAATTTTAAAAAAATTAAAAATAAACAAACATGTAACATATATGAATTTAAAAAAAAATAAAAATAAACAAACATGTAACATATATGAATTTTTAAAAAATTAAAAAAAAAGATGAATGCACAAAATGCATAACGATATTTTCGATTTGAACCCATTTTTTACCTCTTAAAAACTATTTTAACCGGCTAAAGACCTATAAAAGAATGATCCATAAAAATCTAATGATATGATTCCATTTCCGTTTGATGAAAACCGATTTTTTTTCTTGTAGACCATGTACTAATTGGCCAGTTGTGCATAAATCCCAAGAGCGATAGGAGCCTTCTATCATGTCTGAAAATTACACAATGTTCAACGAGCGAGATTGAAGATGCGCCGCTGTAAAACTCATGCTCTCTACCGATCCAAGTTATGACAACAGAAGCATTGCCAGCACCCTCAATTTGAATTGTCACAAATAGCAGGCATGTACCCAGAGTGATAAAAAAAAGTTTCTGGCCACGGTTATGGTATTTGATGTAGTTTCAAGTGCGGGCCACATAATGCCACTTCACATCTTCGAAGTCTGTTTGAAAGTCAACACTAAAGTGTACCTGGATGTACTGAAGGGTGTGGGGATCCTTTGTGCAATCAGGTGACTGCTGGCAGACCCTGAGTATGGCAGCTGGATTCGGCGCCGGTCCGCAAGTCTTGGCTTCAGAAGGAGTGCTACAACTTTGTACCCTTCCTCCCATGACCTGAACCCGCTGGACTACTTCGTTTGGTCATACGTCGAGAACATCATCAACATGACCTCCCACAACACCAAAGCCAGCATGGTTACCGCCATCTCTGAGTATTTGCCGAGTTCCTGCTGTTACATAAGAAGGGCTGTCCCCTTCTCATGTAAAAAGGCAGACTAGATAAATGAAAATAATATTAGGAAAAGGCTAGAATCGAACCCTGTCGGCAACTTGAAATCCTAGGAATGCAGTCGGTTGTTAATTGTTTTTTTTTTAGAAATAACTGAATATTATTTGTGTCAGAAAAGGTGGTTGTCCTTTCTTTTAGAAATAATTGGATATTAAATATGTCAGTAAAAAGAATGGACAATGAGAGTTTATAGATAATGATTAAAAATAGGTTAGATATTGAACAATTAAAATTGAGAATTCTTTCTTTGCCAAAAGTGTGAAATTTATTCACGTGGAAGAGCTACAGTCTGACGTCATAAACAAAAGATATTCTCGATATATTGAGGCGGGGTTCTAAGTTAGGGAGAGGAGATCACAGTGACAGTGATAGAGTCAGTTACAGACGAGAGTCAGGCAGCGATTTAGCAGGAGCTGATGCCCTTAGAAGCGAAGGGTGGAAGAGAGACCATGTAGCTATACAAGCTTGAATTCCTGACATCATCAATCGGCCGGCTGAGGAATAAAGAAATCATGTAATATTTTGTAACTGTTTGTCTTCGTGTCGTCATTCACCAACTGAAAGGTAAATGTGTTTTATTTATCTTCTCTTAAATGAACTTTGTATACTCCCCCTCAAATAAAAGTTGAAGTTAGTCCCGAAAATTTCAACAAAAAAAAAACAAACAAAAAACAAGTTAATCAACGAACTTAAAATATAACAATGTTAAGTAACAAAATAAACTTATCAATTAACGTATTACACAAAACAAAAGTAAACAACCTGTTACAATGAAATGATGTTAATTAATCAACAAAAAAAAATTAAATAAACTTGTTAATTAATGGAAATGAAAAATCATACTGTTAGAAATTCGCTCAATATATGTTACCGTGACATATGCTGACATATTTTCGGTGTTTTTTTAATAGTATTTTGTCTAGTTTATTATTTATAACACCTTTTCCCGAACTTACCGTGTTAAAGAGAGAGTCGGCCGCCATTTTAAATTTTCCAATACATCGGTAAACACTGTATGCTTTTTTAGCTGAATAAACATGTTAAATTGAATAAAAACACGCAAATTATATCCAGTTTGGTAGAAAAGTAATTTATCTTGCCTTTGATAACATTTATTTGTTATATATTTGTTTTTTGACAACTTTTTCGAATCTATGTGTACAGTAATACAAACCCAATATTATTAAAGACCCCATTCTACAAAGATTAAGACTCGTCAAACAGTCAAAATTAAAATAAATTAAAAAAAAATAATAAATAATTTTTTTCTTTGTGGAGAAAAATTCATTTCAGGCGAAGGTATATATTGAAGTAACGTTTCTATTTTGTTTTTCTTTTTCAAAAAATTATTTTAGTCATTTAAATAAACTCCCGTCTTGTGTTTCCTTCTATTTTATTTTACTTTATTTATTTATTTGGTGAAAGTGCGCTGGTTGAAGTGCGCGGAAGAATTATCTTTAAAAAGTTGCTTATTAGGATTTATTGAGTTGGTTTCAGGTGTAATCCGGTTTGTTGCGAACGAATCTCACATGTAAAATTCTCGTTGACAAGAACTATTGACAATATTAACACTTTCACTATTCCGATGTTTTCTCTAACAGTTTTCTCTGGCCGCCATTTTTTTTTTTTTTTTTTTTTTTCAAACTTCGTTTATGATGGTAAAAAGTGGCCACTGAGCATGCTCAGTAACAGTTAGGGGGGTCAATTTTAACTGCAGATAACAATTTTATTTCCAACACAATTGTTTGAGAGGGTATTGTTTGAAAGGGTTCCAGTCGTTGGCAAACAGTCACTCAGTACACAGCCTGTGTACTGAGTGACTGTTTGCCAACTGGGTACTTACTACACAGCCTACAGTTAGACTTAAAAAGAAAAAGTCTCTCTTCGTATATCTTGTTTCTGCATTCAGACGAATACTTATCTTTTATTCAAGAAAGTTCAGTTCTCGTCCAGAATTCTACCTATATTTAAAAAAAAAAAAAATACAAAAAAATCTGGATGATGTACGTACCCGTGACAGAACGAAACATATTCCATAAAAATCGCGTAATTTGATCAAGTCGTTTTATTTTTATAAAGAAAATCGGCCGAGTTGTACAACCATCACCCCCATGCGTAATTTCTATACTGATAGGCTTTTCGAAATTTTTTCACTGGATTATTATTGATTGGACACTAATTAATCAGATTATGAAAAAAAAAAAAATCATTTCGACATTTGAAAAGAGTGCTCACTTTTTAGTTACAACGTTCTGGTAAATCGGTCACCCATTTTTTTTCTTTCTTTTTTTTTCTTTTTGCTAAATACGGAAGTGTCTTCGGGAGATATGAAATGGTCCCATGTTGACGAAGCAATGTATCGGGAGGCGTACGATATGAAAATTGACAACGCGATGGAAAATTATGAAACATTTCTTCAGCATGTTAGTGAAATTTATAATACTTTAACTTAAAAATAAAAAAAAAACCCTGCTACATTAAATAAAAACACTAAAAACATATCCAGTTAGGTAGAAAAGTAACTTATATTGCATGTGATAACATTTATTTGTTATATATATATATATATATATATATATATATATATATATATATATTGCCAACTTTTTCGAATCTATGTGTACATTAATACAAACCCAAAAACTAAGTATAAAAAAAGAATAAATAATAAAATAAAACTCGAAACTTTATTTTCATAAAAAAAAAAAATAAAAAAGAATCATGTTCATTCTATCTTTTTTTTTCTTTGAGAAACAAAAATATTTCTGACTTACAAATGCGGTAGACTCATGTCATTTTTACTTTCTATGGTTTTGATATACCCGCGTTTGTATTGGTTACAAAATGGATGACTGATTGACCAGAACGTTGTAACTACAAAGTGAGCACCCCTTTCAAATGCCGAAATAATGATTTTTTTTTTCAATTTTCTTTTCATAATCTGGTTAATTAGTGTCCAATCAATAATAATCCAGTGAAAAAATTCCGAAAACCCTATCAGTATAGAAATTACGCAGGGGGGGGGGTGTACAACTCCGCCAGAAAATCATTTTTAAACGAGTTAAAGCGATTAATGGGATATCGTAGTAGGCATTACAAGGCTGATCTCGCAAGTTTAATTATGGCATGCGAATATATATATATATATATATATATATCTTTTATACTGTTCCTTGCTGCAAGGGTGCAGATATATTTGTATTTTCTTTTCTTTTATGATTTGTTTGTTAAAAGATTTTTTTTTTTTTTTTTTTTTTTTCAAAGCAAAATTCAATTAGTCCTTCGGGAGAACTGGATGATGTGCTAACGCGCTATACCAGGTGGAAAACAATTTTCCATGATTTTATTTATTTATTTATTTATTTATCTGCCCCCCCCCTACGAGGGTTGCATACAACACAAAGTAAAATTATTTTTGAACGCCAAAGCGGCACTGATGACCGGTAACAATTATCTATAATGACAATTACCTGGTCAAACCCGTCAACATTTACTTGTTATGTCGTCTCGTTCCGGAAGAGGAGCCCAATGGCTGAATAAAAGTTCACCATATCTACATGGCAAGACGTAGAAACTTTTAAATAATGGTTGCTTGGAATTATTTATATATTATTTATTTATTTACTTTTTTGCGTGTGAGTTACGTCAACGGATTTGCTAAAATGACGCCATTAAGTTGAATTGTGACGTCAATCTGTTTAATGAGTGTACTTTGGAGTAAACATAAACGTTGATAAATTATTCATTTGCATATTAAATTCCCTGTGAATTATGTCTTTTTGGGTGAAACCGTCGTCTTATAATCTTTATAGTTGTTTGTTTTTCTTTTGCTTCCTGTCAAACTATTTCACACATTCGGTCAGTAAATGGCTTCGGACGGAAGACGTGAAGGTCTGCATCGAATGGCGAAATGATAGAGACGCAATCGAAACAGAAAAGCTTTGTTCACACGAAACGTCTCTACATTTCACGTTTCGTTTAAACAGCGAAATTATTCGATATCAATTAAAAAGAGTGACTCGCGAACCGGGTTACCTTGACATTCCCGTGTTTTATATGAAAGAAGGGGAACTACACGCGACTCGCATCGATGAGGTCAAAGAAGAAAGCGATTTTGTATCTCAGGGCGAATACAGAAGCCAAAACAGCGCAGTTGTCTGTACGTACTACTTGGCAGCCGATTCCAAGCATAAGTACCAACTTTCCGGTATTCTACAACTGAATGATACTTTATGGGCGATTTTGCCACTGCCGACACAGGGTGAGTGGAACAAAAACGGAAGTGTTTTATCTCGTAATAAAAAGTCATGCTATCCACATCGGATTTTAAAATTATCGTCAGCGCCTTCTCTCAACTTTTCAAAACGGAAGTATATTCGATCGAAGCGCACGATACCGAAATATAAATATGTCATCGATGTTGGAATTATGCTTGATTCAACAGTCATAGACTTTTTTCTAAGAATCATGCCTACCAAGTGGAAGTTGGGTTTCCCAAAGATCAACTTTATCATAAAAGAATATTATTCCTATATCTTGCTCATCATAAACCGTATATTTCAGAATACATTTACGAAAGATTTCGACATCAAAATCAAATATTCTTTATTAATTTATTCCAACAATAGCAATGTGTCAAACTGGGCCAGACCGCGAAATGGTAGTGTTACAAATCCAACGATAGCACTGGAAGAATTTAAGAAATGGCTGGATAAATCTCATAGTTCCCTTCTTACTGCTGATCATATAATACTGGTTACTCGTTACCTCGTAAATACACGACCGCCATTTTTAAATGGTTACACTTGGAAGGCAGGAATTTGTACAGACAAGCGCCTCAGTGTTATCCAAGAAAAGTTCGATGCGACTTTCAGTTTAACGGCTACTCAACTCATAGCATACAATATTGGAATCAACTTTGATGGCTTTGACAACGCATGCAACCCCAAAGACCGATTTATTATGTCGACTGATATTCGAAATTTGAAAAATGGCAATTTAAATAATGTCTTTAAGTTTTCATCTTGCTCGAAGAATCAACTGCAAAATATCCTGAGAAGTAAAATACTGTTAAGAACATGTATGAGTAGCTCGTCCACTCTGCCATCTCCTAATGACGCCCGTCTGATGCAACCGGGCCAGAGATTTATAGCTAACGAACAATGCTTAGCCAAATTTGGCAGCACATCAAACATATACCAATGTGAAAAAGAATTATTTCGGGGCCGCACGGACATCTGCACCAACATGCTATGCCCAGACAACGGTACGTGCAAGGGTATTGCTGCGTTGGAAGGCACTTCATGTGGCACGAAAATGTGGTGCCACAACGGACGCTGTCGAAGTCACTCAGAAGCTCCAGATATAAGTCGAGACTGTTGGTTAGGCAATAGAAATCTATCAGTGAGGTTGGCTGATAAGATTTATTTCTGTAAGGATATCTCATATAGTATCGGCCATCTTTGTTACAACGACGAAATCCGTAAGCAATGCTGTTGGAGTTGTGCATATTTCCGTACTGGTATTCCTGACTGCGAGTATGGCGACAGAAAGGACGACTGTTGGGAAAGAGATTGCTTCTATTACAGCAAAAAGCAGGTCACACATGACTGTTGCGGAACCTGCTATTTGATGCCCAAACCCTCTTCAGCTAATCGCGAACCGTTCGAAATTTGCCGCCCACTAGTTTTGCTTCTTCTCCAACTAATATTTCATACCCGATACTAACACATTTTGGACAAATAGACGTACACTCCCCTGGAATTGTATTCCAGTTGTGTTCTATTATCAGTTCATTGCGCATGCGCAGAACCGGCCAATTTGCTAATGCACGGTGTGGCCGCGTAACGTATAAAGGACAAGATCTGAGATGACAGCAAAGCAAAGAAAATTGACAATTAGAACTTTTAAACCATTGAAGCTGGTCCTACCATATTAAATATTTCCCAAATGCAACACCGGTACAGAACGGAGAAATTGTTATAAAATTTATCTCTTTTGTTCAAAAAAGAACCTGGATAATCAGCAGAAACCTAACAAATAAATTTTATTATTTCGATACGACTACATATGGTTACTAGTACTGCTATCGTCGTTGCTGCTGCTGTTAATAATATTACTGCTTTCTTAGATACTTACTTGGCGATGACAAGTTGTATAATGAAGTACGCAGGCCTAGACGAAGGCTCACGAATCTTTTCTTTTTAACCAATCGGAGCATAGCGCGCAAAATCTTAAAGTTTCTACACTGCTATTGACGGCACACTTATATATATATATATATATATATATATATATATATATATATATATATGGATGACAAAATAGCTATATATGTTGAAATAAATGGTAAGGTGAATGAAATCTTGGAATTTTGAATATAGCTGTTTTGTCATCCATTTTCATATGCTCTGTTATTAAATTTAATACATATCGAGCTTCATAAATAAAAGGATTTGTATAAATAAATAGTGAAATATGATTGAAAAAGCATATTTTTTCTCTCTCACAAGCACGCACACACACACACACACACACACACACACACACACACACAGTCAGGAAATCTGAAATATTTTAACGTGGAGTCGTCAATCAGGGACACAGTACTCACTCCCTGATTGACGACTTCACATCAAAATATTTCAGATTTCCCGACTAAACTTCATCCTCCAACGAGAACTTTATCTCCACATGTCACCTTGAAAAAAAAAATGGATTCCAACAACATCTATTTGAAATGCACACTTTCGTATTAACAGTAACGGAAACTTTTCTCTTGCATAAACACTTTTGCTGTAAGACATACGATATACGATAAACATATGATATACTGAACATATGATATACTGAACATATGATATACTGAACATATGACAGCTAAACTCGATGTACGCACTTACATACCTTTATGCGCACGCATTCATGTACATTATCTGTCTGTAAATAAATATTTGTTGATTTAAAAGTTATGCATGTCTTGCTATTATTATTATCATTATTATTATTATTATCATTATTACGATTATTGTTATTGTTGTTGTTATTATTATTGTTATTATTATGATTATTATTATTGCTATTGTTGTTATTATTGTTTTTGTTGTTGTTATTATTATTGTTATTATTATGATTATTATTATTGCTATTGTTGTTATTATTGTTTTTGTTGTTATTATTATTGTTATTATTATGATTATTATTATTGCTATTGTTGTTATTATTGTTTTTGTTGTTGTTGTTATTATTATAACTATGACTATGATTATTATTATTTATTATTATTATTATTACGATTATGACTATGATTATTATTATTATTATTATTATTATTTTATTATTGTTGTTGTTATTATTATTATTATTATTATTATTATTATTATTATTATTATTATTATTATTGGCTCACAAGGAGCTTTCACAAAGGTCATCAAAGATGTTTCCTTGAAAACAACCTGTGGAGTTCCCTGGAAGCTGAATGACAACAAGTCTCCCCAGATTTCCAGTACTCTCCACCTCTTTCGATAACATTCGCAAATGAATTTGCATTATCGCAACGACCGCTTACCATTGATTTCTCACTAGCAGCGGCCATTTGTCACTACTGGAGTGAGTGGCAATAAGCCTCCCAAAGGTACCAGTTCTCTTGGCATTTGTCCAGCGGAGGTATGGTTAGTGCTTTCTCTTCAGCATTTTCGACTATTTGGCATTAATTGTGGGGGAGGAGGGTGATTGGATAATAGCGAGCTTATAGATGTGCAGCTTCAATGTGCTTTGTTCCATGTAATGCTTTATCTTTTATCTCTGCAGCAGTTCGTCTGGCCCGCATATGTGGCTCATGTGTATTAGTCCTCACATTCAAGGTTTTTCTTAATATTTCAGCTGTTTTCATTATTGTTATTCGTTGCATTTTTCCAGCCATTCCTCTGATTCCAATTTCTCCCACTCTCTTCTCAAAGTTTTTCGTAATTGTTCTTAGTGCTCCTACTATTATGGGTATTATTTTGATTTTTTTCATCATCCAAATCCCTTTCAGCTCTCTGGCTAGCTCTGTGTATTTGCTCCGCTTCTCCTTTCCTTTGATATTTATCCTGTGGTCAGTTGTGACAGCAAAGTCTACATTATTATTATTATTATTATTATTATTATTATTATTATTATTATTATTCACTGATAATAATCGGCAGTGTTTCCTGGAGTCTGGGTTACAGCAAGTCTCTCCCGATTTCCAGTACTCTCCATTTCTTTCAATAACCTTGCAAATAATTTTTGCGTTATCGCAACAGCTGGTATTCAGCCGAGGTTGAATTTTTTTTTTTTTTAAGACTTCTGTTACATTTTTCAGGTGTCTGCTTACTGTTTGTAGTTTATGAAATTTCGTTTCCGCATTCAAGGATTTTCCCCCAAGATTTCAGCCGTTTTATCATTGCCACCCATTGTATGGTCTCAGTATTCCCTTTTATTCCAATTTCTCCTATTATTATTTGTATTCACTAGGAGTTTTCATTACAGGTCATCATCAGAGATTATTCACTTATTTCCTGGCGTCTGGGCGACAGTAAGTCTGCCCGGATTTTCAGTGCTCTCCATCTGTAAGATAGTGCATACGAGCGCGTGGGAAAATATCAACAGCAGCAAAGGATGGCTGGCTTGCAAAGAGATTAGCAGCAACAGTAGCCGAAAAACGTGCATATGCAAATTTGGAAGTGTGCTCGAGAAGAAAAAAAGGCATCGAAAAAATAGAGATATAAAATTGCAGGCGAGAAATGGATGGCTAAGGCTAGCGCAAGATTGGAGAAGAAAAGTATACACCAGGGGAGATGGACGATGGCGAGCAACTTTTTAAGCGGTGTCGAAACGGGAAAGTAAAGGTAATAAAACTTTTGTTTAAAGAAAAAAATAATAAAAAAAAATAAAATAAAATAAAAAATAAAAATAATAAAAAATAAAAATAAAATAAAAATACTGACCCGGATTTTTATTTATTTATTTCTTTTGTTTGTTTGTAACTGCTATGTTACGCATCACTTTTGATAACCTCTGGAAATGGTTTTCCGTTATCACAACATCCACTTACCATTATTTTCTAGCAACGATCATCGGTCCACACAAGAATTTGGGTGGTGGAAATAACCTCCTCAAGATATCAGTAGAGGTTTGGTTAGTTTGTGCCATCCGTCTGTGGTCCTTCCATCCTCCTTGATTTTTCACGACTTTTTTGTGGGGTATCAGTCGAGGCTGATATTTTTTTAAATTCTGCTGCATTTTTTTATGTGACTGGTTAATGCTGGTTTCCGCATTCAAGGATTTTCCTAAGATTTCAATTGTTTTTATCATAGCCGCTTGTTTTATGTTTCACTCCTCCTCTTTATTTCAGTATCTCATTTTTAAATTGCATTAAATTAAATTCGATTGCTATATTGTCCAATTGACTACTGTACACTCTTAACGCTTATCCTCTAGTGGGTTCTGGGCCTTGATACGTGGTTATGCCTATGTAAAAATAAAATGCATGTGTATATTTGTTTGTTTGTGAGAATGAGGGAGAGAGAGACTTTTAGCTCAGCAGAGCCTATGGATATAATAAACAAATGGCAAAATTTGATAACATATGGACCGAGCCATTAAGTAATGATATTACAATAAAATTATACAGAATTTGTTCATGTGCATAGTTTGAGATGCGGGAGTGGAGTTTGAGAAGATGAGAAGTTGAGATTTTCTTTTTTGATATTGTAAGTTAGATCTTTTTCTTTGCACATGAGGCAGTCAGTTAAAGTGAACGTATACTACTCCTTGCTATGGATTCGAATTTAAAGTTGTAGTCAATTAATTTCCAGCCCAATAATATATAAGGTGCCTTCAATAAGTTTCCAGACTTTTTTTTTGTACATGGATTCAAAATTGTTTTAGATTCCTGAAAATTGGTGTTCTTGGGATTTGTACACAGCTGACCAACTAGTAGTTGGTCTACAACAAAAAAGAAAACCGGTTTTCATCAGATGGAAATGGAATCATGTCGTCTTTTCTAGGACGACAATTTTATCTTTCCAGTCTGTACACCTGAAGAAAGTCGGAGGTTACGTAGACCGAAACGTTGTGAAAATAACACTCAAGATGAGAACAGTAGTCGGAAAATTCAAAATAATACGAATAACCAATCGTTAATTGTTTATTTTATTGTGGACTATTATCCTCATCTTTCTTAGTTGTTGTTTCACGACGTTTCGGCCAATCCTCTGGCCTTCATCAGGTGGTAACCGCGATGGGATAGGAACTCTCAATCTCCTGACTGCATCCACATCAATTACTGCCTTCTGTAGTTGTTGTCGTCTCACCACGTATGGAAAGCAGTGGATGCAGTCAGGGATTCAGAGTTCCTATCCCGTCGCAGTTATCACCTGACAAAGACCAGAGGAATAGTTGGTCGAAACGTTGTAAAAACAACTAACAAAAGATAAGGATAATAGTCCGTAATAAAAAAAAAAAATTAATAAATAATACTCATCTCAATAATGAATTCCAGTTAAATAATATATATATAACCAAGCATCATCTCAAAAATTTAGAAACGTAAAAGCACTGGGATGAATACTTGGAAGTAGTCAGCTGGGAATAGCTGATAGGGTGAGCACAAAGGTTGTCAGTTTCTATTAATCAAGGGTAGCGGTGCCTAAGACAAAAAACCGGACATAGGATTTCCGATCCTGAAGTTTATATATTTATAAGTTTTCAGTTAATTTATAACAGTTATTTTGTTTACTGCAGTTGACGACAGTTCACTGCTCGGGGCAGACCGCGGAGAGCTTTAGCAGATGAGGAGATGAACTGACCGTCAAAGATGCCTCACAGATAGCTATCAACAAACAACGTTTGGCAATCCTTTATCTACCAAAATTAGGGCACAAATGACTTATATTAACAACTTTTTTGTGTTATTTTCATCCTAGTATGCGAAGATGATCATTAGGTTCAAATTGTACCTCCTCCTCCGAGGGGGGGGTGCTGATGCGTGTTTTTTTTTTTTTTTTACATAGGCATCACTACTTATCAAGGCCCAGAGGCCACTCGAGGATAAGGGGTAAAGAATGTACAGTAGTCAATTGGACAATATAGTAATCGTTAGTAATGGAAATTTGGTAAATTTGTTAACTTAAGTGGAACGACTCATCAAGAACTTGTTTACGTTAGACTTGAAGACAACCATATTATAGTTAGCTGGAAAGCAAGAAAAAGGGAAAACAGTTCGATAGGCGTGCAGTTCTAAGAAAGAAGCTTTGTTCATGGAATCTATGTTTAGGTTTAAGCACAGATAAAGAGTGGGGGAGATTATTAATAGGGGTTTACGCTAGACGAGTGTTTCTATGATAAGAACCCTTCCAGAAACGCACACATGGCAGAGGTACACCAAGATACCCTCTCCATCCGCAAATAGATAGTGTTACAAATCATCATCATATTGTATGAATCTGAAGATTCTATTGTTGGCATTGGTTTCCCCGATATTTTTCTAGCCAGAATTATTTTTAGAAAGACATTAGGTACTTATGGGAAAGACCACATGAAGGTTGCCAACATCTTAAGGGAAAGTGATTTTATTGGAGCGAACTGGATTCAAACTGAGAACATCCAGGTCGTCAGTTTGTGCTGTGAACCACTGCATTATCATCTCCTACTGTTAAATTGAATTAGTACACCGGACAACACCAGGTAACCCTATCAATATATGGTAATCAGAATCGGGAATTCAAAAATCGGAACTTTTCGGAGTATTGGAATCGCCTATTTTCCGATACCCAAAACAATTCTTTTTATCGTTTTTATTGTTTTCGTTTGAAACTTATCTTCAACAGTCGTATTAATGATGAAATAATAAATATTTATTAATTTTAAACTACCAATAAAACTATCATCTATAAATTATACCCACAAGTGTATGTTTTATGTTTGCGAAAATATGGGCACATTTTTTTATTTTTTATTTTTTTGCGGTAATCCTACCCCTGCTTCCAACAAAAACAACTCTATATTTAGAAATTTAAATAGAATTGGAATCGGAATCGGTAATTGTATCGGAATCAGGAATGTAGAGCAGAATTGGTAATTGTATCAGAATTGGGAATTTAGAACAGAATCCATAATTGTATTGGAATTGGAAATTTAGAACAGAATCCGTAATTGTATCGGAATCGGGAATTTAGAACAGAATCCGTAATTGTATTGGAATCGGGAATTTAGAACAGAATCCGTAATTGTATTGGAATCAGGAAAATATTGGAATCGTCCCATCACTAATAATAATATAATGTTTTTAAAACTTATTTTTCGCCGCGTTCTGTCCATGAAAAAGCGATGAAAATAGGTTAACGAAACATCTAAATGTTTACATAGTGACTGTTGCTTTCCTCGGCTTTAGTTTATGAGGTGCGGACCGACCTGTCAGGTGCCCGCAATGTTATGCAGCAGGTAAAAATTTAATTAAAAAATTCTTGTTTATTATTTATTATCGAAATGGGATTTTATGGCGATTGAATCACGGAAAGCTTTTGTTGTTGTTGTTTTTGTTAATGCTTATCTCTTCTCTACTGTTATATAAAACGAACTTTGTCTGTGTGCCTGTGATTCGTTCCCTATAGACTCCAAAACGGCTGGGTCGATTTTTATGAAATTTCAGACAAATGTAGATTATGTATCTGCCAGTGCTCTTAAATAGGTTTTGTATCGGAATGTCTTTGATAAGTATCAATGATCGATAATCAAAAAAATATGATGAAAGAAGGCACAGACGATTTTGACCAAAGTTAAAACTAGGTACGTGCAAAATGAATGCCGATGCTCAAAATGTATAAACATTTTTATCCCTCCCTTTACTTAAAAATTCACCAAAAATCAGGAAATGAACCAATTTTAATTAAATTTTCAGTATTTATCAAATAATGATCACTGAATATAATGAGCACATTTTTTTTATTTGAATCTTAGTGGAAATCTATTATTTTGTTTAAACAAGATATACCTTTACTAAAATTATGGTTTTCAGTGGTAAAAAAAAAAAAAAAATGAATAAATTTATTTTTACTTTTTTATGAAAATGAAGCATAGTAAATTGTAACAATAAATTTTTTTTTCAGGAACATTATAAAAAAAGCTTCTAAAGTCTGTATTAATAAATTCAATATAACTCAATGAAAAATTAATTTCTCGAACTACCGATATTATCATTGAATTAAGCATTGTTTATTTAATCTTTTCACACGCAAAAATTATAATTGCAAAAAATATTTCTACTTTTATTTTTTAGATTACATGTTTCGCATAATTTTTTATATGTAAGATTCTATTTTTCTTGCTTTAATGAAGGTGTCACTTTCGGCATAACATAATTTTTATATAATCTTGAAAAAAATTAATTTAAAAGCAGAAACACAGAAAAATGATTAAATTAAAAAATGGTAAAAATTATACAAACGTTCACGATAGGAATGTACAGATGCTCAGCTGAAAAAAAAAAAAAACTAGCACTCCCTATCTCCCTCCAACTACCTGACGTAAATTTCAGACAGCCTTTTGACTTTCTGACATTTTGGGCTTCTGTACAATCCATTCTTAGATAATTCCATTTTGTTTTGGTTTGTGCAAAAACAGAATCTTTCGCTTTTGGGAGCTAATTAAGCTATTTTTTTGTATAAACAGAGTGTTTTTTTATTTTTTTTTAATTCAATATCTTAGGACTTGACTAATTATCTTTAAAATAAACTCAGAAAACTAATATTTATCTTTCAAGGGATTTTTACAATGAATTTATTTAACTTCAAAATTTACCTGAATTTGTCAGCTTCCGAATGTCACTATGAAAACATTTTTCATTATAACTTTTTTTTTTCACATATACAGATATTTTTTCTTTTTGGAAATTAACTTTAGGCTTTAATCTTTCAAATACAATCACAAAGTAGTTAGAAACTTACAAGAAATTATGATAACCCGGCTTTCAAAACTATGCCCTCTTATTTTTTCGCCATTATTGCCCGTACCCAGTTAACACCTTTATACAGCCTAACAACACAAGTTCATTTGAGTAAAAATGCCGAAATGTCAGGCATCAAAAATTAACAGTAGATTCTTTGATATAACAGGGGCACATTCGAAATGAATGTTTCTTTTTAGCGCTCAATGGGACTATGATACTTAACTTTAGCATTTTAAACTTTTATTGGAGCTGTTATATATAAAAAAATAATTTAATAAAATCATCCGTAAGTTCTGTACAGTGCAATGTAAACTACAATATATTTTGGACAAAGTCACTGCAGTGAGGTATGTGAAGCTTCCTTCCGGTGCAGCGCGATGGGTTCTCATCTAGAGCATATTTTTGTTGTAAGCCTAAAACAATTTTTTTTTTCAATTCTTCTTATAGATAGACGAACATTTTGGTAATTTCGATACGGATTTATTTATTTTTTAAATGTGAACGTAAAGAAAGGAAATGAAAGAAGAAATCGATTTGCCTTTTCCCTTGCAATAAAGAAATAAATCGCAACTCGGTGAAAAGTAAATTCGTCCATCTAAAGAAAGAAACATTTGAAAACAAATAGACAATATTTTTTATCTTCTCTTCTATTCGCTAATTTATTATGCATGAGCATTTTCTTCTCTTTTCTTTTATTTATTTATTTATTTATTTATCCATTTCATTTTCATTTTTCATTTTTCTTATCGGTTCAGTTTCTCTTTATTTCATTTGCTTGGCTTGTCCACAGAAAGCAGTTTTATTTTATTTTTTAGTTTTATTTTATTTTATTGAAGTTATTTTGGAGTGGAATTTGAAGCTCATTTTTTTATAATTATATAAAAATATTAAATATATAAAATTATATGTTTATTAATAAACAGATCCACCGGACCTATGTAATGAGTTATTTACCAGACTCATTATATAAACAAAGAAAAATCCAGGAAAATGCCTACTTCAGACAGTTACCTTAGGATGTGGATTACTCAAAATACAGATTGGATCCCATTACCAAAAACATTCACTTCAAATTTTACCATGCAATTTGGATGTGAATTTCTATATCTTTTTCATTCCTTGCTCTATGATATTTAAATACTTAAAAAAAACTTTTGATTGTGATGTTCCATGTCTCACTGACTTTAGCAAATAAGCTGTAAGCCATTATAATTATTTGCTAATATTTTCTCCTCTGAAGAGATGGTAGACATCGAAATCCGATAGGATAAGGAGTTGTAATATTTCAAATGTATTCTTTGTCTTACATAGAATAATAAAACTCTTTAGATTTGAAATTTGTCCATTTTACATCATACATAAATTTTTAAATTTATTGAATGACTAAAATTTTTATTTATTTGCTCTATTTTGTATATTGAGCAATTTTTATTTAGATGAGATAATCCTTATAGACTATTACTGCCAATAATATTTTGTAAGACCTATAATCACAGGTTTCCATACCAGTTGATTGTTAGATAATTTTATTCTGAAGAATATTATATTTTTGCTTTACATGGAGGTCACCACTTATCAAGGCCTGGAAGCCACTCTGGGTAAGGATTATTGCGTGTACAGTAATCAATGGGATAGTATTGTAGTAATTGTTAGTATTGGAGATTTGATAAAGTGTCTTACTTAAGGGGGCGGTTTGTCAGGAATTTGTTTATGTTGGACTTGAAGACATCCAAGTTGTAGTCAGGTGGGAAACAGGCAAATGGAAGAGAGTTCCACAGTCGTGCTCTGCTTATGGAATCTACGCTTGGATTTAGGCACAGATAAAGAGTGGGGAAAATTAATGACAGTGGTTTCAGCCAGACGGGTGTTTTTCGTGAAAGATTGGAGAGGGGGGACCAGAGATTGGAGCTCAGATGAGCACTTGCCATGAAAATAATGATAAAACAAAGACAGACTCACAAGTCTCTTCTCTGGGAGAGAGGCTGCAGGGAAGAGAAAAGGGCACCCCCCCACTAAGCCACAAAGTCTATTTTGTACTCTGTCAAGGCAGGAAAGGCTGTTTTTAGCAGCTCCTGCCCAGATGTGGCAGCAGTACTCCATCCTTGGACATACTTGGTTTTTACACAGATAGAGAATTGCATCAGAAGTGAGATATCTTCTGGGCGGTAGAAGGATCCTACCATCCTCCTAGCGACCTTGAAAACAGACCTGATGTACTTGTTCCATTTCAGATCAGGAGTAAAGGTCAAACCCAGAAGCTTGTCAAAACATGGAGCCTCCCCAAGACGAGAGCCATCCATTTCAATTGATGCCAGATGGGGATCAGAGCGTTGATGATGTAAAGATAGGAGCTTGGTTTTAGATGCATTAAAAGTAACCAGTCACCTCTTCCCCCACTACCATGCGTTCAAGATCAGAGGAGAGAGAATCAGAGAGAACTTTGTCATTTACAGCCTTTGAAGTGTTGCCATAGATGGTCGGTTCATCAGCATAGATGTCAATGAATGATTTAAGTATGTGTTTTGGGAGATCATTGATGTAGAGCAGGAAGAGAGTTGGGCCCAGGATGGACCCCTGAGGGACTCCAGCGTTAATACTGTGGGCCTCTGATTTCTGCCTACCAACCACTACTCTTATGAGCCTATCAGAGAGAAATGATTTTATAATTGAGAAAACATTTCCAGTTATCCCGTAGCTGGAAATCTTTTGAAGTAGGCCCTTATGCCATAACTTATTGAAGGTCTTTGATATGTCAAGAGCAATTGCCCTAGAAAGGAAGCCTTTGTCGAGAGATTCACTAATCCTATGAGATATAACCTTTAGCACATCTGCTGTAGATCTAGCAGAACGGAAACCATATTGCATGCCACTAAGGTTATTTCTGCTGAGGTGGTTGACTATTTCTCTACTTAATATGGATTCCAGCAGCTTTCTCACTTATTGGTCTGTACTGAGAGGGAGATGACTTATCACCTGAATTAAATACAGGGCATACTGATGAGGCTTTCCAGGGTGTTGGAAAGCACTTCTCCTTAAGGCAACGCTTGAACAGTTTTGTAAGTATGGAGACAAGTTCTAGTTGGAGCTTTTTCAGCACTATAATTGGAATGCCGTCAGGGTCAGTTGCTTAATGGAATCAAGGTTCCTGATTAGCTTGGCGACCTCACGCACAAATATTTGTATGTTGCATAGTGGGTTGTCTGTTATAGGAGGAAATACGGGCAGCTGATGACCTTCGTCGCATAGAGTAGAATAAGCTGCAAAGTTCTTGGCAAATAGTTTGGCCTTGTCTGATGCTGACGAGATGACCTCAGGTCCATTGATGATGGTTGGGATAGAACGCACGCTTCTGTTCAGAATCCTGTTTGCTATTTGCCAAAATTGGTGGGAACCAAGCCACTGCTCAGCTACTTTGGATTTAACGGACTTAGCAAATAGCTCTCTTGCATTTTTAATTACTCTTTTACAGTGGTTGCTGGCAGTCCTGAAAGCAGCTTTAGTCTCAGTACATCTATTACGTTGGTAGCTATGGAAAAAGTGATTTCTGTGTGTGATGGCAGCAGCACTTTTTGGGGAGAACCATGGCTGGCCGTTAGGTTTTTGTTGGAATTTTTTGGATGGTATGAATCGGTCTATAACTACAATTATCCATTCGGTCTGGTCTGATACTATAGAGGACACATCCTTTTTAAACATGAAATGCAGAAGTAGATCGGATATTAATGTACAGTAGCTATCTTAGTCAGGCATAGAGTACCGATATACAGTACGGGGGAGAGGTACGTCTGAAGTCTTATTACATTTCATTTTTATCTTAACTGATACAACGGAGTGATCGGAGGATCCCAGAAGAGATAGAACGGAACATGAACATAGCTCAGAGGAAGTTGTGAGAAAAAGATCTAGAAGGCTTACATACTGACGAGTAGTATCGGGCATATGGGTGGGTTCGTGAACAATCTGAGTGAGGTCATAGGCAATGGCAAAATTATGACAGAACCTCCCCTCGTCATCTGTCTTATTTGAGTGGGTCAGCCATTCCACATTATGGACATTGAAGTCACCGCAAATATGAATGTTAGCCGAAGGATGAACAGACATGAAGTGGTCAACTTTCTCAGATATATTCTTAAAGATAGTAACCCCACTGTTGTAGGGATGATAGAGAGCAAATATAAATGCGGTGGTGTAGGCAAGTGCGACACGGAAGCACATATAAGGTAAATTAGAGTCTTCTCTGGAGATATCCCTACCACATGGAAAGCCATCTTTAATGTAGGCACATATTCCATGCTCATGGCGATCTTGGGGGTCAGATTTAGATGTTAGGTTGGAGTATCCTTTAATTATGAACTCATCTAGGAAAGTGGTCGGCCCTATGCCAGTTTCGCTTAGAAAGAATATGTCCGGTTTTGTCTCCTGTAATTGTGTTTCAATCTCTGGAAGGTTGGAACATAAACCCCTGATATTGGAGAAGGACACATAGTAGTAGGGATCTACGTTGGAGGATGGGGTTCTAGGTTTATTCGTGTTTTTATTCTAAATATATATTGTATATATATTTATTGTATATATATTGTATATATATTATACACATATATTGTATATATATTATACATATCTGTTGTATATATATTATGTATATATTGTATATACTTTATATATATATATATATATATATATATATATATATATATATATATTATATATATATATATATATATGGTTTTTCTTCGTTATAATAGCGAAATTTGAAAATCGGAATATTGAATTTCGAGTAAAACCAATAATATCTACTTAACTCTATTGTCGCAACAATGAAAATATCAAAAAATTACGAAAAGCGATAAGGTAGAAAATTAATTATTAATAAAAATGTTTTTCAAAGATAATTTTCAAAAATTAAGTTTTGCTAAATGGGCCAAAGATATATATATATATATATATATATATATATATATATATATATATATATATATATATATATAATAAAATTATATATATATGTATATTATAAAATATATATGTAGATAATCGACATATATATTTTATAACTTACTACCCAGCTCTACCTATGTATTGAGCACTGTTGAAGTAAATACTTAAAGTTTACGCATAAATTTATACTTCCGTATATTAATTTATGTGATTAAATGAAGTATATATATATAATTGTTGTATCGTTGCTCCGCTCGTTTGAACACCCTAGATCAGGGGTCGACAACTTATTCTACCTATCATGTTATAATAAAGGGTTTTTGGCCGGATGAAGGTCATCAAAGAAAAATGAAAGAAACTTACATGTGTAGATCCGTGTCAATCCAAATATTTTAAATCATAATAGAAAATGAATATTGAGCACACAGAAAAACAAAAGAAAAATTAAAATTAAAGAAAAAACATCTAAAAAAAACTGTATTCCTCAAGTAAAGTTTAAATACTTCAAAGTGAATAAAATCAGCTGAAGTGAAATGGATGAAATTGTGACGTGTATGTTTGAAACTGTTATTGAAAATTATACTCCAACAATCCGCACAAAAAAAAAACACATATACCCATACATACGAGTACAAAGAGTTGCAAACACATGCACTTATCTATGTACATATGTGCAGTGATTCATACATTCAAGAGGCATGTACGTATAAGGCACGTATGTTTTACTGTCTTTAGATTTTTTGCTAACTCGCACGTCAGCCCCTTTATCGTTCCGTTCGCTTCTGTTATCTTTTAATGTGTTGTATTCTAGTGACGGTGTGTGTGCATTCTGCAAATATATACACGTGTACGTAACGAGTGTCTTATTCAATGTGCGTCTGTTCTTCATACATTTACATGCGATCGCCTATAACTTATCTGGTATATGTTCACATATAACGACAAATAAGGGATAGAATGAACAATTTTGTTTCTTGCCAGACAAAGAAAGACATAGCTTCAACAAAACGGGCGAATAATTTTCAATGGGGTTACTACATTTGCTCAATTAGGGAACACACTTTGTCCATCTTTGATTATACTGGACGGAAAACTGCAACGAAAATGCCACCGCGAACAACAGGCCTCAGGTTTATTTCGGCAACCTTTATTCCAGAATGTTGTTCTCATCCTGGAAAGGTTGAACGCTGATAAAATCCTGTTAACATCTTAATTGTCGATCTTGCCCTTGCTGGGTGGCATCCTGTCTGTCAATAGTCTCTGTCGGCCGCCCGTTACAGACTACATACTAGCTTTCTAAGGTGTCTCTACACTCTTTACATCATGTATTTTACGTCATGTATTTTACTTAACCAAAAATCCTTGCCTGGTCTTTTGTCACGTCTCTTTGTTTATTAAAACCAAACATTCCAATCCTATATTATATTAAACATTATTCTTCTAAGCAGACTGGCGCCACATCACACCAACTAGTTGTGATGGGTCAGGGAGGATGGAAAAACCGAGGTGGGAGAGTACTAACCAAATCTCCACTGGAAGTGTGCAATTCAAATCTGGTACCTTGGGGAGGCATTTTGTCACCCAAACCCCAGGAAACACCAATTTCCGATGCCAACGAGAAATCAGTGACAACAGCTGTTGTGCTAACATGTAATCATCTGCAGAAGTGGTCAAGAGAAATCTGGGGAGACTTGTTGTCACTTGGTCTCCAGAGAACACCACAGGTTACTGCCAGTGAGCGATCACTGATGATGGCCTGTGAGACAACTAATATGCTACACATTTTGTGAAAAACATGGGGGAAAATGGACATAGAAGAACAGAAAACCAAAACTTTAAATATAATTTCTGTATTTAATTAATAGTTATTTAAATATTTCAACATATAATCTTGTGGCCAAAATCCAGCTTCCCAATAAGGGGCACTCTGGATAGGAACAAAAATAATCTCAGTCATGAAAGATTTCTCCTCCACCGACCGAGGACAGAAAGGGTAAAGTGTAGCATCAAAACAGATACTACACTGTGATCTTGTTCCGAAGGCCAAAAAACATTTGTGTTTAATGTTTCTTTAATTGTTTGTTCCCTAAATTCATAATTCAGTTTTATCAGTATTAAATTGTATATTGCTTTAAAATTACTTAATTTTACATAGATAATATTTATATTTTATATTGAATAAAGTTCAGTTTAAGTATTAATCGAACTGTGTTTCCTTTTTCTTTTGAAAAATGTTTTATTGCTCTTTTTCAAATGGCCCTGATAGAGTACTGACAGTCTGACAAATCTTATCTACATTGCCTGCTGACATTTTTCAGTTAACAGGCCTTCTTCTTACTCTCGGTGGCCGTGCTATGAACCCCACCCTCCCTGAAAAATGTGTTAGGAAGTGAAAAATAAATAAATAAATAAAAGAAGAAAACTATAACAAAAATACGAAACAGTTGATCAGCAGAACAAAACTATATGAATTGAGATTAGTAGAAAGACAATATGGAAGAAGTTCACCAAGGTACACCAAGGCCATCTGAAATAGGACTTTTAATCAAGATGTGGCATTAACTAGTTGGTTGGTTATTTTGTTTTACGGCATATCAACCTTTTTCAGGTTATTTAATGCCGAATATAGTTATTTTGAGGAACGGTTTTTAATTGAGTATATTTGTTTTTTAAGTCGGATTCTATTTAACCCATAGTTGGGACCCTAACAGGTACTACCACTCCGGGTCAGAGTGGACCTGTGAGCAATAGCAATTAAAGGGTGGCTCCACACTCCCCAAGGCCCGCAAGCTGGGGCCTCACCATCGGATATAGTTTTAGGTCATATCCAGGACCGTGGCGTTAACTAGGATAAAAGATCGGACATAGAGGTCAGTACATTTAGTTAGCTTACAGACAGTTTTAGGAATGAGAGTTACGATAGTTTACGGCAGTTAGGAATATGCAACGGACAGTCTTGACTGCTTGACAGTTGAGGACAGCTTCCAGTTTAGGACAGCTTTTCTCCAAATTCGAAAACTAAACTCATTACGTGTATACCAAGCTATCTCGTTACGTCATTAACTTTACATGACCAAGACACAAATCGGATGATCTACCTTCGTCACATATTTTGTTTATATTCTAACATTCTTTATCACCAAGTTAACGTTTTTGAGAACAATTATAACATAAATAATTTCATCTGTAAATATTTATTTCGTTTTTATAACATTCTTTCTGACATTCTACTTTTACAAATATCAATGATTTTTTTTATGCCTCCGTTCAGTCTCGAAAGACAAAGGATACCCCCTGTAGGGGCAGTTGCGCGTGTAATTGTGAGGCAAGGGTTGCGCAATCCCAACCACACCTCACCTGAATCGGCACTGTTTGAGTTCAGTGGCAAGGAAAAGTCCAGGACGACTGGAAACAATGCCGAGATAGGCGGAGAGCACATACAGCACCTGGAAGTCCCAAATGGTCACCTATTTAGTATTGACCAGGCTCAACGTTGCTTAACTTCGGTGATCCAGCGAGAACCGGTGTGTCAACGTGATTATGGCGTACTCAATAACGATCATAATAATAATCGTCCAACTAACTTGGGGTTACCCCGGCCAATATCTTAACAAACTAAAGAACATGGCGCAACAGATGACTTAGCACCCAGAGCCTAACTAATATATACGGAATGTGCTGGAGTTTATGTTTCCTGAGAATTTTCTATTATTTTGTGTTCTTATATTTGTGAGCCAATGTGCTCGTCTCCTTGGCAGTTGCCAATGTGAGAGATAATGACACGCCCAGAATAGAAGATAAAAGAGAAGACGGCCATGTATATAGTGATTGTTGTCGAGAGTTGGCACCATGGTCTCACAACGAGTGCCAGTGACTGAAGAATAGCCTCTTACAGGCGAAAAACAATGGGGAAAAATAAAAGATAGATATAACGCAAGAGCTGTCATGGAAATTGGAGAAAGACAGAACAAATAGACTAAAAGAATGCATCACAAATGATGACGAGCATCAGTTTCGATCCTTACAACCGAAAAGAAAGATAGAGAGTGACAGTTTAGATTATCTTTTAAGTTCGCTAAGCTTTGTGTAATATGTCTTAAGACTTCTCTCGACTCCCCTCCCCTTTCTGTGATCAGTAAGGTCATATGTATGCACGTTAAAATTATTCCTATCTCGCCTAAGTATTACCAGAAAAATAACCCAATCGAAGCGAATTATATTACATCCTAATTACATAGTGGGGACAAACTAATGAAAAAATAGGCTAGCCTGAATTAGGTAGGTCTAATGGATTGCTATTTGGGTCTGACTTTGAATATCCAACTTGATTTTACACACACACACACACACACACACACACACACACACACACACACACACACATATATATATATATATATATATATATATATATATATATATATATATATATATAATTATCAAGCCACTTTAAGAATACTTAAGAATGTGCACTGTCTGCAGAATTATGACTAAGGCAGTCAACTAGCGTCTATGCAATTTTCACGACTTTCCTTTGTGCGAACACTCTAGATTATCATTGTATTCGCCTTAATTTGGCGTTTAATAGTTCTTAATTCCCTTTATTCCCGTGGCAATTGTCTTGTGGCCATGAGCTAGAGGCTTAGCTAATGGAACAAAAGCTTTGTGGCTGGGTTCGAATCTCATGACCGTCAGGAATTATCTTCCCTACACTGATGATTTCATAAGTATGAAGCAGTAGTGTCTGTAGCTATAAAATATAATTATTATAATGTCATATATTATTTTCTTATTTTCCTTCACTCATTTTCATTTTGATCGTTTCTTTCTATCTCATTTCTTTGGTTTATGACAAGTGAGCTATATATATTTAATTCATCAGATTTATATATCGTCACCATGTTCGCATACAAAGAATTTCGATTAAACAAAATAGAAATATTTTGCCTATAAATCTTTGCCATCCAATTTTTCAGTTCTGTCGATTTGTTTTTATTTTAATATCAGTCAAAATTATTAAGAAAAAGATCACAATAATTTACAAAACCAAGTACTTTCAATTCTGATAAGAATTATTTAAACAACGCAATACACGCGTGCATTTGTTTGTTTAATATGTGTAAAGTCTACTTTATCATTTCTTACTTTTTTATTTAAGAGGTTTACATATTTGAATTTAATTTATGTGCTCTTTGAGCCATTTTCAGTTTGATCGTTTCTTTTTTCTTTTCTTTTTTTCATTTCTTTGATTATCCGCCATCTTGTTTTGTGAGAAGAACGATTTGGGACGAGCCACCGCCAAATTATGAAAAAAATATTCGTGTATTTTATTATTGTAAATGAAAAAAAAAGTCAAATGATTTTATTTATTTGTAACGCAAATCAAGTTTTAAAAAAATTATTTTCGGCTTTATTTATTTATTTATTTATTTATATTCGTTTTGTTTTTGTTAGGTGTGTAGAAAAATAAAAAGTATCAATCTACTTTTTAAAAAAATAAAATAAGAAAAAAAATGATCCCTAAAAATTGTCGAAGAAGCTTTTGTGGCTTTATTTTTATTTATGTATCAGTGGCTGCTCGTGCCTTGTGCTGTGGAACTGCAGCACCCCAAGTCATTTCTACTCATTATTATCGATACACGTTAAAAAGAATACGTTTATTTTTTTTCTTTCTATGTGATAATATATCATATTATATATATATATATATATATATATATATATATATATATATATATATATATATATATATATATATATAAATGTAAATTTGGTTCGTTACAAAAGAATAAAACCATATTTCTACGTTACCAATTTATTTGAAATTTTCAGACAACCCATCTTTAGAGTCGAGGTATATTTTTATGTTATTAAAATAAATTTACCTCGCGAATTATTAAAATATTAAATAAAATAAATATATTTTTTAACTGTTACTGCGAATCTGTTCTGTTGATAAAACTGAACTTCCGGTTCGATTCATTTCACAGCCACGAATTGACGAAAGATTTCATTTTCTGTTAACTCGATAAGTAAAAAAAACAAACAAAAAAAAACATAATTCATTTGTTTATCTTCCAAATTTTTTAATTTACACATCTTTTCTTTATTATATAAGGCCCCCCAAAAATGTTTGTCGCTTGCTATGCTAAAACAAAGTTTTTTGTTTTTATTTTTTTAATTTCAAAATATGTTGCACCATTATTTGTGATGTTTAATTTGCAGTATATTTCAATTTAACTTTTATTATAAAAAGTTTGAGTTTATGATTTGTTTCCTGCAAAAAAAAAAATACCCTCTCTGAAAAAAAACAGGCAAAACTAGCTGATAAAATATGTAAGCCTTCTGGGGAGCTAACCGCTTCAATATAATTCCAGAAACATATAGTGAGAAAACACGGAACATTTTATATATTGAATATACTATATTTATAATTTTTTTATTGTAGGATTCTCCTGATCTCGCGGGGTTTTTTTAAATCTCAGTTGACAACATTGCATCACTAAAAAAAAACACTACAGGCTTAATGTAAACAGAACGTGTTTACAATATCGGTAAATTTTCAATGGGTTTAATTACATGATTATTGATAATATAACCATGTGATTGAGATTTAATTTAAATTAACCACACGTGGTCGCTTGGTAGGTACACAGAAAATGAATGCCGACACTCAAAGTGTATACACATTTTGACTCCTCCCTTTACTTAAAAATTCACCAAAAATGAGGAAATTAACGAATTTTAATGAAAATTGCAGTATTTTTCAAATAATGATCGCAGAATATAATGAACTAATTATTTTTACTTAACTCTTAGTGAAAATGTTTTATTTTGTTTAATCAAAAAATACCTTTACTAAAGTTATGGTTTTCAGTAGTAAATAAAAAACGCAAGAATTTATTTTTGCTTTTTTTAAAGCATCGTAATTTGTAACAATAAAAAATAATTTTTACAGTAACATTACGAAAAAAGCCCCTAAAGTCCGTATTAATGAATTCGATATAACTCGAAGAAAAATGAATTCTCGCATACTATTAAGGAAATTAAAGATTCAATTAGATTCCTATTTCAGTCACCTAAATTATTTAGGGTGAAATGAGTTTAGGAATTTATAGCCAAACCTAAATATTTTTTTGGTAAATATCCAGATACGCTACTACAGAACACCGACCACTCTAATTTGTTTGGGGGGATGTGATGTTGGGGCGCGCGCGCGCCCCAACATCACATCCGCCCCCCCCCCGCTCACGCCCCCAATGTACAAAGTAAAATCTTCGGAAAATGTTAAATGGTGTTCTAATTGGTAAATGTCGGTGCGTTACTTACGGAAAATTTGAAAATTCTATGTTCCAGGTAAAAAAAACCAAAAAAAAAAAAACCAGATAAATTACCCCCCCCTACTCCAACTTGGTGTGCTTTCCTTTTCTTATTTTATTTCTTTTTCAGCTAATTTTAAATTTTCCACCCAAAAAGCGCTATAATGAAAATTAGAAAATTCTATGTCCTGGAAAAAAAAAATCCCCCCCCAACGTAGTTTACTTGGTGAAACCGTCGTTTATGCTACAGCGTGCATGCGCGTAGCATAAACGGAAGCTGCAAAATGGTGGAAAGAAGTTCGTGGGTTCAAGGGTAAATACCATGCAAACGGTAAATTTGCCCCAAGTTTGACTATCAGATTCGTTGTCAGCGACCTCAATTACCTATAAAAAAAACAAATTAGAGTGGTCGGTGTTCTGTAGTAGCGTATCTGGATATTTACCTTTTTTTTTCTTGCTTAAAAAAATAGCATTAATACAGTAAGTTAGGTAAAATTTGCATAGAATGCTCTGCTTTACGGTTGTAAAAATGGAACGGAAATTTGAATTTCGTTCCCTTTTAAATTCGGTACATTTTTACATTACGTCCAACTCATCGTTCACATTCGACACGTCAACTTTATAGCTTTTCGGGTATTCTGGCAAGGTTAAGGGTGTCTATTCCGAAAGCCGTTCTTAACATGGGTAGATTGGTAGGTGTGTAAGAAATTTCGTGAAAAATAGTGAATAATTCCACCCCGTCTTTCCAAGCTTATAACTCCTCGAAAAATGTAATTCAAGCCCTAATTTTTTTTTCCAATTAAAGGAGCAAGGACCAAGGTTTCATTAAAAAAAAAACAAAAAAAAAACATGTTTAAAAAAAAAATGTTTTAACTTCGGACTTTACAGGTAAATTTCTAAAAAACACTACTTTTTTTGTTTTAAATTTGAATATATTATTTATTGACCTTTTCTCTTCAATTTGTGATATATAACACTTTGGTGAATAAATTATTTACTTTTTAATAGACATTTCAACATGGGAGGCGTGAATTATTCTACCCCCTGTTTTCCAAGCTTATAATTACTAAAAAAATGTAATTCAAGCCCTAATTTTTTTTTCAATTAAAGGAGCAAGGACCAAGGTTTCATAAAAAAAAACAAAAGAAAAAACAAACAACGCGGTTTAATAAAACAGGTTTTAAACTTCGAACTTTACAGGTAAATTTCTAAAAAACACTACTTTTTTTGTTTTAAATTTGAATATATTATTTATTGACCTTTTCTCTTCAATTTGTGATATATAAAACTTTGGTGTGTAAATTAATTATTTACTTTTTACTAGACACTTGAAAATGGGGGGGGCGTGAATTAAAAAAAAACGTTTGTCTAAAATATTATATTCTGCTTATTGGAAAGAGCATAAAATTTCACATTGACCCTGAAAATATCGTAAAAATAGAATCAATAGAAAAATTTTGATAGATTTTTAAAGTTTAAAAATTGAAAAATATTGAGTTCGTAAAATTCATTACTGTTTTTTAAAAAATAAAGAAAAATATTTCTATTACTTTTAAAACAACTTTAATAGTTTATTTTGGAAGTATAATCCATAAAGAAAATAAACAACCCACTTTTAAAAGAGAAATTACGAGATTTTTATATTTTATTCGCAGTTTCGTGATAGGGGTGTAAAAAAATTCCTACAAAAATTCTGATACATCTACTAGATTGGAGTGTTTATTCATTGTAAACGTACCCGACAACCTATAAATGGCGACATTTCCAATGTGAATGGTAAGCTGGACTTATGTAAAAAATAACAAAAAGATATACCAAACTGACTTTTTCGTTTACAAATGGAATTATTTCCCTTTCGTTATTAACTTTTTAAAAAAAAATTTTTTTTTTTAATAAATATTTTGTGTTTTATATACATAAAGTACAATTGTTGAATGTTACTGTTTTGATTATATTCGTTTGAGGGAGGGGGGCACAATTAAAAAATTAAGAAAGATTAAAACGAAGCGAAATTTAAGTTTCCGTTCCATTTTTACAACAACCGTAAAACAGTGCATACTCAGCAAGTTTTATCGTAATTTATAAGCATCTTGAAACACTAAATCAACATTTTATTTATTTTTTTGCATAATTAATGATGGAAGTATTTTTCTGTTTATTTTCTTAACATCTGTTAAAAAAATAATTTGTACATTCTCTTGAAAAAAAAGAATAAAACTTTTCTCTACTTTCACATGTGTTCCATTTTAACAAACTGAGCCACAGCAACGCGTGGCCGGGTACAGCTAGTATATATATATACATATTAGGCACCGCCAAAAATGGCCGCAAAATCAAGTTGTTGTTGTTTTTTAAAACTAAATTACATTTATTAAAATCCATTATTTCTGAGTAACTTTTTTTTTTTCCAGAAAGATAAAACCCTGAATTTTATCATATAGAAAACAGAATAATGTAAAACTTTTTCTACTATTTTTAATTCAATTTTAAATGTTAAATTTTCCCAAAAAGTTAACAATTGACATTTTTTGTCTTGCACAAAAAACGTACTTAAATATTTAAAAAAAAAAAAGGGTTTTTGAAATAATTTATTTATTTATTGTCTAACTAAGATTTAGGATGATTTTCTAAGAGAATATTCAAAAATATTATAATATAAGTACCTGAATTTCAAATAATTCCACTTATTCATATAGGTAACCAAATATTTCGCGTCGGCGTAGAGTTCAGATCGACTCTGTTTACGTTTTCTTTTGATGATAAGAAAACTATGGAAGACCAAACAGGCCAAAAAAACTTTTTTTTCAGTGACGAAAATTTCAATGTATTATTAAGCTGAGGCTGGCCAGTACCAGATGGGTGACCATTTGTATGAGTTTGGTTTTTAATGTGTATGTGTGTGGGGGCCAGGCTCCCCAAAATGGGGGGGGGGCAATTTAAAGCAGAATAAAAAAAATTATTTCAGCGCGTTTGGTCCACCGTAGTCGAAAGGCGGCAAACGTTTTCAAACGAGATCGAAAAAAATGATGCTATTTTTAACCCAAAGGGCACAATATTTATCGAATTTTTTTTTTTTGCATCGATTATTCAAAGCATGCCCTGTTTAATAATGGTCATGCATTATTCGGCTCGCTAAAAAAAAATTGTTAATTTATTTATCAAAAATTTTAAAATGGCTTTTTTCGTATAAATATTAAAAAAATTTTTTTTTGTTTTGCTTAACTTAAATTAATTATTTTACTTAACATATTCACCGAATTTCACACTTCAAAACTCAAAAGCGGGATAATTAAACACAATCGACGTTCTGATATTCAGACGTCAAAATAAGGTATGCAAACAATTTTTTTTTTTTTTTTTAAATCTATAATTCTGTCCCTTACAACAACACAATATGTTTTGTTCAGTTTCAGATGATTATTTTAAGCATATTTGTTCCCACTTCAAAACAAGGGGGGGTTGTAAGCAAAAATATATATATATATAAATATCGTTTATGAAAAATAAGTACACTGTTATAAAGCTCATTCTTCTCCTAATAATCGCTGAAAATTTCGTATTGATCGGATAATAACCTTATTTTTAGTAGATTTTTAAAAAGACGGTCCGTCAAAAAGTACTGACCTGCCCCCCCAGTTTTGGCGGTGCCTAATATATATATATATATATATATATATATATATATATATATATATATATATATATATATATATATATATATATATATATAAGACAATTATCGATATTAAGCTTCAGAAAGACAATTATCGATATTAAGCTTCAGGATTTATATATATATATATATATATATATATATATATATATATATATATATATATATATATATATATATATATATATATATATATATATATATATATATATATATATATATAAATCCTGAAGCTTAATATCGATAATTGTCCCCATACTCATATAAGCATAAAAGCAGTTACACATTCTTAGTGAAGTTCGCTTGTGCGCATGCCCGATCTAGAACGGCCGATATGAGCCAGTTTGGAACTGTAGTTTTCGCAGTTCCAAACGCGGTGTTTGCGCGTTTTCGCTTATATTTTTTTTAAGAGGCTTGTTTACAAGTGTTTTCTTTTTATTATTATTAAAAAGTGTAACTTGTTCTTGTAAATAAAATATCCACCTTAATAAAAATTCCCACGCTTTTAAATGCAATTTAAGCAGACAAAAATATACAATATGCCAAACTTTTTTTTTTAATTAAAAGTGTTCGGGCTTTTAGCCTTGAAGTTACCAACGCGACTAATGTTATTTTTTTTTTTTTTACCTATATGGCTTATTTTGTTTGAGTTTTTAAGTAGTTTGAAATCTATTTATTTTGTAGTAGTTAAACTTTACAGAATAAAACATATTTACATTTTTTTTTATATATATAAAAGCGATCTAAACGGTCGATATGAGCCAGTTTGGAACTGTAGTTTTCGCAGTTCCGAACGCGGTGTTTGCGCGTTTTCGCTGATTTTTTTTTTTTTTAAGAGGCTTGTTTACAAATATTTTCTTATTATTATTATTATTAAAAAGTGTAACTTGTTCTTGTAAATAAAATCCCACCTTTAAAAAAATCCCACACTTTAAAATGCTATTTAAGCAGACAAAAATATACAATATGCCAAACTTTTTTTTTTAATTAAAAGTGTTTGAGTTTTTAGCCTTGAAGCTACCAACGCGACCAATGTTATTTTTTTTTTTACCTATATGGCTTATTTTGTTTGAGTTTTTAAGTAGTTTGAAATCTATTTATTTTGTAGTAGTTAAACTTTACAGAATAAAAAAGATTTAAGTTTTTTCTATAGAAAAGCGAAGAAAATTTTATTTTTAAAATACATTTTAGTTAGAAATGTTTTTACCTTATATATATATATATATATATATACATATGTATATATAAATATATATATATATATACATATATATACACACATATATATATACACACATATATATACACACACACATATATATACACATATATACACACACATATATACATACATATACACACATATATATATATACACACATATATATACACACATATATATACACATATATATACACATATATATATATACACACACACATATATATACACACACATTATATATATATATATATACACACATTATATATATATATATTTATATATATATATATATATATATATATATATATATATATATATAAGATTTAGCATTTATTTACCTCCCACGAGGACAAAGCAAGAAGGTTTCCACTTTGAACAAAGTTTTTTTAATTAAGATGTGCAATAACAAGACGAGTATGTAAAACCGTTTTTATAATAAGCTTAGTAAATAGCAAAGTTTGTTTTTATTTTTGTATAAAAAATTGTAAAAAGATTTGTAAATAAAATTATGTATCTTTAAATTTTTTTTGTTTGCTCATAGTACAAATATGTAAGCTTTTATTCTATATTTTATTTACAAAGTTTTGTTATAAACACACATTTTTAAATTTTAAATTAAACTGTTATCCAATAAAACCAATTTTAAATGGTAAACTCCTAACTTTACCATCGTTTGCAGGCAAGTAAATTTCAAAGATTTTGTTTTTATGAAAAAATAAATTATTAAAAAATTGTAAATAAAATCTATTTAAAAAATGTTTTTCGTTTGTTTGCCTGTAGAAAAAGCCCGTAAAATTTTATTTAATCTGTAAAGTTTAAAAGAAATGCATTTGTATATTTTTTTAATTAAAGTAAAGTGTACTGTAAAGTGTACACAATTTAAAATAGTGTTTTTTAATTAAAATATTTTTGCTTATTACCCCCTTTTTCGACGGCTTATAACGGCAAAGTTAAAAATATTTGTATTAAAAAAGCAATTTTAATGACAAGCTTATTTTGTTATACGCTTATTTTTAATTAACAACAAGCTTTTTATAAATAAAACCGTTGTTAAATAGTAAAACTTTTTTCGTTAATAAAAATCTGTGACCTAAAAGTTATAAAAGTATGATTCAACTCAGTTAGAACTTCTGGCTCAGTTGAATCGCAAGAGGATCACGTAAACATTGTATTCCTTCTACCCTAATTGATATTTTACTAATAGACTACCTAGTACTTACCTTCCCCAATACAATTGATATAAAAAGAATGTAACCACGGTCTCCTTGCATCCCCAAGAAATAACTTCTGCGACGGTAAATGAACTTCAACAGATTGAGTTTTCACAGCTGTCTCTCCATGATAAAGTTGAAATTAAGAAAAGAAGCCGTTCAACGCCTGATATTCAAATATCTCAGCCAGGCATTAGCAACAGCAAAGTGTATATTCGTAGCTTTAATGGTACCAACGGAAAAGTTGGCTTTGCGGCTGTGAACTAAAAAAGGCATTGTTCTGCTTTCCTTGTTTGTTGTTAGGGGGTGATGTAACATGGACAAAAGATAGTTTCAGAACTATTAGCAAAATGAAAGATAGAATTGAAAAGCATGAGAAGCACGTTGACAATGTAGTTTCCCTATCAATTTTGGGGACCATAAATATTAAAGAAAAACTTAGTGAGGCCTGCAGTCTTTCAATCAATCATCATAACACGAATGCTAAGAAGAACCGTGAAATTTTATCTAAAATAATATTGTATTTTATTTTGTGGGAACTTTGAAACTCCCTTACAAGGACATGATGAAAAAGATGATTCAGTAAATCCAAGTGTATTTAGAGGATTTTAAAATTTTGCATCTTAATTAGATCCAGATTTAAAGAACCACTTAGAAACCAGTAATGTCTTCAAAGGTGTTTCCAAGACTATTCAGAATGACATACTTGATTGTCTTTTACAAATATACCGTGATGAAATAAATAAGGGCAGAAATTAGCAAAGCTTCCTTTGTAGCTGTCATGGCTGATGATACAACAGATATGTCTGAACATAAACAAATGATCATTGTTTTACGGTACGTCTTGGATGAAAAAATACTTGAACGCATTTGGGGATTCTTATTCCAAAAAACCAAACCGCTGATGGGATATCAAAATGTATTCTACAACAATTAGATATAATCCTTCAAGGGAATCGCCAAAAACTGATAGCTCAGACATTTGATGATGCAAATGTCATAAAAGGCAAAAAAGCTGGTGCTCAGGCAAAAATTAAAGCAGTTTATAGTAATGCGCATTTCACTGTTATGCGCATCAACTTAATTTAATAATGAGAAATGCAGCAAGCATTACACGAAATGCTAGAATATTTATCTCTAACATTTTGGCTATTCCGACTTTCTTTTCTAGATCACCACAGCGTTTGTCCATTTTTCAAGAAGCATCTAGATGTAAGTATTCTACGTGTATCCGCCACAAGGTGGAACTTTAACATACATAAATAGAGTTCATGAAAATGTTCAAGCATAAAAAAACTGTCACTGAAATTCAGTCAACATCATATGTAGATGAAACCGTTGCAGAAGCGACAGGAATTCTGAAATATTTGAACGATGAAAATTTCCTATTTTGGTTTGAGCTATTTCATAAAATTATGTCTCATGTTGAAATTAATTCTCGGGAAATTAGCATATATAAAGTCAATGAATACATAACAAATTTCAAAACTGCTATTTTAGAGATAAGAAACACCAAATACTGTGAAAATCCTTCACAAACACTCAAGGGCGAAGCTAAAGAACTGTGTGACTATATATCTGTTGATATAACGGACAGATATTCTTCAACTAAACATTTAATACTTGCTAAATTGTTTTACAAGATAAGCTTTGCTAGTTTTAAGAAAAAAAACTACCTACAGAAGAGATATCCTTGACAACTGAAGCATATCCCATGATTGACAAAGAAAAGTTTGAAACTGAGCTAGAAATATTTTATAGTAGGTCAGATATCCATGAATATTGAAAAGTAATTGATCTTCTGAAATTTATTTTGGAAAACAATTTAAACGATGTTCTTAGTGAAATCACAAAACTCATAAAAATTATCTTGACAATTCCCATGACTACATAGGAGATAGAACGTTGTTTTTCAACTCTGAAAAAATAAAAACTTTTCTAAGGAACACCATGGGTTGCGAAAGACTAAATGCACTTGCAGTGCTTTCTATTGAAAAAAAAACGTTCTTCAGCAGTCATTCAGAAGTTAAGGAGAAAATTATCAATCTTTTCTCACAAATTAAAACAAGAAGAATGAAGTTTACTTTCAAATGAATGTAATAAGTAAAATATCTTCTTCTATCTTTCTATTCTATCTTCTATCTTCTTCTATCTATATAAATAAAATGAACTCATTTTTTCCCGTGGGATTTTGACCTTAATAGGATTAAAAATCAAGATATTTCATGCAAATACATTATGCACAAACGGCAGAACAATATCTGAGGTTTGTTATAGGCTTATTAGTTCTCAAATTCCTCGATAATCTTAGATTTCTATACTTTTTCTGCTGAGAAGTCACGGCCAAAATCGGTTAAGATCAATGGAAGTGGTAAAATATTTTCTCTCTAATAAATTCCTCCTCCCCCTGCCACCACTTAACACCGTTTGGAGATCGTTCACAAGGAACAGTTGAGAAGAGAACACCGGTTTGGCTTCGTAGTTCTTCCATGTGAAGTTATTTAAAATCACTAAACTAAGCTGCAGCGCTCTGTGGCGTAGTGGTTAGGGTGCTGGACAATTCACATTATATTTCCACGTTCGCGCCGACCTACCATAGTGGTTTTTTTTTTTTTTTTTTCCCTAAACAACTGGAATGGACTTTTCTTCGTGGCCGAACTGTTAACGTTGCAGATGTTTTTTTGTTTTTTTTTTCACACTTTATTTTCCTACTTTTACTCATGACTCCGGGTTTGATCCTTCCTACTTACCTACCATAACATTTTTTAAACCTCTCCCCCCTGGGCAACGCCGGGTACCCCGCTAGTCTTCTTCTTCTTTCTTTCTTTCTTCTTCTTCTATCTATCTATCTTCTCTTATTCTAATTTCTATCTATCTATCTATCTATCTTCTTCTATTCTTCTTCTATCTATCTTCTTCTATCTATCTTCTTCTCTTCTTTCTTTCTTCTTCTTCTATCTATCTATCTATTCTATCTATCTTCTATCTTCTTCTTCTATTCTTCTTCTATATAAATAAAATGAACTCATTTTTTCCCATGGGATTTTGACCTTAATAGGATTAAAAATCAAGATATTTCATGCAAATACATTATGCACAAACGGCAGAACAATATCTGAGGTTTGTTATAGGCTTATTAGTTCTCAAATTCCTCGATAATCTTAGATTTCTATACTTTTTCTGCTGAGAAGTCACGGCCAAAATCGGTTAAGATCAATGGAAGTGGTAAAATATTTTCTCTCTAATAAATTCCTCCTCCCCCTGCCACCACTTAACACCGTTTGGAGATCGTTCACAAGGAACAGTTGAGAAGAGAACACCGGTTTGGCTTCGTAGTTCTTCCATGTGAAGTTATTTAAAATCACTAAACTAAGCTGCAGCGCTCTGTGGCGTAGTGGTTAGGGTGCTGGACAATTCACATTATATTTCCACGTTCGCGCCGACCTACCATAGTGGGTTTTTTTTTTTTTTTTCCTAAACAACTGGAATGGACTTTTCTTCGTGGCCGAACTGTTAACGTTGCAGATGTTTTTTTGTTTTTTTTTTCACACTTTATTTTCCTACTTTTACTCATGACTCCGGGTTTGATCCTTCCTACTTACCTACCATAACATTTTTTAAACCTCTCCCCCCTGGGCAACGCCGGGTACCCCGCTAGTCTTCTTCTTCTTTCTTTCTTTCTTCTTCTTCTATCTATCTATCTTCTCTTATTCTAATTTCTATCTATCTATCTATCTATCTATCTATCTATCTTCTTCTATTCTTCTTCTATCTATCTTCTTCTATCTATCTTCTTCTCTTCTTTCTTTCTTCTTCTTCTATCTATCTATCTATTCTATCTATCTTCTATCTTCTATCTATCTATCTTCTTTCTTCTATCTATCTATATAAATAAAATGAACTCATTTTTTCCCATGGGATTTTGACCTTAATAGGATTAAAAATCAAGATATTTCATGCAAATACATTATGCACAAACGGCAGAACAATATCTGAGGTTTGTTATAGGCTTATTAGTTCTCAAATTCCTCGATAATCTTAGATTTCTATACTTTTTCTGCTGAGAAGTCACGGCCAAAATCGGTTAAGATCAATGGAAGTGGTAAAATATTTTCTCTCTAATAAATTCCTCCTCCCCCTGCCACCACTTAACACCGTTTGGAGATCGTTCACAAGGAACAGTTGAGAAGAGAACACCGGTTTGGCTTCGTAGTTCTTCCATGTGAAGTTATTTAAAATCACTAAACTAAGCTGCAGCGCTCTGTGGCGTAGTGGTTAGGGTGCTGGACAATTCACATTATATTTCCACGTTCGCGCCGACCTACCATAGTGGGTTTTTTTTTTTTTTTTCCTAAACAACTGGAATGGACTTTTCTTCGTGGCCGAACTGTTAACGTTGCAGATGTTTTTTTGTTTTTTTTTTCACACTTTATTTTCCTACTTTTACTCATGACTCCGGGTTTGATCCTTCCTACTTACCTACCATAACATTTTTTAAACCTCTCCCCCCTGGGCAACGCCGGGTACCCCGCTAGTCTTCTTCTTCTTTCTTTCTTTCTTCTTCTTCTATCTATCTATCTTCTCTTATTCTAATTTCTATCTATCTATCTATCTATCTTCTTCTATTCTTCTTCTATCTATCTTCTTCTATCTATCTTCTTCTCTTCTTTCTTTCTTCTTCTTCTATCTATCTATCTATTCTATCTATCTTCTATCTTCTTCTTCTATCTTCTATATAAATAAAATGAACTCATTTTTTCCCATGGGATTTTGACCTTAATAGGATTAAAAATCAAGATATTTCATGCAAATACATTATGCACAAACGGCAGAACAATATCTGAGGTTTGTTATAGGCTTATTAGTTCTCAAATTCCTCGATAATCTTAGATTTCTATACTTTTTCTGCTGAGAAGTCACGGCCAAAATCGGTTAAGATCAATGGAAGTGGTAAAATATTTTCTCTCTAATAAATTCCTCCTCCCCCTGCCACCACTTAACACCGTTTGGAGATCGTTCACAAGGAACAGTTGAGAAGAGAACACCGGTTTGGCTTCGTAGTTCTTCCATGTGAAGTTATTTAAAATCACTAAACTAAGCTGCAGCGCTCTGTGGCGTAGTGGTTAGGGTGCTGGACAATTCACATTATATTTCCACGTTCGCGCCGACCTACCATAGTGGGTTTTTTTTTTTTTTTCCTAAACAACTGGAATGGACTTTTCTTCGTGGCCGAACTGTTAACGTTGCAGATGTTTTTTTGTTTTTTTTTTCACACTTTATTTTCCTACTTTTACTCATGACTCCGGGTTTGATCCTTCCTACTTACCTACCATAACATTTTTTAAACCTCTCCCCCCTGGGCAACGCCGGGTACCCCGCTAGTCTTCTTCTTCTTTCTTTCTTTCTTCTTCTTCTATCTATCTATCTTCTCTTATCTATATAAATAAAATGAACTCATTTTTTCCCATGGGATTTTGACCTTAATAGGATTAAAAATCAAGATATTTCATGCAAATACATTATGCACAAACGGCAGAACAATATCTGAGGTTTGTTATAGGCTTATTAGTTCTCAAATTCCTCGATAATCTTAGATTTCTATACTTTTTCTGCTGAGAAGTCACGGCCAAAATCGGTTAAGATCAATGGAAGTGGTAAAATATTTTCTCTCTAATAAATTCCTCCTCCCCCTGCCACCACTTAACACCGTTTGGAGATCGTTCACAAGGAACAGTTGAGAAGAGAACACCGGTTTGGCTTCGTAGTTCTTCCATGTGAAGTTATTTAAAATCACTAAACTAAGCTGCAGCGCTCTGTGGCGTAGTGGTTAGGGTGCTGGACAATTCACATTATATTTCCACGTTCGCGCCGACCTACCATAGTGGGTTTTTTTTTTTTTTTTCCTAAACAACTGGAATGGACTTTTCTTCGTGGCCGAACTGTTAACGTTGCAGATGTTTTTTTGTTTTTTTTTTCACACTTTATTTTCCTACTTTTACTCATGACTCCGGGTTTGATCCTTCCTACTTACCTACCATAACATTTTTTAAACCTCTCCCCCCTGGGCAACGCCGGGTACCCCGCTAGTCTTCTTCTTCTTTCTTTCTTTCTTCTTCTTCTATCTATCTATCTTCTCTTATCTATATAAATAAAATGAACTCATTTTTTCCCATGGGATTTTGACCTTAATAGGATTAAAAATCAAGATATTTCATGCAAATACATTATGCACAAACGGCAGAACAATATCTGAGGTTTGTTATAGGCTTATTAGTTCTCAAATTCCTCGATAATCTTAGATTTCTATACTTTTTCTGCTGAGAAGTCACGGCCAAAATCGGTTAAGATCAATGGAAGTGGTAAAATATTTTCTCTCTAATAAATTCCTCCTCCCCCTGCCACCACTTAACACCGTTTGGAGATCGTTCACAAGGAACAGTTGAGAAGAGAACACCGGTTTGGCTTCGTAGTTCTTCCATGTGAAGTTATTTAAAATCACTAAACTAAGCTGCAGCGCTCTGTGGCGTAGTGGTTAGGGTGCTGGACAATTCACATTATATTTCCACGTTCGCGCCGACCTACCATAGTGGTTTTTTTTTTTTTTTTTTCCTAAACAACTGGAATGGACTTTTCTTCGTGGCCGAACTGTTAACGTTGCAGATGTTTTTTTGTTTTTTTTTTCACACTTTATTTTCCTACTTTTACTCATGACTCCGGGTTTGATCCTTCCTACTTACCTACCATAACATTTTTTAAACCTCTCCCCCCTGGGCAACGCCGGGTACCCCGCTAGTCTTCTTCTTCTTTCTTTCTTTCTTCTTCTTCTATCTATCTATCTTCTCTTATTCTAATTTCTATCTATCTATCTATCTATCTATCTATCTATCTTCTTCTATTCTTCTTCTATCTATCTTCTTCTATCTATCTTCTTCTCTTCTTTCTTTCTTCTTCTTCTATCTATCTATCTATTCTATCTATCTTCTATCTTCTATCTATCTATCTTTCTTCTATATAAATAAAATGAACTCATTTTTTCCCATGGGATATTGACCTTAATAGGATTAAAAATCAAGATATTTCATGCAAATACATTATGCACAAACGGCAGAACAATATCTGAGGTTTGTTATAGGCTTATTAGTTCTCAAATTCCTCGATAATCTTAGATTTCTATACTTTTTCTGCTGAGAAGTCACGGCCAAAATCGGTTAAGATCAATGGAAGTGGTAAAATATTTTCTCTCTAATAAATTCCTCCTCCCCCTGCCACCACTTAACACCGTTTGGAGATCGTTCACAAGGAACAGTTGAGAAGAGAACACCGGTTTGGCTTCGTAGTTCTTCCATGTGAAGTTATTTAAAATCACTAAACTAAGCTGCAGCGCTCTGTGGCGTAGTGGTTAGGGTGCTGGACAATTCACATTATATTTCCACGTTCGCGCCGACCTACCATAGTGGGTTTTTTTTTTTTTTTTTCCTAAACAACTGGAATGGACTTTTCTTCGTGGCCGAACTGTTAACGTTGCAGATGTTTTTTTGTTTTTTTTTTCACACTTTATTTTCCTACTTTTACTCATGACTCCGGGTTTGATCCTTCCTACTTACCTACCATAACATTTTTTAAACCTCTCCCCCCTGGGCAACGCCGGGTACCCCGCTAGTCTTCTTCTTCTTTCTTTCTTTCTTCTTCTTCTATCTATCTATCTTCTCTTATTCTAATTTCTATCTATCTATCTTCTTCTATTCTTCTTCTATCTATCTTCTTCTATCTATCTTCTTCTCTTCTTTCTTTCTTCTTCTTCTATCTATCTATCTATTCTATCTATCTTCTATCTTCTATCTATCTATCTTTCTTCTATATAAATAAAATGAACTCATTTTTTCCCATGGGATTTTGACCTTAATAGGATTAAAAATCAAGATATTTCATGCAAATACATTATGCACAAACGGCAGAACAATATCTGAGGTTTGTTATAGGCTTATTAGTTCTCAAATTCCTCGATAATCTTAGATTTCTATACTTTTTCTGCTGAGAAGTCACGGCCAAAATCGGTTAAGATCAATGGAAGTGGTAAAATATTTTCTCTCTAATAAATTCCTCCTCCCCCTGCCACCACTTAACACCGTTTGGAGATCGTTCACAAGGAACAGTTGAGAAGAGAACACCGGTTTGGCTTCGTAGTTCTTCCATGTGAAGTTATTTAAAATCACTAAACTAAGCTGCAGCGCTCTGTGGCGTAGTGGTTAGGGTGCTGGACAATTCACATTATATTTCCACGTTCGCGCCGACCTACCATAGTGGGTTTTTTTTTTTTTTTTTTCCTAAACAACTGGAATGGACTTTTCTTCGTGGCCGAACTGTTAACGTTGCAGATGTTTTTTTGTTTTTTTTTTCACACTTTATTTTCCTACTTTTACTCATGACTCCGGGTTTGATCCTTCCTACTTACCTACCATAACATTTTTTAAACCTCCCCCCCCTGGGCAACGCCGGGTACCCCGCTAGTCTTCTTCTTCTTTCTTTCTTTCTTCTTCTTCTATCTATCTATCTTCTCTTATTCTAATTTCTATCTATCTATCTATCTATCTATCTATCTTCTTCTATTCTTCTTCTATCTATCTTCTTCTATCTATCTTCTTCTCTTCTTTCTTTCTTCTTCTTCTATCTATCTATCTATTCTATCTATCTTCTATCTTCTATCTATCTATCTTTCTATATAAATAAAATGAACTCATTTTTTCCCATGGGATTTTGACCTTAATAGGATTAAAAATCAAGATATTTCATGCAAATACATTATGCACAAACGGCAGAACAATATCTGAGGTTTGTTATAGGCTTATTAGTTCTCAAATTCCTCGATAATCTTAGATTTCTATACTTTTTCTGCTGAGAAGTCACGGCCAAAATCGGTTAAGATCAATGGAAGTGGTAAAATATTTTCTCTCTAATAAATTCCTCCTCCCCCTGCCACCACTTAACACCGTTTGGAGATCGTTCACAAGGAACAGTTGAGAAGAGAACACCGGTTTGGCTTCGTAGTTCTTCCATGTGAAGTTATTTAAAATCACTAAACTAAGCTGCAGCGCTCTGTGGCGTAGTGGTTAGGGTGCTGGACAATTCACATTATATTTCCACGTTCGCGCCGACCTACCATAGTGGGTTTTTTTTTTTTTTTTTCCTAAACAACTGGAATGGACTTTTCTTCGTGGCCGAACTGTTAACGTTGCAGATGTTTTTTTGTTTTTTTTTTCACACTTTATTTTCCTACTTTTACTCATGACTCCGGGTTTGATCCTTCCTACTTACCTACCATAACATTTTTTAAACCTCTCCCCCCTGGGCAACGCCGGGTACCCCGCTAGTCTTCTTCTTCTTTCTTTCTTTCTTCTTCTTCTATCTATCTATCTTCTCTTATTCTAATTTCTATCTATCTATCTATCTATCTATCTATCTTCTTCTATTCTTCTTCTATCTATCTTCTTCTATCTATCTTCTTCTCTTCTTTCTTTCTTCTTCTTCTATCTATCTATCTATTCTATCTATCTTCTATCTTCTATCTATCTATCTTTCTATATAAATAAAATGAACTCATTTTTTCCCATGGGATTTTGACCTTAATAGGATTAAAAATCAAGATATTTCATGCAAATACATTATGCACAAACGGCAGAACAATATCTGAGGTTTGTTATAGGCTTATTAGTTCTCAAATTCCTCGATAATCTTAGATTTCTATACTTTTTCTGCTGAGAAGTCACGGCCAAAATCGGTTAAGATCAATGGAAGTGGTAAAATATTTTCTCTCTAATAAATTCCTCCTCCCCCTGCCACCACTTAACACCGTTTGGAGATCGTTCACAAGGAACAGTTGAGAAGAGAACACCGGTTTGGCTTCGTAGTTCTTCCATGTGAAGTTATTTAAAATCACTAAACTAAGCTGCAGCGCTCTGTGGCGTAGTGGTTAGGGTGCTGGACAATTCACATTATATTTCCACGTTCGCGCCGACCTACCATAGTGGGTTTTTTTTTTTTTTTTCCTAAACAACTGGAATGGACTTTTCTTCGTGGCCGAACTGTTAACGTTGCAGATGTTTTTTTGTTTTTTTTTTCACACTTTATTTTCCTACTTTTACTCATGACTCCGGGTTTGATCCTTCCTACTTACCTACCATAACATTTTTTAAACCTCTCCCCCCTGGGCAACGCCGGGTACCCCGCTAGTCTTCTTCTTCTTTCTTTCTTTCTTCTTCTTCTATCTATCTATCTTCTCTTATTCTAATTTCTATCTATCTATCTATCTATCTATCTATCTTCTTCTATTCTTCTTCTATCTATCTTCTTCTATCTATCTTCTTCTCTTCTTTCTTTCTTCTTCTTCTATCTATCTATCTATTCTATCTATCTTCTATCTTCTATCTATCTTCTTCTATTCTTCTATATCTATATAAATAAAATGAACTCATTTTTTCCCATGGGATTTTGACCTTTATAGGATAAAAAATCAAGATATTTCATGCAAATACATTATGCACAAACGGCAGAACAATATCTGAGGTTTGTTATAGGCTTATTAGTTCTCAAATTCCTCGATAATCTTAGATTTCTATACTTTTTCTGCTGAGAAGTCACGGCCAAAATCGGTTAAGATCAATGGAAGTGGTAAAATATTTTCTCTCTAATAAATTCCTCCTCCCCCTGCCACCACTTAACACCGTTTGGAGATCGTTCACAAGGAACAGTTGAGAAGAGAACACCGGTTTGGCTTCGTAGTTCTTCCATGTGAAGTTATTTAAAATCACTAAACTAAGCTGCAGCGCTCTGTGGCGTAGTGGTTAGGGTGCTGGACAATTCACATTATATTTCCACGTTCGCGCCGACCTACCATAGTGTTTTTTTTTTTTTTTTTTTTTTTTCCTAAACAACTGGAATGGACTTTTCTTCGTGGCCGAACTGTTAACGTTGCAGATGTTTTTTTGTTTTTTTTTCACACTTTATTTTCCTACTTTTACTCATGACTCCGGGTTTGATCCTTCCTACTTACCTACCATAACATTTTTTAAACCTCTCCCCCCCGGGCAACGCCGGGTACCCCGCTAGTCTTCTTCTTCCTTCTTTCTTTCTTCTTCTTCTATCTATCTATCTATCTTCTCTTATTCTAATTTCTATCTATCTATCTATCTATCTATCTATCTATCTTCTTCTATTCTTCTTCTATCTATCTTCTTCTATCTATCTTCTTCTCTTCTTTCTTTCTTCTTCTTCTATCTATCTATCTATTCTATCTATCTTCTATCTTCTATCTATCTTCTTCTATTCTATCTATATAAATAAAATGAACTCATTTTCTCCCATGGGATTTTGACCTTAATAGGATAAAAAATCAAGATATTTCATGCAAATACATTATGCACAAACGGCAGAACAATATCTGAGGTTTGTTATAGGCTTATTAGTTCTCAAATTCCTCGATAATCTTAGATTTCTATACTTTTTCTGCTGAGAAGTCACGGCCAAAATCGGTTAAGATCAATGGAAGTGGTAAAATATTTTCTCTCTAATAAATTCCTCCTCCCCCTGCCACCACTTAACACCGTTTGGAGATCGTTCACAAGGAACAGTTGAGAAGAGAACACCGGTTTGGCTTCGTAGTTCTTCCATGTGAAGTTATTTAAAATCACTAAACTAAGCTGCAGTGCTCTGTGGCGTAGTGGTTAGGGTGCTGGACAATTCACATTATATTTCCACGTTCGCGCCGACCTACCATAGTGTTTTTTTTTTGTTTTTTTTTTTCCTAAACAACTGGAATGGACTTTTCTTCGTGGCCGAACTGTTAACGTTGCAGATGTTTTTTTGTTTTTTTTTCACACTTTATTTTCCTACTTTTACTCATGACTCCGGGTTTGATCCTTCCTACTTACCTACCATAACATTTTTTAAACCTCTCCCCCCCGGGCAACGCCGGGTACCCCGCTAGTCTTCTTCTTCCTTCTTTCTTTCTTCTTCTTCTATCTATCTATCTATCTTCTCTTATTCTAATTTCTATCTATCTATCTATCTATCTATCTATCTATCTATCTTCTTCTATTCTTCTTCTATCTATCTTCTTCTATCTATCTTCTTCTCTTCTTTCTTTCTTCTTCTTCTATCTATCTATCTATTCTATCTATCTTCTATCTTCTATCTATCTTCTTCTATTCTTCTATATAAATAAAATGAACTCATTTTCTCCCATGGGATTTTGACCTTAATAGGATAAAAAATCAAGATATTTCATGCAAATACATTATGCACAAACGGCAGAACAATATCTGAGGTTTGTTATAGGCTTATTAGTTCTCAAATTCCTCGATAATCTTAGATTTCTATACTTTTTCTGCTGAGAAGTCACGGCCAAAATCGGTTAAGATCAATGGAAGTGGTAAAATATTTTCTCTCTAATAAATTCCTCCTCCCCCTGCCACCACTTAACACCGTTTGGAGATCGTTCACAAGGAACAGTTGAGAAGAGAACACCGGTTTGGCTTCGTAGTTCTTCCATGTGAAGTTATTTAAAATCACTAAACTAAGCTGCAGCGCTCTGTGGCGTAGTGGTTAGGGTGCTGGACAATTCACATTATATTTCCACGTTCGCGCCGACCTACCATAGTGTTTTTTTTTTTTTTTTTTTTTCCTAAACAACTGGAATGGACTTTTCTTCGTGGCCGAACTGTTAACGTTGCAGATGTTTTTTTGTTTTTTTTTCACACTTTATTTTCCTACTTTTACTCATGACTCCGGGTTTGATCCTTCCTACTTACCTACCATAACATTTTTTAAACCTCTCCCCCCCCGGGCAACGCCGGGTACCCCGCTAGTTTAAAATATTAACATCTATTTAGGATTCCTTTAAGTTATTGTATTTTTATACGTGTGCATAGGTATAAATTATATTTTTTATGTTTGTTTTATTTTTACACAATATTAAAACAATAGGTATTTTCTTTAAAGCAGCACCCCCACTAATCTTAGGCACGAGCCGCCACTGTTATGTATGTATGCACATCGTAAAGCGGGACCGGATGGACGGTTTCAACGCCCAAGCAAGACGATTTGAATTCTATAATATAATGGATATACATTATTTTGTCATTCTCCTTCAGTTATTTTCGTATTTATCTTTTCTTCGTTTCTCATTTCTTTGGTTTATAGCACGTGAGCTACATATATATTTGATTCATCAGATTATATATATCGTTATCATCTTCTCATTTAAACAAAATAGAAAAAGTTTCCCTATAAATCTTTGCCATCCAATTTTTCAGTTCTGCCGATTTGTTTTTATTTTAATATCAGGGTCAAAATTATTAAGAAAACGATCACAATAATTTACAAGACCAAGTACTTTCAATTCTGATAAGCATTATTTAAACAACGCAACACACGTGTGCATTTGTTTGTTTAATATTTGTAAAGTCTATTTTATCATTATTTTTAGTTTTGTTAAGAGGCGGAAGACAGTTTCTCTTCATATATTTGAATTTAATTTAGTGCTCTTTCGGACATTTTTATTTTGATCGTTTTTTTCCTTTCTCATTTCTTTGATTATCCACCATCTTGTTTTGGGGGAAGAGGTAATTTTTAACGAGCTATTCTTTAATAGATTTTGTATGTGAAGGTGTCATTCAGTGAACGTTCCCTCAAATGGAATCCATTCATTGGTTTACTTCTCACAAATCATTCTTCAATATTTTATATTTTAAGCAACCTCTTTTGACTAGAGAGTTCTAGATTTCCTTGAGTTTTGCTTCCAACTGAGTTTTATACTTGTTATGGCTTGCTTCTTGCAGAGTCTTCTTCCAAAAGCTTTTGTAACAATAACGGAAACGCCATGCATATAAGCTACTTATTTTTTTAATTGTTTAATTGCTATATACCAAAATTGCATGCTTTCTTCACTCTGTCATTATTTTGAACAAGCCCCGCAGCTAAGCACTCTTTAAGAGCAACCATGTTTCAACCTTGATCGATAAACTTCACCAATTAAACTTTTAATTAGCACAGCATTCCAATTTGTAGTTAATCTAAAAGGTGCTGATTAAACTAACCCATATTATTATTATTATTATTATTATTATTATTATTATTATTATTATTATTATTATTATAATTTGTACTCACTAGGAGTTCTCACTCAATTCATCAACAGAGATTACTCACTGACAACAACCGGTGGTGTTCTCTGGAACCTGAGTGACAACATGTCTCCCCAGATTTACAGTACTCTTCACTTCTTCCGATAACCTTTACAAATGAATTTGCATTATCGCAACAGCCATTTACCATTGACATCTTGATGAGAATGATCATTGGTCTTCACTGGAATGGTGACAAGCCTTCCCAAAGTCCCAGTCCTCTTCTCACTCATCCAGTGGGGGTCTAATAGTAGTAGTAGTAGTAGTAGTAGTAGTAGTAGTAGTAGTAAAATATATTTATGGCAACTAAATTACACATAAACGATTTTCTTCAGGAATGAAACACGAACTTTTCTGCGTAGCTTACTTAGTATAGTATATGTATATACTCTTATTAATCTTTACTTTCGTATTGAGCACTATTGAAGTAAATACTGAAAAAAACGCAATATATTATATTATCTTATAATATAATACGTGTATATATTTCCCTCACACACACACACACACACACACACACACACACACACACACACACACACACATATATATTTATATGAATTTAGCCAAAAATGGCACCGGTAAAAATGGATAGTAAATATATAAATGTTAAATGCATTCAAGAGTGATAACTAATGCATTTAACAAGGTTATTAAGAGTGCTCAATAAAAGAAGAGCAAGATATATTTTTTAATAATATAAACAAATTCACATGGTCGCGGCGACACTGGAAATGCTAATGTTTCATACAAATAGTCCGTTAAAAACAGGAGTCTTCGTCAGGCGATTTAATAAATGGTTGTTTTCTACAGAAGAAATCAGTTCTCAATATATATATATATATATATATATATATATATATATATATATATATATATATATATATATATATATGCATATATATGTATATATATGACTACTTCGTTTAATCACATAAATTAATATACGAAATGTATAATTTATGCGTGAACTTTAAGCATTTACTTCAACAATGCTCAATACATAGGTAGAGCTAGGTAGTAGGTTATAAAAATATATATGGCAATTAAGCTACACAGAATATTCCGCGTTTCAATCTTGTGAGATTTCGTCAGGCGTATGCATGAATTCTCACGAGAATCAAACGCGGAATATTCTGTGTAGCTTAATTGCCAAATATATTTTTATAACTTACTATATATATATATATGTTTTTATTTGTTTTTGTTAGCGATACTTTTTGAATGAATTCAATTATTCATAGGAAACTGCATTTTTACCTAAATGCGAGTTGGGAATAATTTTCCCTTTGACCAATTTGGTACCTCCTTAAATGGGGAGCGGCATATATATTATTTTTTTAAATATAATTATCCACTGACACGTGTTTCGTCATCTACGACTCATCAGAGTGGCTGAATTTAGCGAGACTCAAAAGCGGGACGCCATGATAACCTCGCCTGGCTACTAAATGTATCGCATTTTTATGTAGATGTTTTTTATTTGTTTTTGTTAGCGATACTTTTTGATTGAATTCAATTATTCATAATTATAATTCATAATTATAATTCATAATTATCCACTATAATAATGATAATTAGTCATAATTGAATGCATTCAAAAAGTATAACTAACAAAAACAAATAAAAACATCTACATAAAAACGCGATACATTTAGTAGTCAGGCGAGGCAGTCGCGTGGTAGAGGTTTAGGCTTCTTATCATGGGGTTCCGATTGCGAGTCTCGCTAGATTCAGCACTCTGATGAGTCATAGACGACGAAACACGTGTCAGTGGATAATTAACCGACACCTTGCTGCCCAAATCCCTACATAGTACTCCAGTAGTTGTTGCCCCTGATAGTAGCCCCCTACACCAAAGTGGCAATTTGCCTTGTTTGGGGTGAAAATGTAATAAAAAAAAAAAAAAAAAAAATGTAGATATAGATATTGAGAACTGGTTTCTTATGTGGAAAACAAATATATGTTATGTGAAAAACATATATATATATATATATATATATATATATATATATATATATATATATATATATATATACTAGCATTTCAGCCCGGCGTTGCCCGGGTGTTTGGAGGTGTATGCTGAGCAAAAAAAAGAGTAAATTTTTTTTTTAATTTGACCCCTATTATGACCCCTTAAAATTTATAGTTTCGGGCTCAAATCACTTTATTAAGTTAGATCCAGGTTCAAGGAACCTATATCTAAAATTTCAAGTGTCTAGACCCAAAATTGTCGGAGGAGTTTGGTAGAGTTCTTAAAGGTCAAATCGTTGAAATTTGACCCCTTAACAGCCAAATTTCTGGCTGACACCCGTCACATCGATTTTCCCAAATCTCAGTACCCGGCGTTTCAAATTTCGAGTCTATAGACTAAAAATTGACAGAGTTATTGCGTAGGGAAATGTACACAGACACACAGACAGACAGACAGACAGACAGACACGTTCACTTTTATATATATATATATATATATATATATATATATATATATATATATATATATATATATATATATATATATATATATATATATCACTAGCCTCATTTATCATTTTTGTATAGTACCCGGTGAAAGCTGTGTATTGGTGCTAGGTGACAAAAGCAGCAATATAAGTAAAATAAATACGTTTCTGTGACTATAAACATGTCAGAGTTGCGAATTTGACACTTAGAAAAATCAATTGTAACAAAAGTTTAGCTTGATTTGATTCGAACATTTTTACGAGTAAAATTAAATGAGACATTTCCCAGCTGTTCCACTCATACCAATAAAGATGTTTCATCGGCTCAAACTCGAGATAATTTATAACTAGTAATTAAAAATTTACTCAATTTTCTTATCAGTTTGTTCTAGCTGGAGATGGGGCATCCGACCGGATGTCAGACATTCTATCTATCTTATATATTTCATATCTTATAAGACAGCACACCTTGGTATACTTTGGTGTTTAGTTTCAAGCCGACTTCGAAGATGTGAGATGGCATGATGCGGCTCTCACTTGAAACCACACCAAAGACCATAATCTTTGTTTTCATTACTCTGGGCACGTTTCTGTTATTTGTGACAATTCGTAATGCATGCTAGTGGGGTTGGCAATGGTCCTGTTATCATAAGGTGGATCGGCAGAGAGCATGAGTTGTACAGCAACGCATCTTTGATCTCGCTTGTTGAATATTGTGTCACTTTCAGACATGATAGAGGGCTCTTATAACTCTTGTCTGCAACAAAAGAAAGAAAACCGGAAATGGAGTCATGTCGTCTTTTTTAGGGTGACAATTTTATCGTTCCATCTTGTATAGTAGCCGTCTCTCAGTAGACCCCTCCAGCTGGATGTCAGGTGACTCACATTGCTGAGACCAATTTTCAGTCAATTAATGTGTTTTGAATATCAACATTTGGGGGGAGGGGTCACGCATAAACAATGACCAGTGGCCTGGATACATGTAGTGTATTTGGCTAAAGTTTTTGGAAAGTGCCAAGAACAGCGTTAACAATTAATAAATATGTAGTTAAATTGACAAATGAAAAGATTAATAAGTACATGAATGGGTCACCAGTTAGCAAGTGCTAACTCAACAACATGATTTTAGGAATGAGATGAGAAAACAAGTATTAACGAATAAAATATATTTACATATCAACAATTTTATAGAAATATCAAATATACTTTGAAAAACCAAAGTTTTTTTCAGGAGTTTTAAAGTTTATGAATAGGCGTGTGTTTACTGGAGATCGAGCATTAGGCTTAAAGGGATTTTACCATTCCTCATTGGGTCTTCTTTGATGAGCGTTTGGAGAGTAGAGGCAGGCGCCGCAAAAGCCAGGAAGAACTCTGAATTTATATTCATCAAGTCTCTGTTTTATAATCCTATATAATTTCACACTGGATTACTACATTCATGTATAGGTGTTATTTTTTTAGGTTTAGAAATATTTACATTAATTAGAAATTATTTGATTTGACACCTTCATGTTTAAAGTTAATAGCTGTAAGAAAGTGACGAAGAGGGCATATCGAAACGGACTGGAGAAAGAAAGAAAGTAAACACTCAATACCATTTGCATTTTAGCATGCATCCGAATCGCATTACGATGCAAAAATTCGACAATAAAAGAAGTGAAAAGGAAAGAAGGACGCGTAAACCAACCAAACAAAGAAGAAAAGATATGTTTTATCACGCTTGTTCGTCTCGTACGTCGATTCCTCATCTACCATATATCTACTGCTTAAGCCACATGACCCTCCGTATACCCGAGAAGGGCAATTTGATCATGAAGCAACTTTTGTTTGCTTTGTTGAATGGATCTTTGAATTTGTTAACATAGCTTTAACATTCATAATAATGTTATGATCTTGAAAGGTGAAAAAGAAATAGAACAATATCTAGGTAGAGTTAACACGAATATGTATTTACAGAACTACAGAAGTGATGTATACGGTGGAATGATAAAGTTGTCGCCCTAAAGAAAACAACACTACAGCTTTATTTTAAACTTTTATTTTAAAGAAATCAATTCAGATAACTTGATTATGTAGTAGAGCTGACAGCTATTCAATGTAGCCGCCTTCAGCTTCAATCGCCGTCTTGATGCTGGTCGGAAATCGGGAGCATGCCTTTTCCATAAGCGCCGGCGGGGGCTTGATGAATACTCGGTGAATGGCAGTGATCAGGTGGGCTTTGGTGTTGTGGGAGGTCATGTTTGTGACGTTCTCGACGTATGACCAAACGAAGTAGTCTGTGGGTTCAGGTCAGTGGAGGAGGCATGGCCAATGAGTGAAGGGTACAAAGTCTCAGCACTCCTTCTGAAACATAGCCTGGATCTCTTTAAACTTGTGGGCCAATGCAGAGTCCTGCTGCCATACTCAGGGTCTGCTAGCAACCACCTGATTGCACCAGGGGATTACCACACTCATCGGCACATCCAGGTATATTTTGGCATTGACTTTCAAGTCAACTTCAAAGATGTGAGCTGGCATGATGTGGCCCTCACTTGAAACGACACCAAAGACAATAACAGTGGCTGGAAACTTTGTTTTCATCACTCTGGGCACGTTCCTGTTATTCATGGCAATCGATCGATGCATTTTTAGGGTGCTCACAATGGTCCTGTTGTCGTAACTTGGATCGGTAAAAAGCATAAATTGTACAGCAGCGCATCTCCGATCTCATTTATTGAACATTGTATAACTTTCAGACATGATAGAAGGCTCTTATCGCCTTTGGGATTTGTACACAACTGTCCAAGTAGTAGATGGTTTGCAACAAAAAAAGAAGCTCTGTTTTCATCAAACGGAAATGGAATCATATCGTTTTTTTCTATGGCGACAAGTTTATTGTGCTGCCAAAATCCAATGACAGTGAATCAAATATGATGACTATTAGACCAGCATGACACGATCTTTAAAAGATGTTTTCACACTACTTATTTATAACATAAGTAATCTGTAGTGTAGACTATATACGCATGCGCAATCGTGAAACAGTTGAACATCAGATAAAAATCCCAGTACCAATTTTTCAATTTTTACCCCTTACCAGGCCTTTTTTCCGGATTAAACCGATTAAAAAGTTTTCCATGTTTGAATACTCTATATACCAAATATGAAGTCTGTAGAATTAGAATTCGTTGAGTATATAGCTTGAGAAGTGTCCTCACACACGCACATTCTCAGTTTTATAGAAATACTAGCAGGTCCCCCGACATTGCTCGGTCGTAAAATACGCATAAATATTATATTTCAATTCATATAGAAACTGAAATATGTGTATGCGAGTATTATGTTTTTTTCTTAACAGTTCATATTCCCCCCACCCCACATAAATATGCGAGCTGAGATTGAAACCAAAACTAAAAACAGTGAGTCAAGTACAGTAACTATTCACATCATTTATTGATATAATTATAAAACAATGGATCGAAGTACAATGTATGCCACAGTTATCTTCCTTGACAACGAGAAGGAGTGATCAGACGATTGGTCCGTTATAGAGTCCTTTGTAAACAAGTTCATGTTGAGCCATCCCCATTAAATTCTACCCAATTTACACTTAAAAGGATAAGGTTTTACTGACTCCATATCAAAAGGTTGCGTGTTCATATCACGTCGGGGTCACCATTTTTAAAGGGTAAGGTTTTATTCTCAATAAAGTATATTTAATTAAGAACACAGCACAAAAGGAACAAAAAAGAACATTAACGATTACTACACTACCACCTTACACTCATTAACCCTTATACTCAGGTGGTTTTCGGAACTTGATAAGTGGTAACTCCCAAGTAAAAAAAACAACAAGTCATCATGTATTCAAAAATCAAAAAGAAACTCTGTTATCTATCCAATTGAAGAATATGTTCGAATACATTTCTAATTCACATTCATATTTCTATATAGCACTCTTTATCCATTCTTTGTATATTTGCCACTTTAAGGTATTTTATACTTGGTTGGCATCTATAATATAAATCTCACCTGTCTGTTTAAATGTATATATGTATGTATGTATATCTTGGAAAAAACTTTCGACGGAGGCGACGGATTTTTACGAGATTGGTATCATTTTGAAGCTCGGTCCTTCGGACGACAAATATCGAAAAATTGACCAAAAACATTAATTCCTTCACCCTCAACTGAGCTCTTTTCTACAAGGAGGGATCGCTTTTTTCGCCAATATTTTCAGAAGTCATTGTTTCTTTTCGATTGTCTAGCCTTGATTTAAACCTACGTTACTTCCGGTTTGGCGATGGGCGCAACAGCTAACACGTCATGTTTTTTTTCTTTTTCTTACTTCCTTCTTTCGAGCCTACCTGCCTACTACCACATTTTTTGTTTGTTTTTGCGCTCTCAATTTGCCTTTTTTTTTTTTTTTTTTGCTCAACCAACACTCTTACAAACACCTTCATTTTTTTTTTTCGGCCTTCGCGCCTCGGGTTCGAGCCTGCCTGCCTACTACAATTTTAAAAAAAAAAATTTTCTCAACACACACCTACAAACAACCAGGCAAGACCGGACACCCAGGCTAATTACTATATCCTTCGTTTCTGACTACATGTTGTAACAGAACGTGGGTGCGCATTTGTTAGCAACAGCAGAAGCAGCAAATGCAAATGACCGGGCTGACTGCATGATGTGGCAGCAGAGATAAAAGGAACACGCGTTCAGAGAGATGGGAGCGGTATTCGAAATGTATTCGAGACACGAGAAAGACGTGTTATAGACAGACAAGGAAAGACGTGCCATAGGAAGACATGCGAAAAACGTGTAAAAGAAAGACAGGGAAAGACGTGTCTTTCTATGAAATACCTGTAAATAAATCCTGTTGCCTCAACTGAAAAAAGTCTTCTTTCCCTGTCTTTGTTTTGCCATTGTGACTGTCTGCTTACAACGTGTTGGTCCCGAGTGTTGACATGTAACGACTACGTTACAATACGTTACAATACATTTCTAATTCCGCATTCATATTTCTATATTACGCACTTTATCCATTTTTATGTTTTTTGGTTCTTTAACGTCTTTTTATGCCTAGTCGGCGTTATTAATATAACTCAGGTATTTCTAATAAACGTGAAATGTTTTGGTAACGGGTGCTCCGTTATATTATTCGTTTCTGGCTACGTATGTCATATTTCTGACACAATAAGACACACAAAGTTTGTTGTAACGTATGCGTGAATAGAATAATCTTAATTCCATCTACTTTATATATTCGATATCAAATTATCTACTTTATAACACCATTCACATTCCTTAAACCTTCGTGCTTTATTTCTGCGTGTGCCATTGCAAGGAGAGTGGCTTGATGAGTCAAACAGGAAGTGTATATATGAAAAATCGATCACAAAGTTTCCCCTTGCAGTATAAATAGAAACCAAGAAATATATTGATATTTTAACAGTATCGTTGATTACCGATTACCATTTTTATAGCATGATCATCAAAAAAATAAAAATGAACCGTTATTTTCCTGCACATAGGAGATAGGGTAGTCACTATTGTATCCCATTGTTGTAGCAGCATTACAACCCGATAATCTCATCATATCGTATGAATCCGAAAATTCTATTGTTGGCATTGGTTTCCATGATATATATATCTAGTGAGAAATTCTTTCTAGAAAGACATCGGGTAAGATTACATGAAGGTTGCCAACATCCTAAGTGAAAATTATTTTTTTCTAATACATTATTTTGTTAAATATACCACTGTGGTTGTCTTGATTATTACCGGCCTGGAAGGTGATGGTGGTCATCTGATTAAGGATACGGATTGACGACCTAGGTGTACGAAGTTCGAATCCAGAAACTAGAAAGTTTCTAAGTATAAATCTAAATAAACTCAGATAGACTTGCTTATTTCCACGAGAATATGAACTGGGTAGAGATGAACGTCAGCTTCATTTTAACATATTTCTAATATTGCCTTCTTCTGTTAATCGGCTTTTAAAAAAAGACTAAATCCACGTAGAAACTTTTTATTATTTTAGTAATCTGTTCCATTCCCGCCTACATTGCTGTTCCCGTTATTCTTATCTTCGTTAGAGCTTTGCATACGCACTGGCCCGCGAACGCTTTCAAACTTATTTCAATTCAGTGTCATACTCTTTCCAGTCGTTTCAGTGACGCAACTCGACAAGTTCTTCGTATTTTTTTCACGTTTTATTTCGTTGTGCAGAATGATAAAATAAAACATGAGAAACGTTGCTGTACACTGTGAAGTGTTTCAGTTACCCTATAAGAAATGTGATGCCCTTCTATATATTAGCAGCAAAAGAAAACTGTTGCACAAAGGAAAACACAAGACCTCTTTTAACACAACAACAAAAGGATTTAAGTAGAAGAAAATTGAACAATGTCTAAATGGGGAAAATAATGTTCTTTGGACTGTCGAAGGTTTGCCGTCGTTATAGTCAGAAGAAGATCCTCGATGCTTGAGTATTCAGTGAATAAGGATAGGAGAAATAGAAGAGTGAGAGAGAGAGAGAGAAAGAGAGAGAGGGAGGGGGAGAAAGAGAAGGAAGGGCCGTCTTTCCTTGTTACTTCCAGGGTTCTTTCTGCTGAGTGACCGTTATTATTCCCAAAGGGGCTGAAGTAATTCTTCAGGGGACAGATGGAAAATTATCTTCAGGTGAAAATCGTTGTGTGTTCAGTGGACAAAAACAAAAGGGAGAGAGAAAGATATATATATATATATATATATATATATATATATATATATATATATATATATAGAGAGAGAGAGAGAGAGAGAGAGAGAGAGAGAGAGAGAGAGAGAGAATAAGAAAGGACGTCTTCCTTATAACTTCGAGGTTCTCTCTGCTGACTGATCGTGATTATTCCCAAAGGCGCTGAAGTAGTTCTTTAGCGGACAAATCAAATCAATAAGCCCTGCAAGTTGATTTTTCGGTGTGTGGCCAAATCACCTAGCAGAGACAATTTTCCAGTTGAAATTCCTGGAGCTTTTTCTTGTTCCTTGGGGTCGGTATTCTGAGTATGACAGCTTCATCATATATCATGACTAAGAAAGAGATTGGTCTTCTATTTTGTTATGGTTTTAAATTATTCGCCCCCCCTGCCCATTTAGTATTATCACTTTCAGCGACCCCCAGCAGTAATAAAATACCGCAGATTATTCCCCTTGGCCGGGAGATGTGATTCCGCAATTATGACTCTCGTCAAGAACATGGCACGTTTATTCTTTTAGTTAATAAAACCTATATTTTTCAAATACTCTTTCACTCCTTCAATTTTATTAACTAAAAGAAAAAAAAAAACAGAAATGGACAGACTTCTGCACCCGGAAAGATTCGACGTCGAACCTACTGCTTCGCACTTGGGGAAATTATATAAGCACTGGAAACTGACTTTCAGAAACTATTTATCGGCTATAAACAACGGCGAAACTGAAAACAACCCCCAAAACTTCTTCGCCTTAATTAATATCATTTCGGACGCAGTCTACGAGATAATGAGCGATGCTATGGACTACAATAGCATGATAGAGGCTCTCAGCGCTACTTACATTAAACCGACCAACGCTGTGTACAATAGACACCTATTACTCACAAACAAACAGCAACCGGCACAAACTATTGACGCTTTCATGCAACAGTTGCAAGGACTCGCAAGTCGTAAGGTTTTCAATCCGTAACCGCCAAAGAAAACAAATGACTGTACAATCAAGACGCTTTTATCACTGACATTTACTTCTCCTCAATTGGATAACGCTTGCTCGAGAAACCCTTCCTAACACTCTAAGAAACTTACACGATTGCCAGATCACTGAAACAGGCGGAAAAACATTCGGAAAGCTATGAAAACAACCTTAACTGCCGCTGCTGCAATTCCTTTGAAAGGCACCTATTTAGCACCTATAAAGGAAAAGGACCAACCTAAAAGAGTTTGCTTCTTCTGTAGAAATGCGCGGCATCCACGACTGTTATGCCCGGCTCGCGATGCCGAGTGTAGAAAATGTAAAAAAAAAAATGGACATTGAGCTAAAGTATGTAAATCTTCCTCTTCTAATGCTGGTGTATTATTCGACCCTGACTCTGTCGCCTAATATCACCAGACTCGGAACAGAAGCTAAAGATATTACATTCACTAAATGTGAAATAAGCAGACATATGATAAACGTGATGGTAGATTTGGGTAGTGTAGGAGCATTTATCAGCAAAAATACCACCAGAAAAACTGGAACTCTTTGCTATAGCTAAACAAAAAAAAAACTTTAGCTCTGGCAGACCCTAACCAACACGCCCAAATTATTGGCAAAACAATTGTAGACATTACACTAAAATATAAAACAAATCCTGACATGACAGTAGAAGTGATTACGGATCTCTTTTTGGGCATATTTATCAGAGAAGACATCATAAAAAGTACAAAAATGTGATTCTGAAATTTGACGGTCCTGGAGATGACCTCATTATTCAAACTATTATTAAGAATTTTCCATCTATAAACGTTCCTTTGCTTCCTCTATTTTCTCATCTTTCCCCACATACAATTCTTATTGCCACCAAATCACGCCGTCATACCATTGCTGACAATAAATTCATAATAGAGGATGTTGTGAGTTTAGAGCGCTAGTGCGCATGCGCACCAGATGTTTACAAATAGAACGAAATTGGCGCCTTTTCCCAGCTTAGTCGTTCGTTACCGACCATGTTGTTGTACCTGCTGAATTTTATGTTGAATAAAACCTTTCTAATATCTTAAAAGGTCTTTATTTTTCATTACAATTTATTCAACATAAAATTAAAAATTAACAGCAACAATGGATGCTATACTGAGACCTGGTAAATTCGAAGGATCGTCAGATACAACCGCTGACGAATGGAATCATTGGTATCAAACCCTCATCAACTGCATCGACTCTCTCACAGTCGCTCATCCTCAAAATCCTCCGAATAAGTTAAGTATTCTGATTAATTTCATCTCACCGAAGGTCTATTCTCTTATATCTCACTGTTCAACATTCGAGAGGGCTATTAGCATCCTTCAAGCAACCTATGTAAAACCGGTAAATTCTGTGTTTGCTCGTCACCTTCTCGCCACTAGGAAACAAAATCAAGGTGAATCTATTGATCAGTTTCTCCTAAAACTAAAGAATCTTTCTAAGGATTGTAAATTTGAAGATGTTACTGCCTCTCAACATGCGGAGCTAGCGATACGTGACGCATTTATCACAGGTCTCACTTCCTCAACTATTAGGCAGAGATTACTTGAAAGTTTTGAAATTAACCTAGATAATGCCGTAGCAACTGCACGAAGTCTAGAAATGGCCCAACATAATGCAGCAGCTTATGACACATCAATTGTAGCAAAGGCATTTATTCATGCAGATGAATCTGAAAATAACTCTAGTTTGGAACTAACTAATGAATGTGCTGCTGTTTCCAGAAATAATCAGGCGACTCACTTCGCCAGATGCCAATTCTGTGGACGAGAAAATCATTCTCAAAATATTTGCCCAGCTCGGAATGCTGACTGCCTTAAATGCGGAAAGAGGGGCCACTTCTCTAAAGTCTGCCGATCTAAAATAAAACAAACAACTTATAATACCAGGACTAGTTCTGCATATATTGCCCCCACTGCGTCATCCCAATGCACTCCATGCACACAATATTCTGTAGTAAATGCAACAATTAATAGTACCTGTTTGAAAGCTATGGTAGACAGTGGAAGCACTCATAACTTTATACGAATGAACATCGTGAGATCACTCGGCCTTAGTATATTACCTTCTAATGATACGGTAAGCATGGCTTCCTCGAATCTCACGAGCAAAACCTTAGGACTCTGTGTTGCGTCCATCGCTGTTAATGGACAAATTTACACTAATATGCGTCTATCTATCCTTCCCAACTTGTGTGCTCCAATTATACTAGGACAAGAGTTCATGCAATTGCATAACCGGATGGAATTCCGTTATAACGGAAAGATACCATCTTTACAGATTTGTAACGTCACTCAGATGAAAATCGAGCCACCGTCTCTTTTTGCTAATTTAGCAAAGAATTGTAAACCCATCGCAACAAAAAGCAGAAACTACTCAGCATTGGACTGCGAATTTATCCGGAATGAGATACAAAAATTATTAAAAGAAGGTATCATAATCAAATCGAATTCCCCATGGAGAGCCCAAGTACTAGTAACTAGAAATGAAAGACATAAGCGTCGCATGGTCGTTGACTATTCTGCAACTATAAATCGGTTTACACTTTTGGATGCTTTTCCGCTTCCCAAAATTTCGAATATCATACGCCAACTATCACAGTAAAAAATTTTCAATAAGTTGGACCTGAAGTCTGCATATTATCAATGCCCTATACGTAGAGACGAGAGAATTTACACAGCATTTGAAGCTGACGGAGGACTATACGAGTTTTCTAGGTTACCTTTTGGGCTAACGAACTCAGTAGCTGTGTTTCAACGTATTATACATAATCTGATTCAAGAACATGAATTCCAAGGTACATTTGCCTACATTGATGACATTGTCATCGGAGGAAAAACTAATAAAGAATTAAACGAAAATATGGAAGCTTTTAGAAAGGTTATCAACCGTCTTAACTTGCTACTAAACCCTGTAAAATGTGAATATGGTATAACCAAACTAAAGTTTCTAGGGCACTTATTGGAAAATGGAACAATCAGTCCTGATCCAGACAGACTTACACCACTAAAAGAATTACCGATTCCGAACTGCAGTAAGTCACTCAGGCGGGCTCTAGGTCTCTTCTCATACTATTCACCATGGATAGAGAATTTCTCAGATCGGATTTCACCTTTATTAAACATTACGTCCTTTCCTATCACTGAGAAACTCAAAAATCAATTTCAAGCCATGAAAGATGAAATTTGCAAGGCTTCGGTTGCAGCCATTGAGGATGAAGTTCCTTTTACGATAGAAACTGATGCATCTGCGACAGCATTAGCAGCCTGCCTTTCCCAGAATGGACGTCCAGTAGCATATTTTTCCAGAACCCTAACGCAGTCAGAGCGTCGACATTCAGCAGTGGAACGTGAATCGGCAGCCATTGTAGAATCTGTGCGTAAATGGCGTGACCTCTTACTCGGTCGACACTTTACCATTATTACTGACCAACAGGATGCATATGTTCAACACGCAGACACCAAATCGTATTAAAAACGATAAGCTGCTTCGGTGGAGACTTGAACTTTCAAACTATTCTTATGAGATAGTATATAGACCAGGTTCTCTTAATAACTCTGCAGATACCTTTTCTCGATCATGCTCTGCTTCGCGCTCATTATCACTAAAGGACCTGCACGCAGCACTTTGTCATCCTGGAGTAGCGAGACTCTATCACTTTGTGAGGCAGAAGAATCTACCATTCTCCATGGAAGATGCTAAGCGCACCTGCGCTGAATGTCAAATATGTGCTGAACTAAAACCAAGGTTCTTCAAACCTCCATCAGGTCGATTAATCCATTCCCGATCCCCCTTTGAACGTCTTTCAATAGATTTCATGGGACCGAAACCATCTACGAATAATCTCAAATACCTACTCGTGATTGTAGATGAATATTCACGCTATCCTTTTGTCTATCCATGTCAGGACATATCAACAAAAACTGTTATAAATTGTCTCCAGAATTTATTTACCTTTTTTGGCTGCCCGGATTCCATCCATAGTGATCGAGGAAGTCAGTTTATTTCATGTGAACTAAAAGAGTTTCTCTGGCAACATGGAGTTGTGATTACCCACTCAACTCCATACCATCCAATCGGCAATGGACAATGCGAGAGCGTAAATGGCACAATCTGGAAAACGATCAAACTTGCACTCAAAACCAGGCAATTGGACGAACGTCACTGGCATGAAGTACTCGACATAGCTTTGCACTCTATTCGATCGCTACTTTGTACAGCAACTAACTCAACCCCACACGAGAGAATGTTTAACTTTTCCAGAAGGTCGGGCACCGGATATACCTTACCCGAGTGGCTGCAAAGAGGACCGGCCCTCCTTAGGAAGTTTGTCCGCCAACACAAGTCAGATCCCCTAGTGGAACCAGTAGATATAATATCTGCAACTCCCAACTTTGCCAGAATTCGTTTCCCTGACGGCCGTCAGTCAACAGTCTCAACAGAAGACCTAGCCCCCACTCCTGTCACTGACCCCTCCTCTACAAACTTGGAATCTCCTGTCTCCCCTGATCATGGTACATCACCAGATTCTACTACCCCATCAAACATCCGCGAACCAGAGTTGATTGATCAACAGGAAATCCCAAAGAATAATACCTCACCAAATGGAGAGTCTTTCTCCTCAGTCGACAAAACAAAGTGTTTAGAAATAGAAGAGCAGCAGCAACAGTTTGACTCGAAGAAGGGCGTTTTCAAATTTCTTCCAGAAGCTACAAAAAGGGGAAGGAAGATCACCTGCAACCCGAAATATAAATAAAATGTTGTGGAGAGTGTTGTGAGTTTAGAGCGCTAGTGCGCATGCGCACCAGATGTTTACAAATAGAACGAAATTGGCGCCTTTTCCCAGCTTAGTCGTTCGTTACCGACCATGTTGTTGTACCTGCTGAATTTTCTGTTGAATAAAACCTTTCTAATATCCTAAAAGGTCTTTATTTTTCATTACAGAGGAGATTGCTAGGATGTTGAGAGAAGGCATAATAGAACCCTCTTTGTCTTCTTGGCGAGATTAAGTTCTGGTGACCTCTAATGAAAATCACAAAAAAAGGAATAGTCGTTGACTACAATTATAACATAATTAGACTTACGGAACTAGATGCTTATCCTATGCCTAACATCAATAAAATGATTGACGACATAGTCCAGCAGAGTATATCTACAATACTCGACCGGAAGTAGCCTATCACCAAATATTGATAAGTTACGTTGATCGAAATTATACAGCATTCGAAGTAAGTGGTAAACTTTACCAATTCACTCGTCTCCCTTTTGGTATTATTAATGGAGTAAGTGCGTTCCAAAGATGTATCGATGACATCATAGATAATGAAAATCTAACAGATACTTTCGTGGACGTAGACAACGTCACAATATGTGGAAGAAAGCAAAAAGAGCATGACCACATTCTTCAAAGATTCTATGATGTAGCGAAAAGATATAACATTACCCTGAATGAAAGAAAGAGCATTATTTCAGCTACTAGAATCACTCTACTTGGATACGTTATACAAAACAACCAAATTGCCCCCGACTATCAAAGACTGAAAACACTTCTCGAACTGCCACCCACTCTAAATCTGGCATCTCAAAAACGAGTAGTCGGAATGTTTTCGTACTATAGCAACTTTATTCAAAACTTCTCTGACAAAATACTATTGCTCAACAACAATAAGAAATTTCCACTATCCCCATCTGCCTGAAACCCTTTCAGACATTGAAGAATGACTTAAAAAATGCTACCTTAATATAACGGTTTACCCTGATAAAGAATTTGAACTAGAGACAGATGCAAGTAATTACTGCATAGCTGCTACTGTAAACCAACACATCGACCAGTTGCATTCTATTTCACTGACACTGAACCTGGGTAAAATCAAATACCAAACGGTCGAAAAAGAAGCGGCCGCACTTCTAAGAAAGAAGCTTTGCTCATGGAATCTACGTTTTGATTTAGGCACAGATAAAGAGTGGGGGAAATTATTGACAGTGGTTTCAGCTAGGCGGGTGTCCTTCACGAAAAACACCCGTCTAGCTGAAACCACTGTCAGTAATTTTTCCCACTCATCTGTGTCTAAATCAAAACGTAGATTCCATAAACAAAGCTTCTTTCTTAGAAGTGCACGCCTGTGGAACTCTCTTCCGTTTGCCTGTTTCCCACCGGACTACAACTTGGATGTCTTTAAGTCCAACATAAACAAATTTCTGATAAACCGCCCCCTTCAGTAAGACACTTTATCAAATCTCCATTACTAACGATTACTGCGATACTATCCCATTGATTACTGTACACGCAATAACCCTTATCCCTGAGTGGCTTCCGGGCCTTGATAAGTGGTAACTACCATGTAAAAAAAAATGCTGAAGCACTTTGAAAGTGGTGCCACTTCCTACTCGGCAGATATTTCAAAGTCATTACAGACCAAAAGAACATCAGTTTTATGTTTAGACAATCTAAAATTAACAATGACAAAATATGTCGTTGACGCGTTGAACTGCTGCAGTTCAAATTAAGTATAGTCTACCATCCTGGAACGGAAAATGCCGCCGCTGACATGTTCTCTTGCATCTCAGCTCTCACTCACACTTTCCAATACCTTCGTGATTTGCATATTCGATTATGCCATCCTGGTGTTACACGGATCTGCCAAATTATCAGACGAGGTATTTCCTGTTCTCTTTAGACCAAATAAAAACACAACCAACTCCTGCTCCTCCTGCCAGTATCTGAAACCCAAATTTATCAGTAGTTACATGGGGACACTCGTAAAGGCCATACTACCTTTCCAGCGATTGAAGATCGATTTTAAAGGCCCATTATCAACTTCCTTAGATGGCAACAAATACCTACTTACCATAATTGATGAGTATTCTCGCTTTCTCTTTGCTTTTCCCTGTAGGGACATGACGAGCAAAACCGTCATCCACTGTTTTAACCAACTTTTTTTAGTATGGCTGATATGATACATACGGACCGAGTTACTGACTTCCTAGCGGGAGAAATCAGAGACTTCTTACATGAAAAAGGTATTGCTACGTCTAAAACAAGTAGATACCACCCAGAAAATAACGGACAAGTTGAAAAACTTAATGGCACTTTATGGAAGGTCACTCAAATAATTTTACATGCCTCCGTACATTCCTATCGCGAACGTTTGTCTAATTTTCACCTTTTTTTAATTTAATTATTTTGCTATGTTCCTGCTTTTAAATTAAAAAAAAAGGTTTATTTTTCAAGATTATATAAAAATATGTTACGGTGAAAGTTTCACATTCATTCAAGCAAGGAAAATATTAGAATCGTGCATATAAAAATTATGCGAAACGTGTAATTAAAAAAAAGTAGAAATATTTTTTATCATTATCATATTTTTTGTGTGAAAATATTAAATAAACAATGCTTGATTCAATGATAATATCGGTAGTTCAAGAAATTAATTTTTTTAATTGTTACAATTTACGATGCTTTATTTTCATGAATGCAAAAATAAATTAATGCATTTTTTTTACTACTGAAAACCATAACTTTAGTAATGGTATTTTTTGTTTAAACAAAATAATAGATTTCCACTAAGATTTAAGTAAAAAAAATAAATGCATTCATTATATTCTGTGATCATTATTTGATAAATACTGAAAATGTCATTAAAATTGGTTAATTTCCTGATTTTTTAATGAATTTTTTTTAAGTAAAGGGAGGAGTCAAAATGTTTATACATTTTGAGCATCGCCATTCATTTTGCACGTACCTAGTTTTTATGCTCAAAGTTTTTTTTTATATCTTCAAATATTTATTCATGGAGTTTGGTTTGATGGTTTTGTAGAGGAAAAGTGTTGTTTTTGTTTTTCTTTTACTTTTCACAATATGATTTTGTTTTGTGAAGTGAAAGTAAAAAGTAATATTAATGTTTTGTGTATTTCAGTCAAGAAGCCAATATCTATAAACAACATGACTTGGTAGTGCAAAACAAATGAATCTACAAACTATTCCTGTGCAAAATATGCCTTCGTTATAAAATGATTGGTGACATATCGTAAAATCTGTGGGAACATGATGAGAATTAGCAGCGAACCGGATGTTAACGCATCCACCATGAGAGACAAAATAAAAAATCGTCGTTTGCACATGGCTCCACGCATCGCTTCCGCTTGGGAAGAAAAAAATAAGATAACCACAACATAATTATTGACCAAGCCAGGACACGCAACACCTCAAATATCACAGTCACTGGGAGCCGGTTTGCCACTATAAAACGAGGGTGTTTGAGGGAACCAAAAAGTGGGAAGGGGAGATTCGCCTAGCTGCGTCAGTGAACGCACGGGCAGATTCTCCCACCCGACCTAAAGAGATGAAGATGTAAAAGAAATAAGGCACCAGTGAACTGAAGCCGACTACGCTCTCATGTTATGGGCCAAACGCCTTCAATTCTAAACAACGCCTAATATATACAAACCAAAAGTGAACGCACGGGCAGATTCTCCCACCCGACCTAAAGAGATGAAGAAGAAAAAGAAATAGGGCACTACGCTCTCATGTTATGGGCCAAACGCCTTCAATTCTAAACAATGCCTAATTCACACAAACCAAAGAAAAGAGGAAGAAAAAGAAGACGAAGACGCCGGGCTACTAGCTGCTGATGAAAAAGTCACTCGCTTTCCAGTTACAAGCCAGGACACGCATCACCGACAGCAGGATGACCGACCCCTACCCTAACCATCTCCATCGTCCAAAAGATAAGTTACATTTTATGAACATTCATTCCTCGTCAATTCATACATACCTAGAAACATTTTACGAACATTCATTCCTCGTCCATTCATACATACCTACAAACATTTTACGAACATTCATCTCCTTTGTTAAATCCCTTTTTTTTTTTCATAAAAACCCAGGCCATAAATCCACCAATCACCGTTCAATGAGTAAAGTAATGAAAAAGAATCTGTTTGTAAGCAATAGCTTCATATTTCTATTCCATTTACAAATAAGTAATATCTTAGTTTTGTTAAATCAATATCAATTTAATTTTTATCGATTTAATAAATTCTTCTTTTTTTTTAACATAAACCTCTATAGAAATTGCCAAATTGAACCTTGGTTATTCTGTTTCTTATTTGTTTTATGAAGATGAGATTGATAAAGAAGAAAAAAAAAGCAAACAAGTAAAAGGAAATAAAAATAAAATGGCGGACCGATTTAATAACGTTCTTCCCGAGAAGAAAAGCAAAAAGTAAATAAGTTTTACAAATAGTTCGAGTCAACAAGAAAGTATTAAAAATATGGCAACGTGTGGTGCGTTTATGATTTAACACTTGTTTCTAGTGTTTCACGTCCACCCAGCTAAGCAGAATAATTGACGGGGAAATGATGGTAGGTTCAGCTGGCACACGTGATTGCAAGGAACTCGTTTCCTTTCTGGCTTTTGAGATTAAAGAATTTGATTATTGATTTTTATTTTGGAAAAAAAAAAGAAAAAGAAGAAACCTCTGGTGGGGGGTAAAAATAAAGAAAGTCGGAGAAGGAGAAGAAAGGGGAGGGGTGTTCAAGTTTTCCTACTATATCCCAATGCTGTCAAAGAATAGTCTTTATTAGATAAAGGATTTGGAGACAAGCAGGTCAATTGCCGTGCGACGAGGGAAACAAAGAGGCGTAATTGATCTAAGGTTAGTATATCTTCTTCTTTTTTTTTTTTTTTTTTTTTTTTTTTGCTTTTAACCAAGTAAATGTTGGTTCATTTGTAGAAAAGAGACAATCGAAAAATATCACCTATTTCGCGATTTTTCAATGTTAATCTTTTGTTTTGTTTGGCGGCGGGCAGGATTGGCGTTTAGGTGGCGATTAACCTCGAACCCAAAACAACCCAAACCAAAAAACGAAAAGGACACAAATCTCGATTCACCGGTTTGTATCCATAGAAACAGTGCCCATATAGTTCAGTTTACAAATAAACTGAACTTATTTTTCAAAATTAAACAATATAAACAGAATTTCTTTTATTTTAAACAATATTCTAATTTTCTTTTAATATTGACCTATTTTAATATTAGTTTTTTCTTTATTGAAAATGTATCGCTAAAAGGCATTAATATTAATTTTAATTCAATGCTTATATTGTTTAATTTGGAAAAATAAGTTCAGCTTATTTGTAACTGAACGATATGGTCACTGTTTCCATGGATAAAAACCGGTGACTCAAGACTTGTGTCCCTTTCGTTTTTGGTTCGTGTTGTTTTGAGTTCGAGGTTAATTGCCACCTAAATTCTAATCCTGCCCGTTTCCTATCTTTGAAGATTGTAATGCTGATTATGGGGCAGCCAAACCAGCTGCAAGCATTCCCCTGCTTTTTATTAAAACCAACCGAGAGCTCTTTTTAGTATCCTCGTTGTTCCCACAAGTGCAATCGTTTGGATCTCTCTTGCACTTGGTTCACCAGGAATATTAGTCAGGTAAGACTTCAGGTTCTTCTTCATAAGCCCTGTAGCACCTATAATAACTAGTATGATCGATATCTCCCTAAGATTCCAATTTCTTTTCATATCATACACAAGACCTTGATATTTGGTCTGTTTCTCTCTTTCAGCTCTGTGCAGACCTCCATTATTAGGAACACTCACTTCAATCAAGGTTGCCACTCTTTCTCAAAATAGAAGATTACATAATCATTGTTATAAACATTGATCTAAGAAAAGATTACTCCTAGAATAAAAAAAATTACTCTTAGAAATAAATCCTATAGTGAGTACTCTTAAAGCGTTACTCTTAGAGAACATTACTCCTAAAAAAATTATCCATGGAAAAAATTATTCTAAGAAGGAAATTTTATGTTGAGAGTGGGAACATTATTTTAGCAAAAATTACTCTTGGAAAATAAAATGTACTTTGACGAACTATTATAGTATCACTTTGCCCTCTCGACGTAAATACTCCCGAAAACTGACATGACAAGCAGCAAAATCCCACCCCATTCATTTTGTAGGTCTCTACATTCCGGAAAGCCTAACAATTTATTCCCTCGAGCTGCTATACTTTGGAATTCCATCTCTGCTTCCTGCTTCCCTTACTGTACTAACATGTAGAAATTTAAATGTAATATGAACAAGTATCTTGTTTCTCACCCCCCCCCCTACATAGCGTCATTGTAGATATGGTCCCAAATAGTAACCTCTTACGTCCTAGTTGCAATATGCATTATTTGGAGGTGAATAAGAATTAATAAAAGAGAAAAGAAAATATATATTACTTTTAGAAGGAAATTTTACAGTGAGAAATTGCTTTTTAATTCTTCGAATTATTTGGATTATTCGGACTACTGCTCTCATCTTGAGTAAAATTTTCAGAACGTTTCGGTCGATGTGGCGTCCAGCCTTCTTCAAATGTATCTTGTCGAACTTAGGAATCTTTCGTGGAATCTTTTTGTGGAACTCTGGAATCTGCACAGAATTTCAAACAGAACCCTTTATTTAATTGACACACAGTAGCATCTCTCGTTCCGTCAGCCATGACTGGGTAGAAGTCCTAAGTTATTTGCAACTGTATTTTTAATACACTGAGAATTGAAACATAATTAATCTTTGACTTTGGTAATCATTGTTCTCAACACCATCGATCCTCATCCATCGTCTTCTAATATCTATTTAGGAGAAAAATAAAAAGGAGAAGAAAGGTTTGGATTTACGACTGATGATGAATTGAAAACGTTGAAAAAAATAGTTTTTTTTTTTTAGATTTGAGGCAACGCCATATCCATTATAAGGTCATCTCACAACGTCAAAGTCTTGAAGAAGAGGAAAAAAACGAAACATTAATTTTGCATTATTTGGACTACCGTTCTCATAATATTTTCACATAGTTTCGTCCAATAGTCTCTGATATTCTTTAGTGCTTTTTCTTTCCATTCTGGAATCTTTCTGTCAAACTCTGGAATCTGCACGGAATGTTTAACATAAGCCTTTATTTAATCTCGTTTTAAGTAATTCGCAATTGTATCTTGAGTGCCGCCTGCACTGGGGTTGAACCTTCAACCTCCAGAAGAGTATAATTTACAACTGAATTTTAGCAAGTATATTATCCACTACGCTACGGGTCTTTTTGGACAATGCTAATATGCATTTTTTTTTTTTTTTTTTTTTTTTTTTGCCTTAAACAGAACATTAGTTCGGAGAATCCAAAAAGTACGAATTATTAATCCTTATATCAAACATTCAGGAACAAATATTTGTTTTTATTTTTTTTTATTTGTGCTTTAAGATAGTAAAGGCTTCTCATTTTTATATATATATTTTAACACCGTTTTCCTTGTTTGTTTGTTTGTTAGTTTGTTTGTTTGTTTGGTTTTATTTTGTTTTGTTTTGTTTTTTTTTGTTTTTTGTTTTTTCAAAATCCAACAAACAAGGAAAATACAACTAAAACAATTATTACAATTTGTTTGCAGAATGCAGTAAAATGCAGCAGCGTTACAGATTGACACAAATTATAACAAATGAAAACATAACAACGGAACAAGCTATGCAGATTCACTCAATCAATCAATCCAATATATATGTAATTTTTTATATACTTTTAACATTGTATTTTGTTCTTACATAGGATATCTATTGTTATCAAAGACTAAACGGAGACCATGACTTTATATATGAAAAATTATATTACTAACGTACTTTTATGATCTATATATTAATACGATAGCGCGTGTGTTATTTTCTGTGTCACGCTTACATTCGGGTCGTTTAATTGTTTTGTACTCCATTACTTGTCATAAATAATTTTACCAAAAATTCTTCATAAGTTTTGGTTTCGGTTTCGATTATAGCTGATGCCACTTAAGTCATCTATTTTTTTTTATAAATAATTTTATCAAGAATTCTTCAAAAGTTTCGGTTTCGATTATGGCTGAAGGAACTTAAGTTATATATATATACTAGCAAAGATACCCGTGCTTCGCACGGAGCTTTGTTGCGCACTCAGGTACCAAAATCTGTGGGCACCTTTCCAGTAAGTTGATGTTGTAAGAGCAACGATTGCATAAGGTGATTAACATTTTAACTACCTCTTGTAGTGACTGAAATTCAATCAGGAACTTCACAAAACATTTTCATCAAAAAGGAAGGTTACTTGATGTTACATAGTAAATTTTTCATTGAAGTCATTTTCAACTCTTGCTTAAATGTTATCTTGCACATTCAATACTAAAAACTTACCACAATCAGATCATGTCAGTTTTTCCTCATATCCATTTCTCGAACTTTTCACTAAAGAGCCTCAGGGTAAACTACATTTCTGCTGCTTTGATTTGGAGCCAGAATGTAGAGTTTTTCTGAACTTCCTGTCCGGCTGATGGAGACGTAGAACATACCGTGACTGAAGCAGTCTGATGTCAAGTCTACGCCAATGGTGTTAAATGTCTGACCTTGACTTTTGTTTATGCTCATTGCAAAACACACCTTCACAGGAAATTGGAGTCTCCGGAATTTAAATGGAAGTACTGAGTCCGATGGAACTAAGGGGATCCTTGGCAGTAGAACGGTTTCGCCTTTGTAGGGACCACAGGAAATGGTGGCCTCAAGTACATTGGTGTGCAATCTGGTGATAACACATCTGGTTCCGTTTGTTATTTTTGGCAGTTCCAAGGATCGAAGAATCATGATTGGCGATCCAATTTTGAGATTTAAAATGTGTGGAGGCATTCCAGATATCTCCAAAGAGTTTAAAAACTCCACAGGGTAGTGAACAGCTTCATATTCATTAGTAGCTGAATCAACTGACTTGTATTGCTTTGTGTCTCCTGGAAATTCATCCATTATTGAATTGTTCAAATGATTCACATTGCTGTTTAATGGCGAAATAATAGCCCTCTCAGCAAGCCAATCCGGTGATTTTCCATTGTTTTGCAGGTCTGGGTACACTTTGTCTTTCAGTTGCTTCTGATTACCGACACATTTACCAAGCGCAGTTGGAATCTTAATTGTGTCAGGTGAAGAAGTGATAGGAAACTGACCATTACCGATTTGGAGAAGCAATTTTGAGAAGTCTGCTGCAGCTGTGTTATCAGTAATATAGGCTCTCATATTAGTAGTCAGTCTCTTCACTATAACGTGCCTCCAGAGATAGGATTGTTTCAAACTTGCATTGACAATGTTAGCCCTTGTGCCATTTTTAACCACTGGGAGGATTTGACGGAAATCACCGCAAAATAAGGTTGGAATGCCACCCATGGGATTCTTGTTTCCTGTGATGTCTTGCAGTGTTCGGTCAATTGCTTCATAAGCACTCTTGTGCGTCATTGGGGCTTCGTCTACAATGATTGCAGAGGTGTCTCTAATTACATTTGCCAAGGCTGAGTTACCAGTAATTTTGCAAACTGGCTGATCCATTCGATGAGTATCCAAGGGTACTTTAAAAGTGATGTGAAGAGTGCGGCCACCTTGTAGTAGAGTAGCAGCAATGCCACTGAATGCTGTTGCAAGCACAATCTTTCTCATGGATCTAATCTTTGCAAGGATCAAATTGATTACAAAAGTCTTGCCCGTACCACCTGGAGCATCAAGAAACATCATGTTTTTGTTCATTTCACCTTGTGCTTCCAACATTGCCATGAATGAATTGTAAACTTCTCTTTGAGAATCGGTCAGTTTTTCTTGCATATTTTCTGCTTGTAGGGAAGTTCTTCAAGATTATAAGTAACTTCACGTTGATACTCTCTCGCGAGTCTTTCATCTCTCCCTTGCATTGGTGCAGGTAATCCATAGCTTGCCAATGGTTGACCGCACATAAGGAGAACTTTTTCTTCAATTAGACAAAGAGTTTTATTGTAGATGTCCTCATTAAAATCTGCTTCTGGATTGTTAACTTCTTGCCTGTATCTGTGAAGAATGTCTTCAGATATTACATCACGAAAAGCCATCCAGATCTTAAGAGGATTTCTTGGCTCACAGGCTGTTAAAATTATCACAAATAGGCTTCGCAAATTTGAAGGTGATTGAGTGGCACTTGCCTCTCCTACTGCTTGATGCAAGTGATGGTCATTTTCTAGAAGGCCTCGAGCAAGGCACGCTGCTCTGTATGTTTCAAACACCTGACCATTGTATGCTCGCAAATTTTGAAATGAAGTTGGACCAGCAACCTCATTGAGCAACAGGCGTAAGAAATAACACTCCCCTGCTTTTGGACTAATCGTGTAGATTCTCCCAATGCATGGTGCCTTCCATACATCATCATTTTCAGTACCTTCAACTTGTACCCCACGCATTCTTCTCATCCATTTCTTTGTCGATTTGTTCCAAGTGTAAAACTCAGGGACTTCTACGTATTTGAGACCCCTTGCAAAGACATCCTCATGGCAGAGTTGAAAAAATGCTGTCAAAGTTGTGGCAGGCGGTGGACCTTGGGCTCGTTCCAGAGCAGTATCAGCTGAGAACATGACACGCTGCCCATTTTCAAGATGAACAGAAAGTTGTACAATTGGGGGGAAATGTTCATGGATGGGATGTTCCAATATCCTCCAGGCTGCCTCTGAACTGCCGACATACCTTGCATTCTGGAACTGCTGGATCTCATCCACAATGTGACTTTGTACTTGGCCTTGTTGGTTAGCTGCTCCATCAGTTCTTTGTAGTTCAAACACTGCTTGATCACATCCTTTATTCACGTATTTGAGGACATATTTGATGCTTTGGATCGAGCTGCAAATTTCTACGTTAATGTGAGCGTTGAACTGCTGAAGGAGGACCTTGTTGTACGGAACAATCCACTGGTTTGTTATTTCTTGATTAACATACCGACCATTTCTCTTCATCCTTATTGTACCAGTCTGGCCTCCATCTTCTGGTTTTCTTCGTCTGTACTTGGGGTAAGAGTCTTGGCCTTGCTTGGTACACTGAAGAAATTCTTTTGGGTATTTTTTGGAACATTTGTTGTCAATCATACATGGACAATTTGGATTAAATGGTCCACAAGGTCCATGCACCATATGTGCCATCACTTTAGCATGAAGATCAGGATCTTCCTCTTTGTCAGGGATCTCTGCAGATATGCAGAGATCCATTTTTTCTGGTAGAAGTTTGTCCTCTGGGGCCTGCCAGGTGAGGATGTGTGCATGCGGCAGTCCTCTTTTTTGATATTCAATACTGTACAGGAAAGCCCTTAACCTGCCAAATCCTCCCTTTTTAATAAATTCAAGTAACTTTTTTAGCTTCTGCCTGAAAACCCTGGCAACAATATCTGGACGATCCTGAGGGTCTTGCCCTTGAAGACAATTTTCTGTAATTTCTGTCCACTTTGGATTTGTTGTGAACATGATGAAGAGGTCGGCTCGGCCCATTCGCCGAACATATGCCATGGCATCACTTTGACGCTCAAACATGTATCGAGGGCCTCCTGTATAAGTTGCCGGAAGTACAACTCGTTGACCAAACTGTTCTGGATTCCCATCCTCCCTAAGAATTGAATCTCTCAAGTTGCTATAATTGTCAGCTCTCAGGGTCTGTTGCTCACGCCTCAGGAACTGTAAACGTTCTGTTTCAATCTTGCAGTACACATCCACCAGCCATTGTTGAAATAGCCTTCGGTACCAGAGAAAATAGTTTCCAGGCCGAGTCATTAAATGGTACGAATAAAATTGCTGTTGGGTAACTTTTCGCCCATTGGATGCCTTCATGTAGATGTTGTAAGATGGAGAACCATAGGGGTACATTAACGGGTACATTAAAGTATCGTAGAGGGGATGTAGTTCGGAGATCCATTTTAATGTATCATTTCTAAAACGCAAGACAATATCCCGGTTAGCTGTTGGTTCATTCTCCATTAATATTCCAATCTCATACGTTGTTGTTGGAGCATTGAATCGCCGTGGATGCTCTTCTTGCGGCCTTCGGTCTTCCCTTATGACAACTTTATGTTCTACCAAGTGTTCTTCTTCAATCCTCTCCTTTGTTGTTTTCAGCTGACAAATGAAGCTATTGTTCTCATGTAAAAATTCAGTCAGACTTTGGAGAATGTCTCTATTGAGTCTACTGTCACGTCCCCGATTATGTAGTTCCTCTTCCAGACTATCCAAGAAGTAGACTTGAATAAACTTTGCTGTTTCATCTTCAGGTGGTAAAAGACTCCCAATCTGGTGGCAAACCTGGCCTCGAATTCTAAAAGAAGGATTCCACCCATGTACTGCCGCAATTTTGTGACCAAATGATGTCATTGCAAAACAATTGTTATAACTGCGTAGATTTTGCAGAAAATCTTTAGAGATGGGACCATTGCCGGAGAGCAAATCTTGAAGCAACTGAGGCAGTGGTGGAAAGCTATCAAGCACAACTTTTCCAGAAGAACAACAACAACCAGGGGTTTCTCCTTTAAATTTTACAGCTGAGCAATGTTGACATACTTTGTCCATTTTTCCTATATCAGCTGTAGTGAGAGAGTCATTTTTGTTGTAGAGCAATCCTTTTCTATTGCAGTGTTCTATTTCATGGTGTCTCAAAGCAGTCATTCGTTGTCTAGCTGCCTCGTTTTCTGTCAATTGCTGGGGCAAAGTCATACTCTCTCTCCATGCAGCCTCTCGTTGTTGCCCTTGGTATAGGCGAAAGCTTCGTTGGGTTTCCGATTCATTCTGATGTCGTTGAGCCACTCTCAACTGACCTTGTGTACGTCTACTTACCTCATATAATTCATTCGATCGTAATATTGCTTCTCTTTCCAGTGCATATCTTTGCCTTTCTTGAATTTCATCTTGTGATGAATTTAACCGCCTTACAGCATGTCTAGTTCTGTCAGCTTCACGTTGGGTTTCTCTTTCCAAATCTGACAGTCTTGCTCTCCTTTCTCTTTGACGTATCCTGTTAAGTTCTAGACGTCTTTCTCTATCTGAATTGTTTTCATTGGAGCGAATTGCAGCAACTCTTAGTCTATTAGCTTCCAATCTTTCAATTCTTTCTTCCTCACTTTCGTTTCTACTTCGTTTGGGTGGCATAATTTCGGTTTTAAACGGAATTGTTTAACGATATTAATGATTGTAAATTAATTAAGCGTAAAGGAAATGTATACTAACTGAAATGGACGAACTATAAATAATATTTCTGAATAGTACAATTATAAACAATTATATTGTACCTATTTACTATGCCTCCCCACGGGACAGAGTTAGACACCAGGGTCGTTTTTTAACGTGGAGAAAAGGTACAAAAATAAAAATTGTCTCAGTCGTGAAGGATTTCTCCTCCACCGAAAGAGAACAAGAAAATGAAGTGCAGCATCTGAAGAACAGATAATACACTTTGATCTTGACCAAAAGGAATGAATAAAAGCGACCTACGTGTGACTCATTACTTCCGGGTGTAAACGTCACAGTCTAAAAGTAATAATTAAAAAAAAAAGTAAATGTAAAATAAATGTAATACCAACTTAGGTTAACTAAGTAAACAGTACAATTAAAACAGTTCTATTAAAACAAATAATTACTAAGATCTAGGTAATTGTTAGTCTCATTGTTATGGTTTTAAAGAAAAAAATGTGTAAAAAAAAGTTCTGCTTTTGTGAGTACGTGTATTTCTTTTAAATTACATAACCTTTTTATTTTATTATTTATATCTCTTTTAAATTTATATATTTTGTTAGTAAACTGGAAGAAATTCAGTTGAATAAAACCTTGTTCGTGTTCTTTACGTTAAACTCATATTTTTATAAAAGGTTCATCCGGTTTAAAGAAAGCACTAAGTTTAAATAAGACTGGAAATAACTAATTCAATATATAAATAGAAAAATGAAATAAATATAAGCTTTAAGTCTTAAGATAGTAATAATCAAAATGTAATAAATTATTTGTAGTTCAAATCTATGATAAACAGGCTTTCGAAATAGGCTCGACCAGAAAGATTAAATTGGAACGAAATTATAATCTCCGTGCCATTTTCAAAACAACCCCACAAAAGTAACGATATCCTGCAGTTGGTTAAATGACAATGGTTATAAGAAAAATGTAAAAGAAAATGCGCTTATCTGTTTATTTTGACCTGTTTTATTTAATTAAAAAAAATTGGCTATAACTGGAAGAGAGCGTTATGTTTTGGGGGTTGTTTAAAAAATAGAATGGAAATAAAGTTAGTTCCGTTTTAATTGTCTTTAATTGCGGCAAGCGCTAACAAAATCGAAAAATCACTGTTTACATTCGAAATGTTAACTTTTATAGGTTTACAGGTTTGCTGACAAGGCTGGGGGTGTTTAATACAATTATTTTACTAAATTGATTTTTTTCATTTAAAAATAAAATTATTTATTTTTTAATAAAGTTTTATTTTAAAATATTTGTTTTTGTTTATTTATATAAAATTACGATAGTTGAATTGTATTCTTTCAATTATATTGGCAAGTAAAATATAAAAGATTAAAACGGAACGAAATTGAAATTTCCATTACATTTTCAATACAATCCCAAAACATAAAGCTTTGCTCGCCAATGAATTGTTTTGATAATATACGTAAAGTGAAATAAATCGAATATAAAATTAAATGAAAATATATTAAATAATTAAATGTTAAATACATTTTGTAAATAGTACAGTTGAAATGATTAGAATATTTCCAATATGTAATAAGGTCGAGGTAATTAGTTAAAGAGATTTAATATAATGTGATATGCAAATGAGCATAAGTCATTCGATATGGGGGTGGTTTGTAGACTAGTATATAAAGAAATTAGGCCTAGATTCTTATGTCTCCTATAACAGAAACATCCTAAAATGGGTTCTAATGTTTCTCTACCAGGAGAGATCTACCCTCTTACCTCCTTTATATTTCGTTGATGATGGAGAGCTGTACACACAGACAGAAACACACAAACCCTAATCAGAAGTTTTTATTTCGGTTTCAATTCAAGCTAACGCATATATGGATATATTCTTTTATTTTTGAAATCGCAACTTCATAATATATAAAAATCGATAAAACATTAACTTTATAATAATATATACGAAATCTGCAAGGATTAAAATATTATATGTATGCATACTTTACGACTGGGCTTTGCCGGGCGTTTGTGCTTGCTTAGATAAATACTTTTGCAGTTTTAACAAAAAACTACAATAATATCAGAGCGTCTCCATTTACACTGAACATCTACAGAACGGCAAAACGATAAACAGGAAGAAAGCGACGTGGAGAAGATGGAAAATTGGAAATGTGACTAGCAGGGGCAGGTTAAACAAGAAACATGAAAAACTGGACCAAAAAAATAGAAGCAAAAGAAGTGAGATTGAGACGATATAGATATAAGTCTAAACGGGTCAAGCAAAACAGGACATTTGAAAACAATGAAAACCAATTGCACCAAAGTATGAACGGAAGAAAAATAAAAATAGAACGACCAAACCTGACGGCAACAAAACTCTACTGAAGTAAGATATGGGAAGAACGACGGGATCACAATAGAAATGCCGAATGGCTGAAAGACATGAAAGAAGAGTTACAACAAATTGAAAAAGGAACAGTGAATGAAATCAGCAAGGAGACCCTAAAGCAAGCCATAGGAAAAATGGCAAACTGGAGAGCACCAGGGCACGACAGGATACGATGCATACTGGTTTAAAAATTCCACAAAAGACTAATTCAAAACCTGAGAAGATGTATACTGAAAACAAAAAGATAATAATAATAATAATAATTCTGATTTCACTTATGAATGTCTCCCTGGAAAGGGATGGGATTCATGTCCATAGGATTTCCCTTAATCCCGGCTTCAAACCAGGAGCTTCAAAGATCAAAGGTTTTCCTAAGGATGTTGGTGGCACCTATAATGGCAGAGGTTTGAAGGCCGCCTAAAACATTGGGGATTTGTAGTTTTTTCAATTTTCCTTCCGAACGACTTGATACTACTCCTAGTGTACCAACTACAACCGGGATTATTTGTATTTTAACCCCGTGTATACGCCTTATCTCCAAGGCCAATGGAGCATAATTGCTCCACTTCTCATTCTCCTTCTCTCTCACATTCCTGTCCCAGGGTACTGAGAAGTCTACAATCTGCCACTTTTTTGAGACCTGTCAATGGCGACCAAATCCGGACGATTATGTTCCAATTGCTTGGTCGTTATGACACTTTTGTCCCACCATACCTCTACCTTGCCATCCTCACTTGTTCTCACTTCATCAGGCACCTCCTACAACCATTTTCCAGCACACTTCACCCCAACCCTCTTATACACCTCCCAATATATCCGGAGTTGCATGCGATCGTGTCTTTTGCGGTACTCTCTCTGGGCCAGTCCACTACACCCTGCTGCAAGGTGCGCAATTGACTCTGAGGTCTTACCACAAATCCGGCATTCTGCAGCAATTTCCTCTCCTATAACCACTTTTTTGAACAATCGTGTTCCTAATGCCTGCTCTTGTGCTGCACAAACAAAAGCTTCAGTACTATTAGCCATATACCCAGCTCTAAGCCATTGCCATGATCTTTCTCAGCCACTTCTGCTATATCCATAATAATAATGATGATGATGATGATGATGATGATGATGATGATGGTGGTGGTGGTGGTGGTGGTGGTGGTGGTGGTGGTGGTGGTGATGATGATGATGATGATGATGATGATGATGATGATGATGATGATGATAATAATGCTAAAAAAATATAATAATAATAATAATAATAATAATAATAATAATAATAACTGATACAGAAGGACACAGAGAAAGGAACCGCCCCAGCAATTATAAGCTTACCACCTGCTTACCCACGATGTGGAAAATACTAACAGCACAACTGAGGGAACAAATCTACCACTGAATAATCGTGGACTTCTTCCCGAGGAACAGAAAAGATGCCAAAAAGGGGAAAAAAGGAATACATGATCTGCTATATATAGATCAAAAGATCCTGAAGGAGGTAAAAAAAGGAGAAGAATTTAGCCATAGCATGGATAGACTACAAAAAAGCGTACGACAGGATCCCCCAAGCATGGATAATACAATGACTAAAAATGTATAAAATATCAAACAGGATCATCAACGTGATTGAAAATGCAATGAAAACAGAAAGACTGGAACTGACAGCTGATGGACAACACATAACAGAAATTAGCATACAAAGAGGTATCTTCTAAAGAGACTCACTATCACCATTACTGTTCATCACAGCCATGTTGCCCCTGAACAATATACTGAGAAAGTGCTCAGACGGATACAAGTTCTCGAATACAGAGAAAAAAATGAACCACCTGATAATCATGGTTGATCTGAAACTATTGCAAGGATAGAAAATTAACTAGAGACACTAATAAACACTTCCAGGATCTTCAGCCAGCATATCCAAATAGAATTTAGTATGGAAAAGTGCGCACTATTAGTTATAAGAAAGGGAAAACTGGACACGACAGAAGGCATTCAATTATCCAACCAAACGAAGATGAGAGCATTTGGGAATCAGACGCTTATAAATACCTGGGAGTTCTGAAATCAAACACCATCAAAGCAACAGAAATGAAAGAGAGAATTTGAAAGAGAACAAGAAAACTCCTGGAAACTAAATTAAATAGCAGAAACCTAATAAAAGGCATAAATATATGGGCAGTATCACTAGTAAGATACTCTGGACCGTTTATAGGGGGTGGAGTAAAGAAGAACTGAGACAATTCGATCAGAAGACCAGGAAACTCATGACCATGCACAATGCACTACATCCAAAGGACGATGTTGACCGACTCTAAATGAAAAGGAAAAACGGCAGGAGAGGACTGGTTTGTATGGAAGAGTGTGTAAATGACACAAAAAAAGAAAAATACTTAATGCCGAACATTGAAAGGAAAAGCGAGAGACACTGAAAAATCAACAAAACAGGAAACAGAGAAAAGAAAAATGGGAAGAGAACCAACTACATGGAAGATTCATCAGGATGACAAAATATGAGAATAACGAAAACACTTGGACATGGATGCGAAAAGGACATGCAAACCGAGAAACTGAATCCTTAATATCTGCAGAACAAGATCATTCGATAAGAACGAACCCCATAAAAGCAAAAATCGACAAAATACAAGAAAACAGCAAATGCAGACTCTGTGGACAAAGAGATGAAATGGTAAACCATATAGTGAGCGAATGCAGCAAACTGGAATACAAGAACAGGCACGACTAAGAGTTGAGAGAGTTGGAAAGCTCTGGAAATCTGAGGTCAGTACACTGGGAATTATGCAAACAACTGCATCTCAGACACACAGACAAATGGTACAAGCATAAGCCGGCAACAGTATTTGAAAACGAGAATCACAAAATCCTATGGGATATGGACATACAAATAGGTAAACCCATCCAAACAAGAAAATCGGATGTTGTAATAATTAATAAGAAAGAAAGATTTTGTCAAATCATAGACTTTGCTGTTCTAGCTGACCACAGGGTGAATATTAAAGAAACGGAGAAACGGAGCAAATGCACAGAGCTAACCAGAGAGCTAAAAGGGTTATGGATGATCAAGAAAATCAAGATAATACCTACAATACTAGGAGCACTAGAAACAATTCCGAAAAACTTTGAAAAAAGAATGGGAGAAATTGGAATCAGAGGAATGGCTGGAAAGATACAAGGAATAACAATAATGAAAACAACTGAAATATTAAGGCAAACTCTTGAATGCAGAGACTAATACCCATGAACCACATGTGTGGGCCAGACAAAACTGCTGCAGAGGCAAAACATGGAGAAGTGTTATATGGAACCAAGAACATTGAAGCTGCATATCTAAGTTCTTTATCCTCTCCCTCATCCCCACCATTTCCTCATCACTGCCCTCCCAAAAGAGTGATGCCAAATATTCGAGGAGGGTCAAAGAGGATGGAAAGACTGAGGAGAGAGCACTGACCAGACCTCCGCTGGACAAGTGCAAAAAGAACTTAGACCTTGGGGAGGCTTATTGCCGCTCAAATTCCAGTGGAGACCAATGGCTGCTGCCAGCAAGAAATCAATGGTAAGCGGCTGTTGCAGTAACAGAAATTCATTTGTGAATGTTATCGAAAGAGGTGGAGAGTACTGGAAATCTGGGGAGACTTGTTGTCACTCAGCTTCCAGGGAACACTACAGGTTGTTTTCAAGGAGAGATCTTTGATGACCTGTGTGAAAGTTCCTTGTAAGCCAATGATAATAATAATAATATGGAAGATGAAGAAAGTCAAGATAATACCAATAATAGTTGGAGCACTAGGAATAATCTCGAAAAATTTTGAAAAAAAAATGCGAAAGATTAGAATCAGAGGGATGGCTGGGAAGCTACAACACATAACAATAATGAAAATGGCTGATATATCAGGGAAAACTCTTGAATGTGGAGACTAAAGCACAGATGATGGAAATATAGAAAATGCCACAGAGGTAAAACACAAAAAAAAAACACATGAAATCATAAAAACTGAAACTATATAATTGTACCCCCACCCCACCAAAAAAAAAAAAAATCTAGCATCGTTTAAACTGACGCCACACCAAATAACTGAGGAGGGTCAAGGAGGATGGAAAGATCAAGGAGGGAAAGACTTCTACTGGATGAGTATTAGGAGGACTGGGATCTTGGGGAGGCTTATTGCCACCCTAATTCCAGTGAAGACTAATGGCTGCTGCAAACGATATATCAATGTTGGGCAGCTGTCGCAATAACACAGATAGATTTGCAAAGGTTAGTAAAAGAGTTGGAAAGTACTGGAAATCTGAGGAGACTTGTTGTCACTCAGACTCCAGGGAGCATCATAGGTTGTTCTCAAAGAGAAATCTTTGATGATGGCCTGTGTGAAAACTCCTAGTAAGTAAAATAATAATAATGATGATGATAATAATAATAATTATTATTATTATTACCATCATCATCATCATCATCATCTGGGATTTCATGATTCAGTGTGATCGAGAGATAACTCACAGGAAACCGGATATTGTAGTTGTGAACAAAAAGACCAATGAATGCCAAATTATTGATGTCACTTGCCAAAACGACATCAACTTAGCAAGAAAAATAAAATGAGAATCTATGAAACTATCAGAAAAAGAGGTTGGCATTGCTAGATTGTGGAACAAGAAAACAGTTGAACTCCTTGGAAATCAGATACAACATCAACGCACCCCAGAAGTCAGTTCTGCTTGGCACAGCAAACATCCTACGCCAGGTGCTTTCCATCTAATTGGTTCTTTCATTATGCTTACTAGCTTTGGTGTAAAAGGCCGCGTTGAGTGAAAAAAAAAATGATGCTAAACATCTCAACACTGAACATAATAATCACGAACATAATAATAATAATAATAATAATAATAATAATAATAATAATTCTGATTTCGTTTACCAACGTCTCCCTGAAGAGAGATGGGATTCATTCTCAGAGGACTTTCCTTCAATCCCGGCTTCAAACCAGGAGCTTCAAAGATCAAGGGTTTTCCGAAGGATGTTGGTGGTACCTACAATAGCAGATGTTTGAGGGCTCTCCAAAACATTGGGGATTTGTAGTTTTTTTAAATGTCCTCCCAAACGACTTGATACTACACCCAGCGTACCAACCATGACCAAGATTATTTGCGTTTTAACCCCGCGTTTACACTTGATCTCTAAGGCCAATGGAGCATAATTGCTCCACTTCTTGCTCTCCTTCTCTCTCACATTCCTGTTCCAGTTTTTTGAAACCTATAACACAGTCCTTCCCACTGATTTTATGTGTTCATAAAAATCTCCTTTTCCTCTCTAACTCCAGACGATTATGTTCTAATTGCTTGGTCGTCATGACACTTTTGTCCCCCTATACCTCTACATTGCCATCCTCACTTGTTCTAACTTCATGAGGCACCTCCTCGAACGACTTTCTAGCACGCTTCACCCCAAAATTCTTACAAATTTCCCAGTATATCCCAAGCCCTATGTGATTATGTCTTTTGCGGTACTCTCTTTCTGAACCAATCCGCTACACCCTGCTGCAAGGTTCGCAATTGACTCTGAAAACTTTCTATAAATCTGGAATTCTGCAGCAACATTCTCTCTTAGAACCACTTTTTTAAACAGCTCCAGTACTCTTAGCCAGATATCCATGATCTTTTATCAGCCACATCTGTAACATCCTGGAAGAAATTTCCGTGCATTTTCTTCCCAGCCAATTCCTCTGCCCTTTCTTTGTCCATACGTTTCACATACTCAGCCTTGGTCTCACATACTTCCACTTCATTGGCCATAACCTTGAACATACACTCCTCACTTCTAACCACGTGCTCCTTCAACGGTGTCTCCTCAGTTATAACACAGTTCTTCCCACTGATTTTATGTGTTCATAAAAATCTCCTTTTCCTCTCTAACTCGTTGGTAACATCGAATGGAAATAACATCTGACGAGTTGATGAGGAAAAGGAGATTTTTATGAAAACATAAAATCATAAAATTGTCATCCCTTAACGAAACGGCTGTAATGAAGAAATCCAAGATGAAATAAACAAAAGTTATAAAAAAGAAAAAAAATGTAAGTCTTTGAATTTCAACAAAGATTTGTATTCAATTTTACATCTAATTTATTTTCAGTTTTATTATTACTACTATTATTATAATTGTCATTACTATTATCTTTCGTACTATTATAATTACCCTACTATTATTTGGTATATTTTTACCACTCTCAGAAGTAGCTATGGTTTTCTTACTCCCCCACTTTAACATCAATATGTATACTTAACCTTTTACATCAAGTTATACGCACTCATAGTCATTGCCACCCTAATCTCTGACCGCCCCCTTATGATCTATATCAAAACAGTAGAAACTTATAAATATATTGCCGCATATTACCTTTCAGTTTTACAACCTTACATAACCCCCCCCCAATTAATCAAAATTACCCACTCCATAGAAAATAGACACCCCACAAACCGTTAAAATAAATTACCATACAGCAACAATACACCCCCTATTTAACCATAATACATATACCCCTTAATCTCAATACTATGTTAAAGACCATATATATTCTTATATATCATACTATATATAATAAGCTTCTCCTTATTTATTTAGAATTCAATAAAGCTTCCCCCAACATTCTATAATTCCTCTTAATCTTTTTCATCCCTAATGAATCTTACGCTAGACGCCGCATCTCCCCCATGCTACCTAGCACCTTCTCTACTCTTCTGATTAGAAGCAATAGGTTTCGAAATGCCCTGGCATAAAGAGTCCCTTCTATCCCTCAAATTTTGCCTGCATTCCATTATTCAATAAATGATCCATTCTATATTTACCAATATATAGTTTTGTGTCTTCATTTCATACTCTTGTTGTCCTATTGTATAAGCTCCATTGAGCTTGGCTTAATCCGGATAAGTCTCCTTTTGTGGAATTGATCTTTCTCTTTTCCTTTTACATTAAGCTATATATACATATATATATACATATATATAAGCTATATATATATATATATATATATATATATATATATATATATATATATATATATATATATATCCCCGAAACAGTGTTTTATGGTAAACAACTGATGATCCCTTAAATTACCATTAGAACTATAGTGAATTCGAGAGAGCAAATTGATGCAGTGATTGCACGTTATTAAATGACTTACTGACTAAATAATTTTCTAACGAATGATAAGAAATAAAAATTAAATAGTTTGTTTTTATAGCTTTAAAGGTTACAAACTTCCAAGACTATATATATATATATATATATATATATATATATATATATATATATATATATATATATATATTGATGATGGTGATGATTAAGGAATGTGAACACTGGCGAAGCATACTTTTTTTGTAGTGTTTGAAAGTGTACGATACTCTTTGAATAAATACTGCCTTCCAATGTAACAGGTTTTATTCGTTTGACAGTTGAATGGCAATTTTATAGTTTTACGATTTTCTTTCTTTAGTGTTAATTAACAAGAAGAACGTCCCTGGAATTCTCAATAAAGAGGTGGGATATTTTCGTTTCATGCTTGTCAGTAATAAAACAAATTTGTTTCTACACTGCTTCTAATCCCTAACCTTAAATAGTCAAAGACTTACCCCACCCCCACCCACCCACCTCAAAGGAAAAAAGAAAATAATGCCTGGGAGGATGGTCTCATGAAAGGAGTACATAATGTTTGGACGTATTGTCTTACGACGAATGAACAAACGCATAAATACTTACAGGAAAATCTAAATCTGAAATGGAAGACGTATTTCCATCCTGTTCCTTAAGTTACTAGAAAAGGTTGGATCACCCTACTCTGCTCCATAAAATAACTAACTCTAATAGGATGAGATGCTCTATCAACATAAGAGTTAGACATTTCCCACGATGAAATAGTCTTTTTCCCTGCACCCTTCCCCACGTGATGTTGCATTTCTGAATTTTTGAGATGAGGATTGGTTATTCATATTATTTGGATTCATCGGACTATTGTTCTCATCTTGATGTCACTTTCACAACGTTTCGGTCAATGTAATCTCTAACCTTCTGTCGAACTCGGGAATTTGAGCCAAATTTCGAACGAAACCCTTTATTTATTTTGTGGAGGTAGAATGCTCTCGTTCTGTCAGCCATGACTGGATAGAGGTCATAAGTAATTCACAATTGTATTTTTCGGTCGCCCACACTGAGAATTGAACCTTCAACCTTCAACCTTCAGGAGAATATTACTTTTATAATTGATTTTTTCTAAAAAATTTAACCACTGTGTGCAGTAATAAGAGTACAGTTTATTGTTTTCATACCTCGTTATAATACAGCTTCCTATTCCAGTAACTTCTCTCCAAGAATTGCAGACTTATGAACCCCCCTTCCTACTGACTGTTTTTCTTCTACCTATAGCCTTGATTTTTTCAAGACTAAGACCAATAGGCATCTCCTGTCATTACAATAATCATTTCTTGCTCTTGTTAGCTACTTACATCAAGTGGCTTCATGCCTTGTCTGAAGCAATTTCCATAAAAACACGAATAAAAAAAATCATTTGAGTAGGAACTCCACAGAACACCCTGTTATTGTTGTTGGTAGTCACTCTCTCTCTCTCTCTCTCTCTCTCTCTCTCTCTCTCTCTCTCTCTCTCTCTCTCTCTCTTTCTAGATTCAGCCACTTTGATGAGTCGTAGACGACGAAACACGTGTCAGCGGATAATTATATTTTAAAAATAATATATATACCACTCCCCATGTGGGGGTACCAAGTTGGTTAAAGGGAAAATTATTCCCAACTCTCATTTAGGTAAAAATGCACTTTCATAAATAATTGAATTCATTCAAAACATATCACTAAAACCAAAACAAACCACAAAAGTAAATCGCAATATATCCAGATAGTCGTGCAATATGGATCAGCGGTAAGGGGTTTAGGTTCATTACCGTGGGGTCCCGATTTCGAATCTCGCTAGATGAGTCGTAGATGACAAAACATGTGTCAGTGGATAATTATATTTTAAAAATAATTATATATATATATATATATATATATATATATATATATATATATATATATATATATATGTCAGAGAATATATATATATGTCAGAGAAAATAGTTAATAAAACATGTTAAAAAAAACACTTTGGAAAAGAGTTAAAAACATATTTAATCTGTAAAGGAAACACTTAATAAGTGGATAGTCCTTAATCCGCGGAGTTTCGAAGAAATACTTTCCTTCTCATCAGAGGGTAGGAATTAGCAAAATGCGGGATCGGATTTTGCATACAAAAGTATTTGATGAAACTGCAAGTAAGTCAAAGATCTTACTTGACAACAAAAAGTGAAGCAGAGGGAATATGATGAAGAAAAAGGTGATTTCACGTGAATGGATAGTCTCGTGAAAGGTAAATAATCCAATGACGGTAAAATCCAAAAATGTAAATCAAAGAAAGTTAATTAAATTTCCATTCGCACAAGTAAAATCCAAGGAAATTGTGTAATTGGAAGATGGTCCAAAATAATCCAAAAGGCCAAAATCCGTGGAATAATTCACAAATATGTACAAGGAAAAGGGGAAAAAATTCCAATAATATTAGTAAGAGAAGAATAAGATATGCGTTTAACATGGCTGCCGAGACACAGTGTAATTAAGAAAAATCAGTGAAGAAGAAGCGGAATATATATATATATATATATATATATATATATATATATATATATATATATATATATATATATATATATATTAAATGGTGATAGAATTAAATATAGAATAGAAAAGCAAATGTCAAAATGACCCAGACAAGATGATGTTAAATGCGCGAAAAATATAGGGGCAAAAAAGAGGTCAACTGAAATGTACAGGTTATTACTTAAGAAAATGTCAGCAAGACTTATTAAAAGACACTATATGGAAAAAATTAATTAATTAATTAATTAATAAATAAATAAAAAATAAAATATAAAATAAAAAATAAAAGTTTTTTTAAGGGGAGAGGATGGCCGGTATCTGCAAATTCCGGATAAAGCAAGTATGTAAGTAAACGCATATAATAAAATATAAGTAAATATACATGCAGGATATGGATGTGTAGGTAGATTGATATATTTGATAGATAGGAATATTTAAAGACTAAAACGGAAATTTTTTATTTGCGGCTAGACATGCAACTACCTTAATATATATATATATATATATATATATATATATATATATATATATATATGTATATATATATGTATGTCTATATATATATATATATATATATATGGGGAAAATATGCATATTCAATTGTATTTCAATCCTTTTATTTATGGAACACGGTGTACGTTAAATATAATTAGAAAGCATGTACAAATTAATAACAAAATGTCTATGTTCCAAATTCCAAGGTGTTGTTCATCTTACCGTTTATTTCTTTCGGTATGTTAAAATGTTCAATTCTTGATAGCACCTGTTTCGTAGTGCGGAAACAATCATTTAATTATTGTGTTAATTTGTTAATATTTTCCACCCTGACTCATCAGAAGAATAGAAAATTTAACTTTAAAAGAAAATAAAAAGAATTGTGGCATGAACACATAAATCCAAAAAATAATGGAAGATTAGTTACGATTGTGTTTTATGCCATTTACACGATTTTTGATTTATATATATCGTTATTAACATGGAAGGCGCTCGACTGAGCTGCAATCTTTGGTTCCTTCTCGTAAGACATTCTTAAAACTTGTTTTCTACCTCATCGAAAAAAGACTTTCCTTTCTTCCTTTGTGGGTTTAACAAACCAAAAGGCATTTTCATAGACTAAGTTTCTTTGCAAGGACTTTCTGTCTGTAGAACAGACTTTCATGGGACTGCTTCACTGCTGATTACAACAGATAATTGTTGAATTGCTAGATATATTGTTTTACAATACTTTTCCTTTGGTGTAAAATTTAAGAAAAACACGTATTTTATTGCTAAATTATTTTCGTTTTAATATCATGGCACAGAAAGGAAAAAGACAAAATATGTTCCGAGGATTATGTCGAAATATTGATTTTAAACAAATGAATGTTTGTTTATTTTACAAAATTATTGCATTGTAATTTGGTTTATGAACATATAACATACGTATTTCATCTTATCTACGAGGGGCGTGCAATAAGTAATGCCCCTGACGCACTTCCAGTTGTCTGATCTAGGTGAAATTTTGCATGTGCAATGATTTATATCTCTACGGGTTATGTGGCAAATTACAGCTCTGAACTAATTGTGGTTTCTGTTTTACAGGTGTTTGAACTGAGTTAGGTGTGAAATGGAGCTTGTTGAATGTCAAACAGTGATCCGGTTTTTGTATTTGAAAGGACGCACACCACAGGAGAGTTTTGATGAAATGAAAGACACTTATAGTGATAATGCCCCATCATATGACCTTGTAAAACGCTGGCATTGTGAATTCAAATATGGCCGGAAGTCTGGGGAAACAGCTCCTAGACCTGGTCGTCCCCCTTCTGCCATTGATGAGACATCTGTCCATCAAGTTGAGGCTGCCATTTTGGAAGATCAGCGCATTACTATTCGTCAAATAGCCCAAGATGTCAAGATTAGTACAGGGTCTGTGGAAACTATCATTCATGACCATTTGCATATGTATAAGTGTCTACCAGATGGATTCCCAGGTTGCTCACACCATTCCAGAAGAGAGAACATGTCAAGTGGTCGAGGATGAATTTGAAGATGTGCCAATAAGATGAGTCAAAATTTTTCAAAAGACTGATTGCACAGGATGAAACCTGGGTCCATCACTATGATCCAGAAACCAAAGCCCAGTCAATGCAGTGGAAGCACTTGGACTCACCAGCTCCAAAGAAGGCAAGGGTGCAGCCCTCCGCTGGCAAGGTCATGCTCACAGTATTCTGGGACCAGGACGGAGTAGTGATGACAGATTTTCTGGCAAAGGCTACAACAATTACAGGAGCCTATTATCCTTCACTTTTGAGGAAATTAAGGGAAGCTATCAAAATCAAGAGGTGGGGCAAGATCAGAAAAGGTACTCTCCTCCTGCAGGACAACGCTCCGGTCCACAGCTCGCATGTCGCCAGATCAGAAGCAAGGGCGTGTGGTTATGAAATTCTCTCCCATCCTCCCTACTCTCTTGACCTTTCACCCTCTGACTTTCACCTCTTCCCAGCCATGAAATTGATTTTGAAAGGAAGGCGTTTTCCAGATGATACAGCCTTGATTTCTGAAGTCACGTCATGGTTGGAGGACAAACCTGGGGTGTTCTACAAAAACGGTCTCCAGAGCTGCATCAAATGATGGGAAAAATGCATAACTCTGGGTGGTTCCTATGTAGAGAAAGACAAATAACTGTTCCAAATTTCGTTGCTCTACTACTATGGGAAATGGGTCAGGGGTATTACTTATTGCACGCCCCTTATATATACATTTTTATATAGAATATATATGAGGCGAAAGTAATGGAAAACATGACTTACATAAGCGACGGCGCCTCTGTCTATCCTGTCGGGTGATGGAATCAAGAAAGGAAAGAGAAAAGAAAAACTTTCGTCTATAGACGGTTTATTGATATACATATGGCATTAATTTGCATTTGAGGACAATTCTGTGAAAAGGAAGGAAGGGGAAAGCACAGAGCATGCTTCTTTTTTGGACAGTTAAGAGAGAGAGAGAGAGAGAGAAAGAGAGAGAGAGAATGCTCCGACGAACTGCAAGCACTTGTACCCCCTCGACGTAAATACCCGCGGCAAACCCGACAAGCAGCTAAATCCCACCCACAGTAGATCCCTAGGTGTAAGAAAGCCTTCTACTCCAGTAGTTTCTTCCCCAGAACCGCTAGACTTTGTAATTCCCTTCCCGGTCCCTGCTTCCCCAACGATACTGACATGCAGAAGTTCAAGTGTAACATGAACCCACATCTAGCTGCCCAACTCCCTACATAGTACCCCTGTAGCTTATGTCCCTGCTAGTAGCCCCCTACATCAAAGTGGCAATGTGCCTTGCTTGAGGTGAAAATGTAATTAAAAAAAAAAAAAGAATGAGAACGGACGGTGAAGATTTCAGTTGAAGTCGTGAGTTGACAAGAAAGAGTTTGGACGTATTATTATTATTATTATTATTATTATTATTATTATTATTATTATTACTACTACTACTACTACTACTACTACTACTACTACTACTCTTAGTTTCATTCCTTTAAGTAATACGTTTTCATTGCGAAGTTGATGATAATACATTACATTTGCGTTATTTTTCAGAATATGATGAATTTGATTGTTGGTTTCTTCCTTTTATTTATTGGCTTTGCTTGTTCTGATGGTAAGTTTCGTATTTTTTTTTCTTTCCCAAATATTCAAGTTTAACGTGAACAGGTTCTTGATGAGCCGTTCTCTAAAATAATTTCCACCATCGCAATACCCATAACCCTTATTTCCACTATCGCAATACCCATAACCCTTATGCTTGAGTGGCCTCCGGGCCTTAATGAGTGGTGCCTATATGTTACAACAGACGCGATTTTGTGTTTGAAACTTTAAAAAAATAAAAAATAAAATTGTTCCATGTGAATTTATAACATCAACCAATAATTAAACATTTCTAAATATTAATGCGCCAGGAAACATTAATTTTACACTTTATAATCTATATATCAATACGATAGTGTGTGTGTGTGTGTGTGTGTGTGTGTGTGTGTGTGTGTGTGTGTGTGTGTGTGTGTGTGTGTGTGTGCGTGTGTCTTATTTTCTGTGTCACGCTTACATCCGGGTCGTTTAATTGTTATGTACTTCCATTTCTTGTTATAAATAATTTTACCAAGAATTCTTCATAAGTCTTGGTTTCGGTTTCGATTACGATTATAGCTGATGGCACTTAAGTCATCCATTTTATTTTTTATAAATAATGTTATCAAGAATTCTTCATAAGTTTTGGTTTCGGTTTCGATTATGACTGAGGGAACTCAAGTTATATATATATTCATAAGTTTTATTTCGGTTTCAATTCAAGCTAATGTTTCGCGTGCCCTGAGCAGCAGAGCGGTATTTTCCAGTGACCAGTGAGAGTCTGGTCACCCTGAGGGGTCCACCACTAGACAATTAAGAATGTAGCCCTGCTGGGTTGCATCTATGGTCCTGCGAGCTGGGAGCGACGAACACGGCTATGCGTACATCACAAGTATGCTCCCGCTCTAATTTGGGACCAGAGAAAATCTCTTTTATATCCGTTTTTCTTATATTCGGGTTTCTTATATCAGGGTTACATTATATATATGTATATATATATATATATATATATATATATATATATATATATATATATATATATATATATATATATATAGTAATTTATAAAATATATATAGTGATTAAGCTACACTGAATATATATATATATATATATATATATATATATATATATATATATATATATATATATATGGCCATACATACATATAATGGAAATAGATGGAACTATGGAAAGGTCACCAGGTGACAAGTGCTATCTAACTCATCCAGAGAGTTTTATGAATGAAGAATTGAGAAAAACGAAATTTATTTTATAACAAAGCATTTTTTATATAAGAGATAAGAATATAAGTTATTTTCATGCTAGTAAATTTTCATAGTGCAACACTTGTTTGGTAGAAAAAGTTCAGTAAATAGTAAATGTGTAAATCAATATATTGACAGTGTGAATATTCGCATATAAATAATATACGTATATTAGTATTTGGAAGCGTGGCATTGTGTATGTCTGTTCGTTGGTTTGCCCTGTTCTTTTTAGTGCTTGTGTAGATGTGTACAAGTTGATGAAAACTGGTACCTGAATTATTAAAACCTTTTCTTTTGTGATTTGTCTCCCTCGGCCCAAAAGCACAAGGGGGTGTTGAGTGGACGTTCTGGAGTCCTTCCAGCGGCCAAGTGGCAAAGTCCGCCTTTTGGCTATTTGTTTTATAGGCGTTTTAACTTCACGTCGTCGACTTAATTTTCACACAGACTTGTAATTTCTTGGAGTTTGAAACGATTTTAATTAGTTGGGCAATATTTTGAGTTCACACATGTCTGTGAAAACCGACCTATTGAAGAGAGTGAATCTCAATACAGCGAAGAAAGAAAAAGGGTAGTAATTAAAGTCACTTGCATTTTAGCATTCGTTGGACATTTTACGATTCGGCCGCCACAGTACACCAATTGACACGAGAATAACATGTTTTCAAAATGACGTGTATTTACCTATATAATATTGCATGATCACGTTGACACATAGGTTCTCGCTAGGTCACCAAAGTTAAGCAACGTTGACTTTGGCCAGTACCAGATGAGTGACCATTTGGGAATACTAAGTGTTGTATGTATTTAAGTATGTGTGTATGTATAATACTTCAGGAAGCTGAACGTTCCTGCCTTGTTTAGATTCAGGTCATCCTCCTTGGGCAAGGTGTGGTATGTGTTGGCCTCCTTCTGATATTCCAGAGGGTTACCATATAGGTGATAAATAAAGCTTCTCAGCTATAGTGAAGGCAATCTACCTAGGAGAAAGCAACTTCGATAGAAAATGAAAACTGGATAAAAAGAGTAAAGAGTTAGCACTGTAAGGCAAAACACCCACTTGCAATTTGTCATAAGCCAGCACGAAAGTAGTGAGGCGTAGAAAACTGTCATGAGAATATTCATGTCTGTTAGCAATCTGGTCTAACCAGCAATAGCGTTTTATACTTAAATAATTGGTTATAGTAAGACAATTTATTTATTTTTACTTTTATTTATTATTTGGACTCACTTGGAGTTTTCTCACAGGCTAAGATCAGAGATTACTCATTGATAATAACTGGTAATGTTTCCAGGAACCACACTATAGGGTAAAAAGTAAATTGTTAAACGTTTAATTAGAATCGCTAAATGTGAAGCAGTTGAAAATATCTTGTAAAAAAAAGGCAAAATGCAATTTTTGAAGGCCAAACTGCTTAAAAAAAAAGGGGATAAAATTCGTGTAATTTGGCAAAGCAAATACAAATTTTAAAGGTCAAACTGCTTCAAAAACGATCAAATTTGCGAAATTTGGCTTTTAAAAAGCAATCTAGCAAACCTGTGCTACATAGCATAGCTGCACGCGTGCGAATGCATGTGAAATGACGTCACTGGTAAGGAAATATAAAGACTTTAAAAAGGAAGATCATGTTAGAGACGTGGATGACGTTCGAGAAGACAAACACGCAGGTGACGTCACGGTCGTCACAAAGAGAAAATAAATGTCGTTGTTACAAAGAAGAAGCCAGTTGATGGTCTTTTCTGTTCTTGGTCCACTTTGCGATTGAGGCTACAACATGTTGGTTCCTCTTACAACGTTACACCTAGACAAAAATATGAGAGTGATCTCATTTAAGTAAGTTCTGAGTTTCACCTTCAAAAATGACGGTAAATATTCTAAAGACAATTTCGTCAAATCCACAATTTTACCGAGGTTTGTTGCTCAAGAGACAGAGATGAAAACATAAACATTCATTCTTTTCTTATGGAGAGATTTATTTTCTACTCCAATGACAGTGTAAACTTCTGTGGTTGTTGATCTTTGTTCAATAGTGTTCCTTTGGGTGATTGGCTGGATGTTCCTTTGGGTGATTGGCTGGATGTTCCTTTGGGTGATTGGCTGGATGTTCCTTTGGGTGATTGGCTGGAATGCTTTTCTATACTCCTATTGTTGTTCTGCTATATTCTTCTTGCGAAGCTCCTTATTTTATATATATACTAGCATTTCAGCCCGGCGTTGCCCGGGTGTTTGGAGGTGTATGTTGAGCAAAAAAAAAAAAAAAGGGTCAATTTTTTTAACTTTGAACCCTATTATGACCCCTTAACATTTATTGTTTTGGGCTCAAATCAAGTTATTAAGTTAGATCCATGTCCAAGGAACCTATATCTAAAATTTCAAGTGTTTAGACCCAAAATTGGCGGAAGAGTTTGTTAGAGTTCTCAAAGGTCAAATCGTTGAACTTTGACCCCTTAACAGCCAAATTTCTGAACGAAAACTGATCATATAGATTTTCCCAAATCTCAGTACCATGTATATCAAATTTCGAGTCTGTAGACTGAAAATTGACAGAGTTATTGCGAAGGAAAATGTACACAGACACACAGACAGACAGACACACAGACACGTTCACTTGTATAGATATATAGAGAGAATAGATTAATGAGTCACTGCTTATCAAGGTTAAAAAACACTCGAGAATAGTGGTTTATGAGATGAATAAATTGGCAGTTAAATGATGATGAATACTATGAGAGAATTTAAAATGTTTACATGTCACCTACTAAAATCTACAACCGAGCTAATAGATACTAATTCTTCCTCCTTTGTCAGAAACATCGCCGACAGAATGTGAAAATTACGGTCACAATATGAAGAGAGGGTGATTGTCTAGCATGATTTTTCATACTCCTAATGTGGTCCATCTATACTCTTATTGTCATGCTTCTTTTTATATACTAACGAACCAATGTTTATTAAGGTCCAAAGACTATTCGAGGATAAAAGTTAAAGATATTGTCTGTTGGTGATTTGAGAGGATTAGGAATGATGGGTTAAATGGTTAAGATTTAATTATTTCAGCTTCACAATAATTTTTTAAACATTTTTTTATTATACATTAAAAACGTCTATGTTGTACTCAGTAGGATAGCAGCTCTGCCATATCGTATTCCACAGAAAAAAATTTGTTCATGATAGTTTGCCTGGAGAAGCGCTGTAAAGGCATGCTCCAAGAGATTGGTTGGTTGGTTGTTTATGTTTTACGGCATATCAACCCTTTTCGATGCCGAATCCAAAGATTTAAGAAAAAATTTTTAATAGAATATATTTGTTGTTTTCAAGTCAGTTTCTATTTAACCCATAGTTGGGACCCTAACAGGTACTACCACTCCGGGTCAGAGTGGACCTGGGAGCAATGGTAATTAAAGGGTGGCTCCACACTTCCCAAAGCCCACAAGCTGGGGTCTCACCACTGGATATAGTTTAAGGTCATATCCAGGACCATGCTCCAAGAGAAGTGAGGAGATGAGAGAACAGCAGTGGAGGAAGAAGAGAGAGCACAGATGGCAGAGGCCTGCAACAGGGCTCTTGCAACCAGACACCACATACTCATACATCTATGGCATCTGCAACAGAGCCTGCCGATTCAGGATAGGTTTGCACAGTCACAGTAGATGTTGGTTGCAATTCAATAACAGACGAAGGAAGGAAATTTCTTTACAATGGTTGCTGATAGACGAGTTTTGTCGTGACTGTTATGGTTGTGCGATGGGTTAGCAGAGATAGAGTCGCTTTTGCAGTGTGACTCACTAATAGGGAATATCCCAACACGTTCATCAAAAAAAAATATTTGCTTCATTAAAAAAAATTTCCACTCACAACATTACATGAAGTTTTATTAACAAAATTTAATTGTTTCATGTTTCATTTTCTTCAGCCATGAAACATTTTTGTTTTATTCATTTGTTTCTTTCATGTTGATTTTAAAACAAATCATTTTTGTTTAGTTTGTAAGCATGAAGAGATAGAGTTGAACAATTTGGATGTGAAGACGTTTAAACTTGGAAATGTTTCATATACGTGTAAATGTCTGGCGGATGGTTCGGCTTCTCCAAACATAATTTGCACCAATGATTGTGAGTAAATGTTTTTCTATTATTATTATTATTATTATTATTATTATTATTCATACTTTTATTGTTATGCTTCTTAGCACTCTTATTGTTATGCTTTTATGTATTACTTTAATTGTTATGCGTTTCTATACTGTAATTGTTACGTTTCTCTTTACTCTTATTGTTATGCTTTTATGTACTACTTTAATTGTTATGCTTTTCTTTATTGTAATTGTTATATTTCTCTATACTCTTATTGTTATGCTTTCATGTACTACTTTAATTGTTATGCTTTTCTTTATTGTAATTGTTATATTTCTCTATACTCTTATTGTTTTGGTTTTATGTACTACTTTTATTGTTATGCTTTTCTTTATTGTAATTGTTATATTTCTCTATACTCTTATTGTTATGCTTTTATGTATTACTTTAATTGTTATGCTTTTCTTTATTGTAATTGTTAGGCTTCTCTATACTCTTATTGTTATGCTTTTATGTATTACTTTAATTGTTATGCTTTTCTTTATTGCACTTGTTATATTTCTCTATACTCTTATTATTATGCTTTTATGTACTACTTTAATTGTTATGCTTTTCTTTATTGTAATTGTTATATTTCTCTATACTCTTATTGTTATGCTTTTATATACTACTTCAATTGTTATGCTTTTTTTATTGTAATAGTTACTCTTATTGTTATGCTTTTATATATTACTTTAATTGTTATGCGTTTTTATACTGTAATTGTTACGTTTCTCTTTACTCTTATTGTTATGCTTTTATATATTACTTTTATTGTTATGCGTTTTTATACTGTAATTGTTACGTTTCTCTTTACTCTTATTGTTATGCTTTTATATATTACTTTAATTGTTAAGCGTTTCTATACTGTAATTGTTACGTTTTTCTTTACTCTTATTGTTATGCTTTTATGTATTACTTTAATTGTTATGCGTTTCTATACTGTAATTGCTACTTTTCTCTTTACTCTTATTGCTATGCTTTTATGTATTACTTTAATTGTTATGCTTTTCTATACTGTAATTGTTACGTTTCTCTTTACTCTTAATGTAATGCTTTTCTATACACTTGACTTTAGAATAAAAAAAATACAACGTGACAAAGATAGGGTCCAAACTTTTTTCTATACTACTTTTCTTTTTATGCTTTTCTTTATTGTTAAGCTTCTATGTATTCTTATATTTATACCTTTCTATGCTCTTATTGCAGTTGTTACGTTTCTCTATACTCTTATTGGTATGCTTTTCTCTATTATTATTATTATTATTATTATTATTATTATTATTATTATTATTATTATACCAGCAGGACCCGTTAACCGGCGTTGCCAGGTGGTAGCATGCATCCCTCCGGAAAAATTTAAAATACAGCTGTTGTTGATTTTGTTGTTGGCTAACTCCCAACCTCCTCATGTTAAAAATGGCTTTCGAAATAGACACCCCATTTTTTGCCTGGGGGTGGGTTGTCACAAAATTTGCTGGGAGGTTCAGGGTATTTGTCGGGGTATGGTTCGGAGGGAAGTTCGAGACAACATAATTTTTTTTGGCAAGACAAAATACTATCGAACCCTTATAGTTATCTGTACGTTACCAAGTATAAATGTAAACGGTATTTAAGAAGTTGACGATTTTATGTAAGCTGTAAAAGTAAACATTATAAACAGAAACGGTTTATTTAAATAACAAACAATGTGAAATAGGAAGGAACAATATATTTTTTGTTTTAGACCTTTTTGCGGTTCCCAAAAAAACTCATGGAAAAAAAAGTAATCCAAGCCTTTTATGTGAAAAAAAAAGAAAAAAATCCGCAGACGTCAGGATCGAACGTACAACGAAAGTTGTAAAAGAAGTAGCGAAGAAGGGAAACGCTTTAACCTACAATTCCACGACTAACCTACGACATGATTTCTTTAAATAAACAATCACTGAAAGTGACTCATTCGGGGGAGGGAGATCGATAAATCGCGTAATATCAACGGAAGTTTATCTACTTGCGCGAGCCTTTTCTAGTCTCACACAAAAACACACATTCACATTTCAAGCTATATTACTTGTCATATACATACGCGCACACAAACATACGCGCCACGTCCACACATGTACATATATTCACGTTCGCGTACATACACTCACATTCACGTGTATATACACACACGCTAACGTACACACGTACTCACACACGCGCACACGTACGCACACAGATGGACGACGTCACTTCCTTTCAAAGGAAATCCACATATGCGCAAAAGACACACCGGAAACACCTATAAAAGGAAGAGACAAGCTGTTTCCAATCCTTTTCAAACCTGCCTTTCGAGGTGGTTGGTCTGCGCACCAGCCACCGCCGTTTCGGCAGGCGCGCGCACGCGCGTACCTCACACCACTTACTACTATGTGGGCCAAAAGGCCAACAGACAGTACGTACACTCTTTCTCTCTCTATCTACTACTTGTGCCAGAGAACACCACCGCGTAGCTGACGGCTAATATGGCGCACAGTTTAACTGATGTCAACCCTCTATCCTTTGTCTTTGTCTACACGCTGAATTATCATTCTCATTTCTACTACATTACTCACTTCTTTTCCCACGCGCGAACAAACGATAGTGACCCGAACGTGAGATGAAAACACATTTCCTTTTTCCTTCTATAATACCAATCCCGCAACAAACGATGGTTACACCCGCGCGGACATGAACACGTGTTATACTTAAAAGATTCATCCTTTCAACAGTAAATAAACGACGTTTATCTTATCCATCAATTGAGTTTTTGTTTCCTTCAATTCCATTCGTTTCATTATTTTCTTGTGGCGAGTTAGGGTATTATTATATCCAGATCCGCAACATACTGCAGAATTAAACCAACAGCTTAGTTTGTTGGACAATGTTTATAAAAATTAATTATAATAGACAGCAGCTGCAATATTTGTTTTCGAGAACGATATCTATGTTAAAAGTAAACGTACGTTATTGTTAATAATCAATGTGTTAAATATTAAATGTACTGAGGTCGAAACGTGTTTGGACTGCAAAAATAACCTAATGTTGTTTATTTTTTTTAATAAGTGTATAATAATGTTTAATCGAAAAGGAATAAATAATGGCTCTCAGCCTGTGTGTGTAAACATTATGCACGCTGTAGCTAAACCCAAAACATGCATCACGCTATCGTAGATGTGTACGTGGGGGGGGGGTTGTAATTAATCTGTGTTTCCACTTTACAATTGAATAGGAAAAAAAAATATCGTGAAACTCGATTATAACCTATAAAAAAAAATGAACAAAGCGCGATATCAAAAATACATAAGCACTAAACTTTGGTTTAATTGAATCTGCCTAGTAAACTTTAAATGAGTTAAATTTAATCACGTTATTATTGAAAATGTTGGTTATATTTTAATGCTGGTCGGAAAATGTTGGCTATATTGTAATACAAAATGCGATTATATTTTAATGTAAACTATACACGAAAAAAAAAAAAAAAAGAAAGAATCCAAAATTTTTAATCGTTGGGTACTTATATATTTTTTGTTCCGTGCTGCAATAATAATGTTATTATTTTAAAAGCCGTTCTTTACATGGGGAGGGTGTTTTGTAACTAATCTGTGCTTCAGCCTTAAAATGTAAGAAAAAAAAGATATCGTTAAACTTGAATTTAACACAGGAATACTATTTACAAATAGCGCGATACCAAAAATGCATTAGCATCAAGTTTAGGTTTAATATTACAGTAGATATAGTTCTTAGATGCATATGATGGCAGATGGTATCGCGCTCCACCATCATATGCATCCGGGATCAATATCTACTTTAAAATTTGTTGTTTATGCATTTTTGATACCGCGCAATTGTAAATATTGTTTTCATGTTAAATTCAAGTTTCACGCTAATTATTGTTTTTATTCAATCGTAAGGTGGAAGAATATTTACAAAACACTGTCCCTTCCCAAGCTAAAAATGGCTTTGAAAAAAAAAAAGCAACAACATTATTTCAGCACAGTATCAAAAATATATAAGTAACCAAAATTGCACTTTGTATTGTTCAACGCTTTTAATTCTAAATTATAAAATAAAGCACATTTACTCATTTTAAAACTTCATCTCGCATTATTTTTTTTAATCACACCCTCACATGTGAAATAATAGCGTGATTAAATTTTACCCATTTCAAGTTTGTGAAACATTTCTAATATAAACCAACTTCAAAACTTAAAATTCGATAGAGAACGTAAATTGAAGTATATCATGTATAGAACAGATACTACACTTTGATCTTGGCCGGAGGGCCAAGTAGTGTAACATTTCTAATATAAACAAACTTCAAAACTTAAAAATCGAATCGGAAAATCGAAAACAAAACGAAACGAACTTTTTTCTCTCGTGCATCCCTATTAATATTTTAGTAAAAACGAATTACTATTTCGTTATCTTTCTTACTAAAATAAAAGATAATTATTAATTTTTTTATGAGAGAGAAGGAGAGTTGGGAAGAATATATACAGAAGGAGAGAGAAAAGAGATAGAGAGAGAAAAAAAGAGAGAGGCGATAAAACTGTTGTATTAGGTTGGTGAAAAAATAATGTCGTTTTTTGACTTGTAAAACACGCACAGAGATGCAACATTACGGCGATGGGACAGGGGTTAGAGCTTAGTTGACAAATTCTATTAGAGTGAAGAATCTTTTTTGTACCTTATCCAAGAGGGAGAGACTAATGGTATGCGCCAGCCCAGATGTGGCACCAATACTCCAAGCAAGTGAATAATGGTGGCCTTGTAGAGGTACAGGGTACTCTCAGGTGTACATGGAATTTGATCTAGAGAATTGCATTTGAACTTTTGTCTTTTTTCAATTTTATCATTTTTGAATTTACATTGAATTTGATCAATTATGCAAGATTCTTTGAATTTCAATTTCTTCTTAACACCACTTAAGCCTAAGCTTCAATTTTAAACATTTTCTGGAATTAAAATCGTGTAATGGATTTTGATAAAAAGTTCATAAGTATTCTAGACATAAGGTTTAGTAGCATTATATGTTGATTTTTAATCATTATAAAGGGACATAAAAATGGTGCAAAACTGTTCAGTGTGGAGAATTGATTGTATCCGTCCTGGGACGGGTATTCTTCCAATATCAATATCAATATCTAATATTAGTAAAAAAAAAAAAAAAAAAAATTAAGAACATTCATTGCATTATCCTAATAATTGGAGTCCAGGAAATTAAACGCTGGTGGTGGGGTGTCTTTCAGGGTTTGTTTACCGGATAAAACTGTAGGGTAATAAAGGTAGTTAGGTATCCTTGGTAGAATGCAAACTCCTAGTGCTTTTCTTGTCGACGCTATCCCGAATTCACAGGCAAACATTTCTATCAGCACTCGTTAAATGTTAGGATATTTTCAAGTGCCATGCTGCGCATAGGAGTTTATCCCTTGAGGTATTTCTGGCGTAGATGAGTTGGTCCATCACTGCTATGCTTTAAACTCGATTGTTTTGCTTCTAAATGCATCACCGTCAGTTAGAAAAGTCAGCTTGTTTTGAAGTAATTCTACCTTTTTTCGCTTTTTTTTTTCTTATGAAACTTAATCATCTTTTGTTCTATTTGATCATTATGTAAGACCACATGGTCTTCCTCTTGCTCGACAACCACCGACTCCAACGTTATGTGACGTGGATTTCTTCTTCTTCATTTTCTCTTCTGGCCGTGTCGTCGTCTCTTACATTGCCGGCTGCTGAAGGAGGAAAATAGTGGCTCACAAATATAAAAATAAAATAAAACAAAATGCAAAAAATACAAATCCTGACACATTCTGAAAATATCGATTGCACTCTAGGTGTGTGTGTGACACCATTGACCTTCTGAATGCCAAGGTCCATATCTATATCTACTGTTGAGGCTGTTTGCCCGTCAGTTGATCAATTGATTTCCTCATCTGCTCCAAGCTACAACCTGCCTTTGACTGCGTCAAACTTGTAAAACTCTTCATGTCCAATTGGCAACATGTTCTGATCTTGACTGCTGTCAAGTGTAGCAAACCCAGGAATGTCTGCAACCGTCTTTAACCGTTGTGAACTGTCGCAAAAACCTATGGCCACACCTAAAAAAATCTAAACTAACTTTAAATATATATCTACCTATGTTCAATCTATAACAGAGCGTGGATATGCAGATGCAAACGCATATGAAATGACGTCACTGGTAAAGAAAAAGTATAAAAAGGAGAAAGAGCACATTGGATAAGATGATCACGTTGGAGACGTGGATGACGTTCGAGATCACGTTAAAGGCGTGGATGACGTTTGAGAGCACATTTGCGAAGACGACCACATGAAAGTTGTCACAGCAATAACAAAGTAATGAGGAAATAAATGTCGTATAACCAAAAAATAAGTGAGCTGAAGTTCTTTCTTATTCTTTGTCTCCTTTACGACTGAGACTACAACATGTTGGGTAACGTTACAGATCTTTTGTTCCCCTCCCCCCCCAAAAAAAACTGCCACACCTTGATTAACACCACTATTTTTGCTTTCCTTTGTATGCCTTTGTGAACAACTTTATTGCCATTGTTCTGCTGATAAACCCAATTCTCTTTTCTTTTGTCATACGTCTTTTTCTCCTCCCTTCTAATTCTGGACACTTGGGGGTTGGGAGAGAACTGAAATGACTTAAATATAAAAATAATACTCAATATGTTTAATTGAATTCAATTGAAGCGACTCTACTTTTTTTATGATACTTGAAGTAAACAGTTTGGCTTGGATCCATTCACAGGTAATGGTTGTACTTATAATAACGACACGTGTCTACAAAACGATGAAACTGTGACGGACACATTCTTCGGTACAGGATACCAATGCACCTGTAATTCCTTATTAAATCAGTTCCAATGTGAAACTACAAGTGTTACAGAAACATGTAAGTATAATTCTTTAATTCATTTTTTTTTTTTTTTCAAGAGAGATTTAATCTCTGGAATATCTATGGTAATGTCTTCTGGGATAATTCTGCTTATTCCCAATAGGGAGGAAATACTTTTCAGGGTGAGGAGGAGACAACTACTGCATATATGTTCTTGTAAGTGAACCTCACAGAAAATGTTTTAATTTTGTTGTATAGTATAATTACTTATTATCTTAGCCAAGAAGATTGTGTTTTCAGTCGAATTTATCATTATGTTTATTTACAGACAAAAGTTCAGATTGCTAGACCAACTGTCATCAAACTTGTTAAAAACATAGGTCCTGGTCTAATTCAGAATTGGTTTAATTTTGGGATATATAGATCAAATGTTAACGTCATTGTCAAGGAAAAGATAAAAATAACACTTTTGGTGATAACTTTGGTTCTGTTCATCATAAAGACCGTCTAATTAGCCTGTATTGTAGCCAATCTTCAATGACTTTCGACCTTGATTTTGTAAAGTTCATTCTCTGCTGACTTTTTTATGGAATTTCAACTTTGGATTTTTCCGAATTTGGTGTATGGATCTGCTGCCGTTTGATAACAGTAAACACTGCAAAATTTCAGCCTTATTATATCGATAGTTTTCGAGTTATCAATATTTCCATGGAAAAACTTTAGGAATATTTCATACAATATGGAGAAGTAAAGCCCAGGCAAGGCTTGCATTGTTAGGCGGCAGCATGCAGTTTCATGACTCATTTATGTTTTTGTTATATATGCATAAATATTATAGCATAACATGGTGTCAGAAGTGGATTCAGAGTAAGTATACAGTAATTTTTCTTGCTTAGGACACCTTTAAAAATATTTCCGCATTGGATATACAAAAGGAAGAAAGAAAAAAATGGTCATTTATTAAAGTGGAAGATGCAAACATAGTTATCAAGTTATCTATTATATAAATTAAAACGAGTCTGTTTCTCAAATTTGTGTGGTTAACAGCTTTCTTCTTAAAGAATCATTGTTTGATTCTGGTTTACCAGGGTTTTTTGGGGGGCGAGGGTGCTGAATGTTAATTCATGTTTTTAACAGCCGCTGAGAGCAGATGTTAGATGCAAATTCAGTGCAACTGCAAGGGTGTAGGTAACATGGATTTTCATTAATAGTCTCCCCTCTTCTACATCCAGAGTAATTTGCATAACAACTGTATCAGGAGAATTATTTTATATGATAGAGTGTGTTTGAGCTTGCGGTCAGAAGCTAAGAAAAACTGAAGTCTTACCGTGGGTATGGAGCGAGATTCCAGATCTGGCAGGAGAGTAGGTGCAATGGGAGTGGAGATTCTTCTTTCTCGGATTTATTCCCTTTTGTGTGTTTGAGGTGAATCCCCCCCCTCCTCGGGAGGCGCACTGCAGTTTTGGGACCGTGCCCCCTTTTTTTTTAAGATAGTATTTTCAAGCTATTTCAGTGATGGCCAACGCTGGCTTAAGCAACATGATTAAGCCTTTTAATGGCGACGGTGATGTGGTGGCGTAGCTTAAAAAAGTGGACCTTGTGGCAAGAATTCAAAAGTTGGACGATGGCGTCTGTGTCACCCTGATTTCGCTTGCTGAGCTCCAAATAGAGGGCCAGCACGTCCCCTTCTAGAAACAGTGGTATTACTGCGGCCACATCGTCCAACTTTTGAATCTTTGCCACAAGGTCCACTTTTTTAAGCCACGCCACCACATCACTGTCGCCATTAAAAGCCAGCGTTGACCATCACTGAAATAGTTTGATGTTTCCATGCCCACTCCACAGTCCACGGCTCTCTGTCGAATTCGGCTCGGAAGTCCTGATCTTTGATCGGACATTACCCCGTTGCTGGCTGGCTTAGACGAGCATGCAGCTACATAAAGAGGCATGCCGAAGGAAGAACGGTCGCCATGATGGAAGAGGTCCTGAAAGAAGCAGAACGGCAAGACCCAGTCCGGGGAACCTGGAACGTACTGCGAACATTAGATGGAGTCGTGTGGTGTGATGCAAGCAGCATTACAACAGGGGTCGTCTTGGAAGTTGGAGGAGTGGTTGCAGAAGATGCGGCCTGGTTACGGAAGGAGAATCTCCACTCCCATTGCACCTACTCTCCTGCCAGATCTGGAATCTCACTCCACACCCACGGTAAGACTTCTGTTTTTCTTAGCTTCTGACCAGTGGCGACTCGTGCATGGAGCTGTGGGACTGCAGCACCCCCAAGTTATTTCTACACAATATTAATGATAAAATTAAAAATAATACGTTTGTTTATTATTATTATTATTATTATTATTATTATTATTATTATTTTTATTTTTTTTTATGTGTACATTATAAAATCATTAACTTTAATGTCGGTATCTCCAAATTCATATAATAACAAAAATAAAACTTGCTTGGAGCTGTGAAATTCACAGTTACACTTTCTTAATGAAATTCTCTTGTACGCATGCGCGGATTGGACGCTTTAGACAGCCGATGAAAGCCTCGTGAAGAACTGTCGCTTGGCGCAGCTCCGTGTCGTGAAATTCATTGTTTGCTTAGAGTGTGCGCCTGTATAGATATGATAACATTGTTATTGAAAAAAAAAAAAGGAGGTTTACTTATATTTTTTAAAATTGTTATTAAAATCTGCACATAACGTGTTCTTGTATATAAAATATTGTGCTATTTTTTTTTAAATACGCACACTTTTAGCGTTGCGATTTAAGTCGGTAGCAGACGGAAATATATAATATGCAGAAACTGTTTATTTTTATTTATTAAAAGTATTCGGGAATTTAGCAGTGAAGCTAACACGCGGCCAAGGGTAAAAACCAAATATACAATAAATCCACCTGCCTTTTTGTTTGTTTCTTTAAAGTAGTTTTAAATGCTATTTATTTTGCAACAACTAAACTTTACAAAAAAAACTGTTTATATTTTTTCCTAGAAGCAAAAAAGCGAAGAAACAGTTTATGTTGAAAATACATTTTAGTTAGAAATCTTTTTAACGTGTATGTTTTAAATATAAAAAAAATTAACATTTATTTGCCTCCGACAAGGACAATGTTAGAAGTTTTACACTTTGAAAAATGGATTTTTTACACAAGATTTTTTAATTAAAATGTGTTTGTAAGTAAAAAAAAAACACAGTTTTTTTTATAATTATGCATTTTTAAACTTTACATTGAATTTGTTAGTATTTGGGTCAGATAATACGCATTAAAAAAGTAATTAGAAATCCTTCTGGACTGAGACAATTTTAATTTTTTGTTTTTTGGGGAAGAAAGCTACATTAAAATTCGATGTTTTATAACGCTTATATATGACATCTTATTTTCTGATAATAAATCTCCACTTTATGTCGATCTTTAGCGGCATGGGAAGGTCAGTAAATAGCCAAGTTTGTTCTTTTTATATAAAAAGCAAGTTGTTAAAAGATTTGTAAATAAAATTTTGTACCTTTAAATATTTTTGTTTGTTTGCTCACTATATAAAAATGTAAACTTTTTTATTTTGCATTTTATTTACAAATACGTTTTGTTATAAATACATCTTTAAAAATAAATTTTGTAAATAAAACTGTTATTAAATAAAACGCTATTTTCAAATAGTAAACTCCTAAATTAACCCTCGTAGGGAGGCAGGTAAATTTCAAAGTTTTTTTTTTTTGTTTTTATAAAAAATAAGTTATTTTTAAACATGTTTTTCGTTTGTTTGCAAAAAACAAAAACAAAAAAAAACGCAAACTTTATTTAATCTGAAAAGTTTAAAAGGAATAAATATATATTATTTTTATTCTGTAAAGTGTACATAATTTTAAAAAATCTTTTTAATAAAAAAGTTTTTGCGTATTATCCATTTCTGATTGATTATTTGTCTTTGTTATATATTTGAATATTTATTTGAATGTTTGTTTATTATTTGATTAAATATTTATTTATATATTCGAATTCCTTTACATGATATTAAAAAAATACGTAAAATTTTTGAAGCAGCACCCCCACTAATCTCAGGCACGAGCCGCCACTGCTTCTAACCACAGAGCTATCACCCAGTACTCTATATCCCCAACTGCAAATAACAGTTTCATGTATTGTGAATACAGTCAAATCTTGCTACTTTGCAACTCTCGCTATTATACCACTTTTGTTCGGCCCCGACAAAATTCAATACAAAATAAATGTACTATCCCACCATATAATCTCGCTACTATGTCACTATTTTGTGTTGTGTTTTCGAATTCAATATTTTTCTTTTTTTTTTTTATTCGTTCATTTTTCAGATTTAGTTCACAGGGCTTTTTGTTCTGTTTTTTTTTTTTTTTTTTGAGAAAATAAAATCGTTTTTATAAAACGTGTTATGAGAACATTTACGAAGACATTGAATGAAGTACGCTAAAGCAGGTTTACATATATACATATATATATACAGAAAATATTTATTTACACACAGAAGTATTGGACATTACAAAATGTGTTTGTGTATACGCGCGAGCGTGTGTGTATGAGAGTTCTTGTGTATGTAACCAGCATGCATGTTGTAAAATGTTCGTTGTAAGTTCATCGTGTATATACGTTCGGAGTTAGAATGTTCTTTGTGCATACGTGTTTCTGGATGTTTGTATGCGTGATCACAAGAGTTGATACTCTATGCAAGAGTTAACGCATGTGTTCATCCTTACCTTGAGAAAGGTAGACGTCCGGTCAAGGCATGAAAAATAAGCGAGCGTTCGCATGAACTGTCAGAGGAGAAAGAGAAATAGAGGATGTAACAAGAAGTATACAATGCCACCTGTCGGCCGGAACGAGAAATTACGACAAGGGCAGATAACAGGTGCATATTGAAGGTGTGTGTGTGTGTGTGTGTGTGTGTGTCTGTGTGTCTGTGTGTGTGCCTGCATATGTACGGTATGAGTAAACGCACGGTAAATCAAAAAGGCATGTGGCCATACTTCTTTGTCACGTTTCACTCGAGACTTCTTATAACGTCACTTTCTTTTAACATGTTAGTTTAATTTCTAGTGAAACAGTCTTCTTGATTAATAACTCGCATATCCGATATCAGATAACTATAATAGCATCTGTTCTTTCATTGTTCATTTGGGAAAACAGTATATCCCCACATTACATCGATCCTGTCCTTGTGGGGAGGCGGTAATTAGGACAATGAAAGCATTCCCCTAAGATCTTTGTCTACAGGTGAAGACTTATCAAAACTCATAACGTACAATAGAGTCTACTCTAAAGTGGATAGCAAAAAAATGTAAACTTCAAGAAGGATACATGTCATAAAACAGATCTACAAATAATAATGAATTAAATTAACCCAAATTAACTGAAACGAAATTGCTGCAGCCTAGAAAGTTCCAAAGTACCTTTTCTTAACAAGCCACTTCATTATTTTTTTTTTTTTGGGGGGGGGTCTTGATTTAGAAGTGCTTTTCTTATGCAGTCTCTAAGCTGAATAATGCCCTTTTTTTACTTATAGGTGATGGATGTTTCTATAATAAATTGTGTTTACCTGAAGGTCAAAAGGTCAACGTGGAGACGCTACACCATTATTTACCCTGCGTCTGCACTCAAAGAAAACTCGTCTGCCAGGATATCTACCATAATTATCGTAAGTTGCTTTCAAGATAAAAATGAAAATTGGTTCAACCGTAGCATAGGGTTCCTTTGAATATTTCACCCACATTTTTGATTAAAACTTATTGTTGATTTTAAATTGTGGTTTGGAATCATGACAAGTAGACCCCTAGTCAAGGGATCAAACTTATGTCAAATCCAAATCCAATAAAGAAAAAACACAGACATCTGTTTTAGTAATTAAATGAATTTAAAGAGAGAGAGAGAGAGAGAGAGAGAGAGAGAGAGAGAGAGAGAGAGAGAGAGAGACTAGGACACAAATAAGTGTGTGAAAAAAATTAAGCAGTAGAAGATTGGTCGAAAATAATACTTATATAAGTTTTAATTTTTTCTAACATCTATAATATAAAGCTGAATGTGTGTGTGTGTGTGTGTTTGTGGTCACGAATAGGCTCCTATATGGTTGACTATTTAAAAAAAATGATTACATATAATGATAGAAGATATATCGAGACACAGGAATGGGTATGTTTAATCTGGCAGAACGGTGGTTCATTAAAATTGTGGGGTCTGCGTTCGCGCCTGGTCCACAAAGTATGGAAATAAAAAATTTAAAAATTAAAAAAAAACGTTTACAAGTGTTTTTGATATAGATGTACATAAGAATACTTTGATAAGTATGTTTCAACTTAAATAGGGATGGTTATAATAAAATTGTGGGGTCTGCGTTCGCGCCTGACCTCCATAGAATGGAAATAGGCACAAACTTTAATAAAGACTTTTCATATCTATCTGCGTAAGTATACTTTGATAATTATGTTTCAGTTTGAAGAAATATGGTATAATAAAATTATGGGGTGTTCGTTTGCACCTGACCTCCATAGAATGGAAATATGTCACAAAGTTTAACAAGGTTTTTTAATATAGATCCACAGAGTATTGTGATAAGTGTTTCAGTGTGAACAAGTATGGTATAATAAATTATGGAGTTTATCTATTTTATTTTTACTGTCATCATATTTTGCTTTGGTTTTGATACCTCCAAATTCAAAGCTATCTCTTTACAACCCTTCCTTTTCATAACCTATCGTACTTTCATAAACCAGAGTCCATTTTCTGTAGGCTGTTTTTGAACCCAGTCAACGTCGGGTACTTTTGCTAGTATATATATATATATATATATATATATATATATATATGTGTGTGTGTGTGTGTGTGTGTGTGTGTGTGTGTGTGTGTGACTACTTCATGTAATCACATAAATTAATATACAAAAATATAATTTTATGCGTAAATTTTCAATATTTACTTCAACAATGCTCAATACATAGGTAGAGCTAGGTAGAAAGTTATAAAAATATATATGGCAATTAAGCTACACAGAATATTTTGCGTTTCATTCTCGTAAGAATTTGTCAGGCTTATGCAAAGAGTTGTGGTTACCTCGTGTTTTTATATATGCGCGTTGAATTTTTAGTTAGCCAATCAGTTTCCTAGTTTTCACCACGCCCATCCTAATCAGCCAATGGGTGGGCACTTTCAGGGCAAAGGTGCAGTTGACCTTAGGTTCACCCCTTTCTTTGTGTGTGTTTTTCATGAGAAGAGTAGATCTCTAAGTAACTGACCTATTATATATATATATTAGCAATTAAGGACTGTAAATTATAATTTACAGGAATTTATTATTCGATAACCCACTCAAAAAAGAAATATTACAGTTTCCGTAATCCGCAGAGTTTCAAAGAATGCATTCTTTTAATTAGAGGAAAGATATTAGCAAATGCATATTATAGCGAAACTATGAATAAATTTAACTGCATTATATATAAATATATGCAAAAAAAAAGTTTTTGTGCAAAAAGTTTATGAAATGAAGAAAAGACATAAAAAATGAAAAATGTAAATTAAAAATTAAAAATAGAAAAATCCAGATGAAAGGATATGCAGTGGTTAGGCATTTCCAAGGGCGAAATGATCATAAAAGTCAATGTTCTCATATAAAGTAGTCGGATTTATAACGCTGACAAATAGATCCAAATTAAGATGACAAACTCTATTTCCTAGTATGGTTGTATTGAGCTTTTTTATTTGGTTGGTATTACTATATAAATATTTATATTTATATTCGCTTTAAGTTTACAGAAGCTTTTAGCTTGTAAAATTAATTTTTCCTTCTTGATTATATATATGTGTGTGTGTGTGTGTGTGTGTGTGTGTGTGTGTGTGTGTGTGTGTGTGTGTGTGTGTGTATAGAGAGAGAGAGAGAAAGAGAGAGAGAGAGAGAGAAAAAGAGATGTGTGTATATATATATATATATATATATATATATATTATTTATTAATTATTAATTAATAATTACTACGTGCATAAAAGTAAGTCATTTAAATTAATAAATAATATTTAATAAAGAAATAAAACAAGTAATACTTCCTAAAATGTGGACGAAAAAAATATAAACAAAGGGCAAATAACTCCTTTCTTATAATAAACGCTCAGGGAGCGAAAAAAGAAAGAAATTAGTACGGAATCGCTAATAAAAAATATTTTTTTTAATTCAACAATTCTATATATATATATAAAGATGAAACACTAGTGTCTGTAGGTATTTAATAATTATTATAGTAAATAATTATGTCAGCCCCTTTAAGAAACTCGTTTTTTATCATTCAGCACTTTCAGTTGAACTAAATCGGTCAATTTAGCTCTTATGCGCAGATCATCACATAATGATTAGATCACTCTGAATGACGTAAAAAAATACATTTAAAAATAAAATGTTTTAATTTCAATGTTATTTCACGCGCTTAACGGTAGCCGAATGGATACGGTCCTTGTTAATGAAGCCAGAGATGGCTTCTGTTGCCAGGTTCGAATTTATTTAAAGTGAAATAAAGTCGGTCACTTCATGCGCAGATCATGATGTTATTAATCATTAGATCATTGACAGACATTAAGACATTTAAAAATAAATGTTTAAATTTCAACGATATTTCTCGCAGTTAAGGTTTGGCTGAGACGATTTTTTTCTTGTTAATGGAGTCAGAGATGACTTCGTTGCCAGGTTGGAATCTCCTGACTGGCAATAATTGCGTCAACCTGCACTGATGATTCCCAAAAAGATGAAACACTAGTGCCTATAGGTATTTAATAATTAACAATTATTATAGTAAATAATTATATATATATATATATATATATATATATATATATATATAATTATTTTATGTATCTACATAAAATTTTATGTAAATATTTTCAGTATTTACTTCAAGGATTAGTCAGGCTATTGCATGGAATTGATGTTGCCACGTGCGTTTATATATCCCCGTGGTATTGTGTTTGCTAGTCAGCAATACAGATTCTTAGTTACTCACACACTCTTTTTATTGTAGCCAATGAGTGCGCACGAATCTGTTTCTTTGTTGTTTTAGTGATGATTTTATTTTCATTTTCGATTACAAAGAAACGAAAAAAAATAATCTGACCGGGTTCAACGTTGCTTAACTTTGATGATTTAGCAAGAACCTGTGTTTCAACGTGATTAAGCCTTACTTTCTTTTTTATATCTATTAGCCATGTCCTTTGTTCAATACCTTGACAGGTCAACGGGACATTAGTTTTATAAATACTATTATGGTACGTGTTCTTCAGGATTATTTGATCTATTCCCCTGCTTCCTTTGTTCCAGCTCGTTTGACTCAATGGTTTAGTGGTCTACATCAATTCACTGTTTTGATATTTCATTGTAATTCAGCTTCTTGCTTCAGTAGCTTCTTTCTAAGAAATGCAAGGTTGTGGAACTCGCTCCCTGTTGACTGTTTTCCTTCTACTGTTTTTTTTTTTTTTCAAAGTTAAGGTCAATAGGCATCTCAAGTTTTTGCGATAATCATCTGTTCTTCTTGTTAGCTCTTCACATTAAATATATGCTTTGTCTTAAGTGGTTTCCATAAAAAAAAAACAGTAAGGTAGTGGAAAGATGTAGAGTCGGGCTTTTTTTTTAAGTTACTTATTAATTAAATGATAATATTATGGGTGTGCACAGGCCTAGTTACACCTTAGCAACCAATATTTTTAGACCCAATCTGACAATTGAACAAAATTGTGATATTTTTCCTAACAAAGATTTCATATATTTGCCTTTGGATTTTCAGAGTTAGGGAAGCAGCCATATTTTGAGAAGAAACCATTGGAATATCTGGAATCAATAAAAGGTAAAGCAAATTCTTAATCAGAAAAAAAACAAAACAAAAAAAAAACGGTAGTATTTCAGATGAATTTTAGATGAATTGTCTTTTAGAATTACCCAGTGATTAATCATTCCTTGCAGTGTAATAAAATATTTTTGCCCCAAATAGATCTGGCTATTTTATAGCTTTGACTGAAACATATCTACAAATGTGTAGCCAAATAATGTTCATATAAGAAAATGGTATACCTAATATATAAGAGAAAAGAAAAGAATTTAAAACTGTAAATAAAAATTTACGATTAATTTATTATTCGACAGAATACTCCAAAAACAATTTTCAAAATCCTTTTTCCGCAGAGTTTCAAAGAATGTCACTCTTGCTATTCTTCTCATCAGAGGAGAGTAAAAAATTAGCAAATTATAATTTTAGCAAAGCTAGAATTTGCGGGTTGATGCATTAGATGAAACAACAATTCATTATATTTAGTCATAAATTGCAAAAATATCAGTTAAAAAAGATATATATATACACGAAAAAAAAATGGAAAATATGGGAAATGAATAAAAGACATGGATGATGATAATAAACTCTACTCTCTATCTCAACTTTTTTATTTGGTTGGGATTAACTCATTAATATATAAATATTAATATTTATATTACACTGAAGATTATCTTTGATTATATTGGGTAAAAATTTAATTTCCGCTGTATTGATTATCTCTTCTCTATATAAATAAAATTAACTCATTTTTTCCCGTCTGATTTTGACATTAATAGGATTAAAAATCAAGATATTTCATGCAAATATAATATGCACAAACGGCAGAACAATATCTGAGGTGTGTTATAGGCTTATTATTTCTCAAATTCCTCGATACTCTTAGATTTCTATACTTTTTCTGCTGAGAATTCACGGCCAAAATCGGTTAAGATCAATGGAAGTGGTAAAATATTTTCTCTCTAATAAATTCCTCCTCCCCCTGCCACCACTTAACACCGTTTGGGGATCGTTCACAAGGAACAGTTGAGAAGAGAACACCGGTTTGGCTTTGTAGTTCTTGCACGTGAAGTTATTTAAAATCACTAAACTAAGCTGCAGTGCTCTGTGGCGTAGTGGTTAGCGTGCTGGACAATTCACATTATATTTTCACGTTCGCGCCGACCTACCGTAGTCGTTTTTTTTTTTTGTTTTTTTTTTCCTAAACAACTGGAATGGACTTTTCTTGGTGGCCGAACTGTTAACGTTGCAGATGTTTTTTTTGTTTTTTTTCACACTTTATTTTCCTACTTTTACTCATGACTCCGGGTTTGATCCTTCCTACTTACCTACCATAACATTTTTTAAAACTCCCCCCCCCGTCCCGGAAACAAACACTCGGCCAACGCCGGGTACCCCCGCTAGTATATATATATATATATATAAAACTCTGCGTGTGTGTGTGTGTGTGTGTGGTCACGAATAGACTCCTATATGGTTGACTACTTTAAAAAAACTGATTACATATAATGATAGAAGATGTATCGAGGATCAGGAATGGGTATGTTTGATCTGACAGAACGGTGGTTCATAAAAATTGTGGGGTCTGCGTTCGCGCCTGGCCCCGAAAGTATGGAAATAAAAAATGAAAAGAAAAAACGTTTACAAGTGTTTTTGATATAGAGGTACATAAAAATACTTTGATAAGTATGTTTCAACTTAAATAGGGATGGTATAATAAAATTATGGGGTCTGCGTTCGCGCTTGTACTCCATGGAAATATGCCACAAATTTAACAAAGACTTTTCATATCTATTTGCGTAAGTATACTTTGATAATTATGTTTCAGTTTAAAGAAATATGGTATAATAAAATTATGGAGTGTTCGTTCGCACCTGACCTCCATAGAATGGAAATATGTCACAAAGTTTAACAAGATTTTTTAAAAGGGGTGAGGGTCCATAATAATACCTTAACTTTAATCTTAATTCACGTTAGCTTTTATTTATTTTTTTGAGTTGAATCATATTGTGTCAAATAAATTCACCTCATAAATTCACATTCTTATTAAAGTGAAAGCCCCCCCCCAAAAAAAGTCGGAACTTTAGACAATTCTCGACACAAATTTTGCATAACTGTTTTTGTCCTTCTCCACTTGCACGTGGCACTCTTTCGAAAATAGATGAATATATAACTAATTAAAAATAAGAGCGTTACTTGTTATCGTGTCAAAAGAAGGAAAAAATTCTGCTCACGTGATGACGTGTCTTTTTAAAAACATTTACATAACCTTTTTATTTTTATTTATATCTGTTTAAGCTTTTTTGTCAGTGTACTAGAAGGAATTCAATTGATTGCAACCCTTTCTGCGTGTTCTTTACATTACAATAGTACAATCCCGAATCCGTGTCAACTGCTAGCATACCTGCCGGCGAGGTGGATGAGCAGGTCGTGGTTGGGATCTGGGAGTGGTCGTCGGTTCCGGGAACGAAGTTAATGGGATGGGTGTGTCCTTACAACCAGATTGTGTTTTTGAAATTCACCAGCTGTGACAATCTGGCTTTAGTAGGGTGCATTCTAATTCCTGCTATTTGAACCTGAAATCATAAAAATTGGTCAGTCATCTCATAAGATGTACAGCAGTAACATATTGAATTTTAAATGCCTGTACAAAAAAGGTCTGGAAATTTATTGAAGGCACCTCGTATTTCTTCATTGTTTTTTAAAAAAAATTTTAATTCTAAATTGGGAAGTTTATTTCCTAAGGGTTTGAAAGCATATAGTATTACCTCTGTCTGTCTGTCTGTTTCTATTGCTCTTTCTATCTCCTGTTAAAAACTGCAGATATTTAATAGCTTTTTTTACAAAAAGTAACATCTTTGATTATTTTCAGTTCCACCAGTCACGGAAGCGTCTTTTGAAGACATTGAATTGCCAACAGAAATATCAAAGGAAGGAAATTCAGAAAGAAACATTGATTACATTGAACAGATAAGTGCACACAACACGGCGAACATTAACAGCATTGGAAAAGAGAACATGACAAATGCTACCGAAAATCAGCCTCAAGACTTCAGTATGCTCTTTATAAAAGTGAACTCCACTGCAGTACAACTTGAAAGAACACAGGGTGTAATCAAGAACGTATCTAATAACAATACAGATAGCGTTATAACTGAAAACGCGTCACAAAACGAAAAACTAAATGAATTAGTCAAACAGGATATCACTCATCTTGCGAATAATGTCACGGCCAGATCTATAACAGTAAAAGAAACAGGGCGACAGGTTACGCAATTTGGTTTAAATAAGGTTCCATTAGAACCTGTGGGAAAAAATGAAACATTTAATAAATTGGCTAAACGGGATGTCACTCATCTTGCGAATAATGTCACAGTAGGACCTTTCACGGCAAAACAAAATAAGATACAGGTTATCCAATCTGGTTTAAATAATGATACATTAAAACTTGTACAAGAAAACGAAACACTAAAGAAATTGGTAAAAAGAGCTGTCACTAATCCTCCAAATAATGTCACAGTGGAACCTGTAACAGCAGAAGAAACAAAGGGTAATTCTATATTAGAACCCGTAGAAGGAAACGAAACATTAACTGAATTGGGCAAACGAGATGTCACACATCCTCAGAATTATGTCACACCAAGGCCTGTAACAGCAAATGAAACAAGGATACGTGTTAACCAGTTAAGCTTAGAAAATGATGTATTAGAATCTGCAGGAGAAAACGAAACACTAAAGAAATTGCTAGAGAGAGATGTCAATTATCCGGAGAATAATGTCACAGCAAAACCTGTAACAGCAACAGAAACAATTACAGACGTTATCCAATCTGGTGTAAATAATGCAACAATAGAATCTCTAGGAGAAAAAGAAACATCAAGGAAATTAGTAAAAAGATACGTCACTCATTCTCGGAATGATCGCACCACAGTATCTGTAACAGGAAACGAAACAGAGGGACATGTTACTCAGCCTAGTGTAAATAATTCTGCATTAGAACCTGTGCAAGGAAACGAAACACTAAATGAATTGGTCAAACGAGATGTCACTCAACCTGAGAATTATGTCACAGCAGGACCTGTAACAGGAAAAGAAGCAAACACACAAGTTACCAAGTCTAGTGTCGGTAATTTTTCATCAGAAACTGCACGAGAAAACAAAACATTAAATAACTTAGCCAAACGAGATGTTACTCGACCTGAGAATTACGTCACAGCAGGACCTGTAACAGGAAAAGAAGCAAACACACAAGTTACCAAGTCTAGTGTCGGTAATTTTTCATCAGAAACTGCACGAGAAAACAAAACATTAAATAACTTAGCCAAACGAGATGTCACTCAACCTGAGAATTATGTCACAGCAGGACCTGTAACAGGAAAAGAAGCAAACACACAAGTTACCAAGTCTAGTGTCGGTAATTTTTCATCAGAAATTGCACGAGAAAACAAAACATTAAATAACTTAGCCAAACGAGATGTTACTCGACCTGAGAATTACGTCACAGCCGGACCTGCAAGAGCAAAACAAGTCAGAGGCCAAGTTGCTCAGTCTAGTGTAAATAATGATACATTAGAATTTTTAAGAGAGCAGGAAACATTAAGGCAATTTGTAGAAAGATATACGATCTATTCTCAAAATAATGTTACAAGCTTAGATAATGATAGAGTAGAATCTGCAGGACGAAATGAAACATTGAAGAAATTGCAAGAAAGAAATGTTAATTATCCTGAGAATAATGTCACAGCAGAACCTGTAAAAATAAAAGAAATTATTACAGAAGTTATCCAATCTAGGACAAATAATGCTACAGTGGAATCTATAGAGGAAAGAGAAGCACTTGAGAAATTAATAAAAAGATCTGTCAGTAATCCGGAAAATGATGTAACAGATGGAACTGTAATATCTGGACAAACAAAGGGACAAGTGACCCAGTCTAGTGTAAATAACGAGACATTAGAATCTGTTAGAGAAAATGAAACACTAAAGCAATTAGTCAAACGAGATGTCACTCATCCTCAGTATTATGTCAGACCAGAACCTGTTACAACAAACGATACAAAAAGACAACCCGCTACACATTCTACATTAAATAATGATACATTAGGCTTTTTAGGAGAAAACGAAACACTAAAGCAATTAGTCAAACGAGATGTCACTCATCCTCAGTATTATGTCACAGCAGAACCTGTTACAACAAACGATACAAAAAGACAAGCCGTTACACATTCTACATTAAATAATGATACATTAGGCTTTTTAGGAGAAAATGAAACACTAAAGCAATTAGTTAAACGAGATGTCACTCATCCTCAATATTATGTCACAGCAGAACCTGTTACAACAAACGATACAAAAAGACAACCCGCTACACATTCTACATTAAATAATGATACATTAGGCCTTTTAGGAGAAAACGAAACACTAAAGCAATTAGTCAAACGAGATGTCACTCATCCTCAGTATTATGTCACAGCAGAACCTGTTACAACAAACGATACAAAAAGTCAAGCCGTTACACATTCTACATTAAATAATGATACATTAGGCCTTTTAGAAGAAAACAAAACACTAAAGCAATTAGTCAAACGGGATGTCACTAAACCTCAGTATTATGTCACAGCAGAACCTGTTACAACAAACGATACAAAAAGACAACCCGCTACACATTCTACATTAAATAATGATACATTAGGCCTTTTAGGAGAAAATGAAACACTAAAGCAATTAGTCAAACGAGATGTCACTCATCCTCAGTATTATGTCACAGCAGAACCTGTTACAACAAACGATACAAAAAGACAAGCCGCTACACATTCTACATTAAATAATGATACGTTAGGCCTTTTAGGAGAAAATGAAACACTAAAGCAATTAGTCAAACGAGATGTCACTCATCCTCAGTATTATGTCACAGCAGAACCTGTTACAACAAACGATACAAAAAGACAAGCCGCTACACATTCTACATTAAATAATGATATGTTAGGCCTTTTAGGAGAAAACGAAACACTAAAGCAATTAGTCAAACGAGATGTCACTCATCCTCAGTATTATGTCACAGCAGAACCTGTTACAACAAACGATACAAAAAGACAAGCTGCTACACATTCTACATTAAATAATGATACGTTAGGCCTTTTAGGAGAAAATGAAACACTAAAGCAATTAGTCAAACGGGATGTCACTCATCTTCAGTATTATGTCACAGCAGAACCTGTTACAACAAACGATACAAAAAGACAAGCCGCTACACATTCTACATTAAATAATGATACGTTAAGCCTTTTAGGAGAAAACGAAACACTAAAGCAATTAGTCAAACGAGATGTCACTCATCGTCAGTATTATGTCACAGCAGAACCTGTTACAACAAATGATACAAAAAGACAACCCGCTACACATTCTACATTAAATAATGATACGTTAGGCCTTTTAGGAGAAAATGGAACACTAAAGCAATTAGTCAAACGAGATGTCACTCATCCTCAGTATTATGTCACAGCAGAACCTGTTACAACAAACGATACAAAAAGACAAGCTGCTACACATTCTACATTAAATAATGATACGTTAGGCCTTTTAGGAGAAAATGAAACACTAAAGCAATTAGTCAAACGAGATGTCACGGATCTTGTGGATGATGTTACAGCTGGATATGTAACAGGCAAACTAACAAGCAGGCATGTCACACACTTTATTTTAGATGGACCTTTAACAGAATCACATTTTAGAGAAGATAATTTAACAGCTGGATTCATCGGACCACAAAAATTAAAGGAAGAAAATATAAGAACCATTAACTACACGAACGGCAACAGCATCACATCTGAAGCAGTGAGTGGAGGACAAAGATATAAAAACCTTGCTAAAATCCACGTTACTTATTCTATTAACAATAGTGTCACGCCACAAGATGCAAATAAATTTTCTAAAAATCATTTTGCCGACACTATTGTAAACAAAACTTTAAACGAGCTTGTACCAGAACAACAATTGTTTAATAAGCACCCAAAAAGAGATGTTACTCCCAATAGTCGTGTTACTCTTAATAGTCGTGTTGGTGATGCAAAAGTGAATGTAACAAAACAGAGCAGAATTAAGGAAATATCTGAAAGGCTCATTATCTACAGTCATAGTGATAATGTCACACAAAAGTCCGTGACAGCTCGAGACACTAGTTACAATAAGAGAGACGCTGTTATAGCAGAACCTGGGGAAACAAAGAAAACGACAACGGAAATAGATGGTAATTACGTTAGTGAAAATGATTTCATTATACCTACGTTTGGCATAACACAAGAAAGAATCAAGAAAGTAAGTAAAAGATCTATTTCTAGGGACGGTTCTCAAGTAAACGCTCTAACAGGACAGGAAGTGATCGTGCAACCTGTTGTAAAACATGTAACCAACTCGTGTGAAGATTGCATTACAGCAAAACCTGTAACATCAGGAAACACAACAGAAGAAAATGCCACAAAACAGCAAGAGAATGCAAATCTACAGACAAATTTACCTCAAAATACACATGTTCCTCGTCCTTCTCCACGATTGTTCATTTCTGAAATTGCTAAGGATTCTAATAAACCAAAGAGTAATATTTTTGAAGAATTAATGATGAATAAAGTAACTGACACAGAATCCAAAGTTGTCGGAGTTACGGTAATTTACCGGTTGGCAGGGTTAAAAAATGCATTTGTATTCAACCGAACAAAAGATTTAGATGGACAGCAAAAACCTTTAAAAACACAACCAAATTCTAATTCTAATATTCAAATAAAGAACCAATTTAAACTAAAACCAATAACGCGTTCAGATGATGCCGTTTCACAGCAAAATTATTTTCAAAACCAATTAAGTCTTATATTTTCATTACATAGAAGTGCGTATTCAAACCAAAATTCCCCAAATTACAATAAAACTGAGAAACGCTCTGTCACTACTGCCCAGTTGCCGTTAGAAAACAGAATAAACCAGGCAGACTCTATAAATTTGACCCGTCAAAATCTGAACATCACAGATGCGGCAGAATCTCAAACGAATAAAAATGCTTCCGACACAAATTATTTGAGAAAAAAAATGTTGAGTACCGACATGACCAACAAAACTGACGGTTTTTCGGAATTATCGAACGTGTTTAGTTTGACCAATAAAAGCGAAAACTCTCTTTTGAATCAAGTCATCCCCACTGCTAGATCACCAAAATCTCTCACGGTGCCACCTCATACCACCAAGCCTCTCTTTAAAAACAAACTATTTACTAAAAATGGGGAGCATTAATGAATTTTTCTACAATAACTACAAAAAGAGTATTCAATTTACTTTATCGAGTAACTACTTTGTCTCTATATGAATAAATAAAACATCCTGTTTCTTAAAATATAATAAGCCTTGATATTTTTCACAAAAAAAAAAAGCACTGATGTACATGAAACTTTGTCCGAATAAATTGGTTGAAAAATTCATCTTTGTTGCTTGTCTTTAGTATCACCATCTTTTTATTTGGGCGATTCTGTTCTAGTGACCTGCTTCTCATCTGACTACAACATGGTCGTCTTCAAGTTCAATGAGAACAAGTTCTTGCTATCCCGTCTCTGTAAATAGTCCAATTCTGCCAAGTTTCTACCAAAAACAATCACTGAGCTGTCCATCACCAATCACCTTAGACTCATTAACTTTTATCCTTGAGTGGTCTCTGGGCCTTGATAAGTGGTGACTCCTCTGTAATAAAAAAAAAAAAAATAATAATAATTAAAAAGAAAAGTGGCATGCATGGAAAAAAGGGATGATAGGGCAGAGGCCCCTGGACATCCAATCATATTGAAAAGTGGCTGGTTACTTTTAATGCATCTAAAACCAAGCTTCTATCTTTACATCATCAATGCTCTGATGCTCAGCTGTCATTAATTGAAATGAATGGTTCTCGTCTTGGGAAGGCTACACGTTTTGACAAGCTTCTAGGCTTAACCTTTACTCCCGATCTGAAATGGAACACGTATATCAAATCCATTGCCAAGGTCGCTGGAAAAATGGTAGGATCCTTCTACCGCTCCAGTAGTCACAATCACAATGATGGAGTACTGTTGCCACATCTGGGCAGGAGCTGCTAGAAGCAGCTTATCCTGTCTTGACAGAGTTCAAAATAGACTTTGTAGCTTAGTGGGGGATGCCCTGTTTTCTTCCCTGCAACCTCTTTTCCACAGAAGAGACGTTGTGAGCCTGTCTCTGCTTTATTATTATTTTCATGGCAAGTGCTCATCTGAAGTTCAATCTATGATACCCCCCCTCGCCAGTCTTTTACAAAAAACACTCGTCTAGCCAAAACCACTATCAATAATTTCCCACACTCTTTATCTGTGCCTAAACCTAAATGTAGATTCCATGAACAAAGCTTCTTTCTTAGAACTGCACCACCTGACTACAATCTGATTGTCTTCAAGTCCAACGTAAACAAGTTCTTCATGAATTGTCCCCCTAAGTAATCCAATTTACAAAATTCCCACTACTTATGTTGACTATGCTATAATCACAATGACTAATGTATACACATTAACCCTTATCCTCGAGTGGCCTCCGGGCCTCGATGAGTGGTGACAACTATGTAAAAAAAAAAAAACTCTCTCCCTTTCTCATAACATTCTTAGTACTAGGACTTACATTTAAGTCTTTCAGATAGTGGTCCTCAACCATTTTTTACATGGTGGCGCATGATCAAGTATTTAAATTTTCACTGCACACCTTATCACAAAAAATAAATATTTTCTACTCATAAAATCTTTTTGCAATAAAATTATAATAAAAAGCGATTCTATAAGGACAATTTTATTCACATAAATCAACATATCGTATATAAAATTCGTTTTGGTATTTAAATCAGGTCTGAATTATTCAACTCCGATGCTGGTTCCCAATACTTTGAAAAACTCCTGATATTTCAATTAATCGTCCCATCATTAATATAAACCACACAAAAATGTTTTTGATATAAATAAAATATAAAGAAAGTTCATGATTCAGTGAGTCAACAAGAAAGATGATGGATCATTATCGAAGGATGGTGATGATGGTTATCCTGGCTGAAGTGTTCTTTGGTCTTTTCTATGGGAGATGTTGTTTTTGGCATAGCTGCTGTAGAACTTTAGTTGGTGTGAGAAACAAGTATATGATAATGATGATGATGATGGCCGACTTCAGTTCCGATTGCTTTGTAAGAAACAAGCTGCTGTAGTTGCTGTAACGGTAGTGATTATGATGGCAGTCATTATTGGGGTACTGTTGAAAAATAAGACGAAGCTGCTGCTGCTATTGTTGTTGTTGACTCTCGTTGTTGTGGCAGGAATCTGAAAGAAAAATATCGCTGATGGATTGTCTGACAGCAACTCCAGCCTTGTTTTGAGATTGGAGTAAACAAACACACCCTTTTTATTCCTGCTAGCTGCTGCTGATACAATGCTTTCATGAAAGCTGATTGATTAGCTCGATGACAATGTGCTGAAAGAAAGAAACGTGTTATTATGTGCTCAAGGATTAAAAATCCAGTTTTGTTAGGAGTGCCGAATTGTTGTTGAATATTGGCCAGAGTAATACCAAAAAATATTTGATGTATTTGCATACAAGCACATTCCAGATATTGGCCGATTGCTAAGTGATGACGTCAACTTATATTCCAATCAACAGTTGGAGTTTTGGAAAATGATCTAAAACGGAAACAATGGGGCATCCTACATTCTAACCTGGATTGTAATATCAACCAGACAATGAACATTCTAAATTGAAAGAATGTCGATATAAGAGAGTAACACGCAGAAATCGACACACAAAGTCGAGAGCTGTCGAGCAGTGATTGACATTTCTGCATCACTCCCGCACAAACACCACACTGCCCACACACCTACCGCCAACCAAAATGGATGCCATTTGCTCTCTCTTTTATGACTGCCTCGATAGATGTAAATATTGCTTTAATTTAAATGATTTGTTGTTGTAAAGTTAAAAACCAAGAAAAAGAACTAACAAAGTGTATGTAATTTCACACACGTTTGATAAAAGTGTGACCAGAAATTCGGTAGATGTTATAACTGTTATATACACCAGTTATATTGATCCGACTATATAAACTGTAAATGTGGTCTGTTCGACAATATCAATGGAAGTTTTTTGGGAACTCCTTCCAGAACATTCTTATGCAATGATGGTGGATGCCCTGCATGTTAACCAGATTTCTATTTGATTATTTTCTCTTGTGTTACCTGAAAGCTGATGCCTGTAACCATAATAATCAAATATAGATAAAAGACAAAACAGACACACGCGTTTTTGTCCACGAAAGATTCTTTTGGGGGTGAGGTGGGAGTATTGACGACATTAGAACTTTCCTTATACTTCCTAGATTATAATATTTACGATTCGTGAACAGACGTCATCACTACATTTATTTTGATCGACTTTTAAAAAATCCACGATATTCCGCCCTTTCACGTGTTTGTTCATCTTTTTCGTATAAATAAAGCGAAACTAATTAAAGCAAAGTAGACCACCTGGTTTTCCTGCCAAGGGCGTCTTGAAAGCAATTAACTTTCACCAATGTGGGGAAAACCCTTCATATCAAACAATTGCTGTTCATTTGAGAGTGCTCCCTTTTTGGGGGGGGAGCTTTGTTTCCCCAACATCATGGGGAAACAAATAAATGAAACAATGGAAAGCTGAACTGGCCTTCAGCCAACATTCATTTCTGTGCCTTCGTGAACTCATTCACTTAGCAAGTCAACTTTTTGATTGACATTGATAAATTTGAACTCTTTTCGCTTCCTTTCGCATCATAGCGTAGAAGTAAGATGTCAACTTTTCTTTCACTTTCTTTTCCACCTTCCCGTCACAGGTTCTAGCCTGCCTGCCTATTACCACTTTTTGTTTTTTGCTCCAAACACCTGGGCAAATATAGATGTGAAACAATTATATATTAGAACCCTATGCCAGTAAGTAGAGATTATGTTAACCAGTATGAATTTTTGCAAAGGTTACATTAAGTACATGTCAGGATAACCTGGTAGCAATTAGAAATAGACTACTTGCAGCTAGTGTGATTGAGATGCAGGTTCAAAGGTTAGCTCCCAAGACAAAACATGCCAAAAATGCACGTTGAAGGAGATGACACTGAGGTTAAGTAATGTGTTCCGTAGAGAGAATACAGTTTTTATGTAGCTGGACTTACAAAGTGTGAGAGACGGCAGGCATTCTGAAAAAGGTAGAGAAAACCTAAATGAATGTCGATGATACAGTTTGCGCCTCTCAATTCCCAAGCTAAGATGTAATCAGAATTAGATTTGTCTATCCTCTCGAAAACAACCATTCTTTAAATAAAACCTTTGAAAGCTCAACAAGTCTCCATTGTGTTTCTATGCATGAGTAGATTTGTATTGAGTTAAACAGAAGCTCAGCAACAACAAGAGGATTGCAGTCCACACATGGAAAAGCGACAATAAAAAGAATAAAAGACCAGCAACCGTGCATGTATGTAAAAAGACTTTGTTCTGTTAATTGTTTCACAAACTCTCACTGGTAAAACCTCACAAGTGCAAAAGTATGCCTTTTGTTGGAAATGACATGTGCAAATGTTTTTTTTTATAAAAAAGAATCACTCAAGACAAAGCATGAAGCGACTTGATGTAAGAAGCTAACAAGAACAAAAGCTGCTTATTGCAAATACAGGAGATGCCGATTGGCTTTAGTCTTGAAAAAAAAAACAAGACTGTAGGTAGAAGAACAGTGAGCAGGAAGAGTGTTCAACAACCTTGCAGTTTTTGGAAAGAAACTACTGGAATAGGAAGCTGTATTACAATGAGGTATTAAAACAACAAATTGATGAAGACCTCTGGACTGAGTCAAATGAGCCGATACTATCCTTTACCAACACTATCCTTTCAGTTATGGGCATAATAGCAACTTGTGTTCATCTGATCATATACAAGGAATTGTTAGCAATAGACATTGTTTCAACCGTCCCAATTAGCAAAACTTTTCAGGTGAATAAAAGAAGAAAAAAAGAAGGTACTTGATGTCTCATGAAACATTCATAAATATAAACTGTAGATCAAGGATAAGTGGTGTAATCCTAGAAAAGGAGTGACGCCCTCCCCTACATTTTTGTTTAACAACTAGCGCTAAAACAAGAGAATATTCTTATCATTGTTTTGACTCTCGAGTATATATCTGACACAGACACAGTTAATCAATCGAGAACCACATCACTATCTAAAAACATATATTAACTGATATATACACGAAAGTCAAAATAATGAAAAGAATATTCTATTGTCATAGCCCTAGTAATAAGCAATGAAAACGGAGCCTTCAGGTCATCCTCGACTATGATCAACCTACTTATTGTTTCAACATTAAACCCTTAAAGGGTGGATATGCCATAGAAAATTAAACCAATTTTCCTGTGTTTTATTGCTAAATTAAGCTTATTATTTCAGACTAATGTGCTATTTTTAAATGATTAATTTTGGAAGTAGGGTAGTGTAATATTTTTTATTGTCGTCATGATACCATCCTTCCAGGTATTATGTTCTGTTATCATGACAATGTCATCCCAGGCATTGCCTCCTCTTATTTGCTTTGTTTTTTCATCACTCACTGGCAAAAACCCACCAGTGCAAAAGTGTTGGAAACGACGTGTGTGAGAACAGTTTGTGTTTATTTAATATGAAAATGTCACACATGGGGAAAAACACTTCAGAAATTTATTGGGGGGGGGCATCATTTTTCAAACAAACCACTGAAAACGATGAGCTAGGAAAGTGATTGGCAATACAAAGACCAGCTGATCCATTAAGCTTCACAGACGGTATAACAGTTATTTAACTTTCTGGGTTGTCTGGGGGAGGGATCCAGATAGAGAATTTGGAAGGAAGTATTTAATTTCAAGTGGAAATAAGCTTAAAGTAACTAAGAAAAAAACTGGTGTCTAGGATTTCAGATCAAGAGTAGATATATTTAAGGACGACATTGGCTCTTAATGGGGGATCGGTTTAGCACAAAATAAAGAATGTTGTGGATCAATTATAGTTTAAGGACCCCCCCAGCAGGAGGAGGAAAAAAAGGCACAGCCTTGGTTTAGATAGATTTCTCTTTCACTGACTAAGAGCAAGAAAGATCAGTGTGCTAAATTCTCAATTCTAACGTGGGTGTTTTTAAATGTAGGGAAAACACTGTTTATCCCTTAAAAAGTTTGGTATACCACTGTAACAGAGCGTACATGAGTGCATGTGAAAATATCAGCAGCAACCGAAGGATAGATGGCTAGAGAAGGTATTAACAGTAGCAGCAGCTGTTGGAGTGCTATGCAAATTATCAAGTGTGCGTGGGCTTGCATCACAAGAAAAAGAAAAAAAGAACAGCATGTGACTGAAGAGAAGAAAAGTGCATGCTTAGCGAGATTAAATGGACTTGTAACCTCGTGGTGGTGGCAAGAGACTTTTAAGCTGGTGTCGATATGGCGGGGTTTTGTTGATCTCATGGCAGACAAAATAAATAGTAAAAGAAAAACAAGATACAGGCATTGTTTGGAAAGTAACAGTAATAAATGCGTTTTGCTAAATCAAAAAAAAATTATTTTTGTTTGTTTGTTCCTTTGGAATGGTGTGGGGGTGGGGTCCAAGAGAAGTTTGAAGTGTAATGAACATGGTTCAAACGTAATGGCCACATTACACTATAAAAATAAATATTTATTCCGCCTACCACAAAATGATATAACCGTTAAAATATAAAACCCTTCATTTGTTTATTGAAATTCTTGCTTGAATAGTTTTATTAAAAGGTTTTGCAAAAATAAAAAAGCACCCTACATCAAAAAATACATTATGCTGGCGCAAAAACACGAACAGAAAGTGAAGGTCAATAAAAACCTGTTCTTCTTGTTTCTCACTCTGTTGGGGATTTTAAACCCTAATTGATCCAAAGTTGTTATTAGGATCAACATGACCAGTCAGTGATCAACAATAGGGTTTGAGTCCCTACTTACGATAGTATTACACACACATAAACATCAATGTTTAACAAGTCATTTGCATAAAAATACACACGGTTGTTGATTTTTATAATGAATGCAAACTGTAAATTGATCATTCGTCTTACACTAGAACTGATAGGCCTAAAAAGAAGACAATTATATATTAGAACCCTATACCAGTAAGTAGAGATTATGTTAACTAGTATGAATTTTGCAAGGGTTGCATTAAGTACATGCCAGGATAACCTGGTAGCAATTAGAAATAGACTACTTGCAGCTAGTGTGATTGAGATGCAGGTTCAAAGGTTAGCTCCCAAGAGAAAAAATGCCAGAAATGCACATGTTGAAGGAGATGACACTGAGGTTAAGTAATGTGTTCCGTAGAGAGAATACAGTTTTTATGTAGTTGGACTTAACGAAGTGAGAGAGACAACTGGCATTCTGAAAAAGGTAGAGAAAACCTAAATGAATGTCGATGATACAGTTTGCGCCTCTCAATTCCCAAGCTAAGACGTAATCAGAATTAGATTTGTCTCTCTTCTCGGAAACAACCATTCTTTAAATAAAAACCTTTGAAAGCCAACAAGTCGTGATTAAGTTAGAAACAACAAGTTAAAAAGTAATTAGAATTAAATATTGGTCTCTTCTCTTCCCATGAACAACAATTCTTTAAATAAAAACTTTGAAAGCTCAACAAGTCTCCATTGTGTTTCTATGCATGAGTAGATTTGTATTGAGTTAAACAGAAGCTCAGCAACAACAAGAGGATTGCAGTCCACACATGGAAAAGCGACAATAAAAAGAATAAAAGACCAGCAACCGTGCATGTATGTAAAAAGACTTTGTTTTGTTGTTTCGTGATCTCTCACTGGTAAAACCTCACAAGTGCAAAAGTACACATTTTGTTGGAAACAACATGTGTAAATGTTTTTTTTTTTATAAAAAAAATCACTCAAGACAAAGCATGAAGCCACTTGATGTAAGAAGCTAACAAGAACAAAAGCTGCTTATTGCAAAGACAGGAGATGCCGATTGGCTTTTAGTCTTGGAAAAAAACAAGACTGTAGGTAAAAGGAAAACAGTGAGCAGGAAGAGAGTTCAACAACCTTGCAGTTTTTGAAAAGAACCTACTGGAATAGGAAGCTGTATTACAATGAGGTATCAAAACAACAAATTGATGAAGACCACTAGACAAATGAGTCAAACGAGCTGGAACAAAGGAAGCAGGGAACAGATCAGACAATTCTGAAGAACTCATGCGATAATAGTATTGGTAAAAAAGATTGAGACTAGCAATATTATGTCTGTGAGTAAGAAGTTATGTATGTGAGAGAGAGAGAGAGAGGTTGCAGTGAAGAAGAAAGTGTGGGGCCAGTCAGTGATCAACAATAGAGTTTGAGTTCCTACTTACGATAGTATTACACACACATAAACATCAATGTTTAACAAGTCATTTGCATAAAAATACACACGTTTGTTGATTTTTATGATGAATGCAAACTGTAAATTGATCATTCGTTTTACACAAGAACTGATAGGGCTAAAAAGAAGACAAAGAAGAAAAATCAAGGCACATGTGTTTGGGGTAGGGTGCTCAGTTTGGAGATACATTGCTATACAGAAAGATAGAGGCTATTCTCTGTCTCTACACATCATTCTATATAAAAGCATAGAAGATATCAATGGATACAAACTTGAGAGTCAAAACAATGAAAAGAATATACTGTTGTCCTAGAACTAGTAATGAAACCAATTTTAAAACAATAAAACTTAGTTTCAGAACTTTAAAACTATGAAGATCAATGAAAAATCAAATTTCTCTTTTGCTTATTTACAATTTCTTGGCTGTTGACTATTTCATGAACATTTATGTAAAATAACGGGAACAAAAGTTTAAAATTTTTGTCATGTAATAATAATGGTGACTGGAAGAAAGTGTGCAAATAAGACAGTTGTGGTGAATACTCATCGATGTATAATTGTGTGCACAGCAAGATAGTGTGTACAGAGTTTTCATGAATGTATTTATGTACATAAGTGGTCAAAATGATCATGTATTCCTTTTTACCAATAATTTATATCTTAAATAAATGATAGTATGGATTGATATAAAATTTGAAATGTCATCCCTAATAATAATGAATGCATATAGAGCCATGCTTTGTTGAGATGGCTCAGTGTAAAACTAATTTCAAAGATATTTTATTATCTCCTAAATCCAATTCACATCGGTTTAATCTTCTTTCTTCAAAGAACTAACTTTATCTGATATGAAACCAGTAAATGAGAAATTTTTTTCGGAACAATATATTAATTTCTCTTTTTAAATTTTTTTCAAGTTCAACTCTCCCATTGCATAATTACAAGTGTTGTGACGATCAATCACAAAATCGGAATTTTGTAATTTAAAATTACCAAATAGACAGTGCTAAACTTCTTGCACTTTATTTGAAAGATAAGAACATACTGCATGATGGAGTTCGAATAAGTTTCTTCTTTACAAGGCATCGAGAATTTGCAAGAGTTTTTGCTCAAGAAAAAGACCTAGTTTATTGTAACATCAATGGCTCCTTGGCCTTTTTGCTAGGAGCAAAGTGTAATATCTGTTCTCATACTACACTTCACCTTTCAGTGGAGGAGAAATCCCTCACGAGTGAAGCAATTTTTTTTTTTCCTATTCACTATGTCCTTTTTTGAGGAGATGGATTTTCCCCACATAAAAAACCAACCTTGTGTCTAACTTTGCCCTCGTGGGGAGGCAGGTAAATAGGAACATCAATGGCTCATTTGCGCTGACTTACAAAAAAAAAATTATCAATTTCTTTTTTTTTTTTTTTTACATAGGCATCGCCACTTATCAAGGCTAAGAGGTCACTCGAGGATAAAGGCTAAAGAGTGTACAATAGATATAGGACAATATAGTAATTGTTAGTAATAGAAATTCGGTAAATTTCTTAACTTATATGGAACGGCTCATCAAAAATTTGTTTATGTTAGACTTGAAGACAATCACATTGTAGTCAGCTGGAAAGCAGGAAAATAGAAGACAATTCCATGGTGTGCAGTTCTAAGAAAGAAGCTTTGTTCATGGAATTTACGTTTAGGTTTAGGCACAGATAAAGAGTGCAGGAAATTGTTGATAGTGTTTTCTGCTAGACGGGTGTTTCTTGTGAAAGTTTGGCGAGGAGGGACGATAGATTGGAGCTCAGTCGAGCACTTGTCATGAAAATAATGATAAAGCAGAGACAGACTCGCAACATCTCTTCTGTGAGAAAGAGGTTGCAGGGAAGAGAAAAGGACATCCCCTTACGAGGCTACAAAGTCTATTTTGAACTTGAAGGCAGATGTGGGAACAGTATTCCATCCTTGGATATACCTGGCTCTTATATAGATAGAGAATTGCATCAGCAGTGAGATATCTACTGGATCGATAGAAGAATCCCACCATTTTTCCAGCGGCCTTGGCAACGGATTTAATGTATGTGTTCCATTTAAGATCAGGAGTTACCCATGCTTTTTATATCTGTGATACTAGGGACTGAGATCACCATTATCTGAAAAAGAATGGCCAGTATGTGAAGAGCATACACTTTGTAGAGCAAGAAATGTGATAAACAAGTCTCTAGTTGAGAGAGAACGTGTTCTATTTTCTCCTTGGCTTCCTGAAGCAATTCACAAAAGCACTAGATAAAGATGGGCGGTGTTTTAAGTTTTTGTGCGGTACATTCTCCACTGGTATTTTTGATGATCCTCAAATTAGACAATTGATGAAAAGTTCTCATTTGAAGCGGCCACGAATCATGTTGAGCGAGAAACGTGGAACTTCTTTGTTCAAATCATGAGGAATTTTCTCGGCAACAAAAAAGCAGAGAACTATGGAAAGTTAGTAGCAAACATGTTAGTGGCCTTTAAGAATCTTGGCTGCGCTACTTGCACTCACACATGCATCGCTTTCCCAGAAAATCTTGCCTCTTTAAGCAATGAGCAGAGTGCTTTCACCAACATTTGTGAGAAATGGAAACACGCTACAAAGACAGGTAGGACGTGGTGATGATAGCAGACTACTGTTGGAATTTAAAAAGAGATGTGCAAGCACAAAAACTTTAATAAGCCTTGAAAACATTTAAAAGAAAAAAAATAATTCACTGCAAGAATATAATAAATTTATTTGCAGACTATTATCCTCACCTTGTAGTTGTTTCACAACGTTTCGGCCAACTATCCCTCTAGCCTTCGTCAGATTAACCGCGACAGGATAGGAATGCTGAGTCTCTTAACTGTATTCCACGTAATTACTGCCTTCCATAGTAGTTGTTGTCCAACCACATTTTTAAATTACTCATCTCAAAAAGATTCCAATAATAAAAATACTATAGTAAATCAGTTGTAAAACATGGGAGGAATTCTTGACAAGCACCAAATTATGTCTCTATTAAAAAATTAGCTTTGGGTTAGGATTTGAGGTGTCTTTCTTCTCACACCCAAAATAAAAAATAAAAATAAATCTGTTTCTAAGAAACTATTCTACTATTAGCAATTAATAAACAAGGTTATATTTGAAATTTAAAAAAATATTCAACATAAATTCTTTAGAAACTATTCTGTTATTAGTAATTAATAAACAAAATCACTATCTGTAAATTTAAAAAATTTAAAGGCATACATTTTTTAGATAAGGGCTGATTGTTTATATTACTCGTATTGATTGGACTATTGTCCTCATCTTAGATGTTATTAGTGAAACGTTTCAGTCGGTTTGGCCATCAATAATCCTCAGTCATGTTGGTTGTTGTTTGGAAAAGGAAAGAGAAAAGTTACTAGCTCCGTAGATATTTTCGTATCCTTTGAGTTAATTTGTTTTAGGGCTATATTTCATAAAAATAAAATAAAATTGGTTGACAAAGAGAAGACAACTCTAATAAAGATTGACATGAGATTATCTCCCTTGCATAGCAGAAATTTTAAGGGTGTACAATTTTTATTTTTTCTACCATTAGAGGCTTCCAAATGCCATTAATCTCTAGGATTGGTCGGCTTATTAATTTTTGTTTTCTGTTTTTACAAGGTGGTCACGACTTATCAAGGCCCGGAAGCCACTCGGGGATAAAGGTTATTGCGTTTACAGTACGTTAGTGTTGAGATTGTATGAAGTGTCTTACTTAAGGGAGCAGTTCATCAGGAATTTGTTTATGTTGGACTTGAAGATATCCAGTTTGTAGTCAGGTGGGAAACAGGCAACTGGAACAGAGTTCCATAGGCGTGCAGTTCTAGGAAAGAAGCTTTGTTCATGGAATCTACGTTTTGGTTTTGGCACAGATAAAGAGTGGGGGAAATTGTTGATAGTGTTTTCTGCTAGACGGGCGTTTTTTGTGAAAGATTGGCAAGGAGGGACCAGGGATTGGAGCTCAGACGAGCACTTGCCATGGAAGTAATGAAAAAACAAGACAGGCTCACAACGTCTCTCCTGTGGGAGAGAGGTGGCAGGGAAAAGAAAAGGGCATCCCCACTAAGCCACGAAGCCTACTTTGTACACTGTCAAGGCAGGATAGGCTGTTTTTAGCAGCCCCTGCCCAGATGTGGCAGCAGTACTCCATCCTTGGACGTACTTGGCTTTTATATAGATAGAGGATTGCTTCAGCAGTGAGATATCTTCTGGAGCGGTAGAAGGATCCCACGTGCTGCCTCCTTCAGTTGCATGACCTACCTTGCATCCCTGTCGACAAAATTAAAAAATATGCAGTCCATATGACAGAACAACATTCAAGAGTGATTTGACTCTCAAAAAACACCTAATACGAGTTAAGCCCCTGACCTAAAACTGACAAAAAACTGTGTATATGAAATTTAATGCAAACACAGAAAACTATACAAAGGTGAAACTTGTCAACACCTAAATGTAAGGTTAGAGAAACATCGTAAAGCCGTGATACGGGGAGAGGTTGAAAAGTCGGGACTAGCTGATCACATTTCAAAAGAAAAAGAAACACACTTCCCTTTGTGGAATGAGGTTAAAATAATTGACAGGGATGCAAAGTGGAGGGTCAGGCGACTCAAGGAGGCAGCACATATGCTAAAAAAAGAAAAATTACTAAGGAGACCAAGCCTAGAGATTAATAACATTTGAAAGCCTCTAATTGTAGACAAAACAAAAATTGTACATCCTTAAAATTTTGGCAATTGAGGGGAGATCTTTATCAAGTTAGAATTTGAAATTAAAAAAATTGTTCAGTATAAATTCTTTAGAAAATATTCTATTAGTAAATAATAAACAAAGTTATAATTTGAAAAAAAATGTTCAATATAAATTCTTTAGAAATTATCCTCCTATTGGCAATTAATAAACAAATTTATAATTTGAAATTAAAAAAAATTGTTCAATTCTTCAGAAACTATTCTATTGGCAATTTATAAACAAAATTAATTTGGAATTAAAAAAAAAATTGTTCAATATATATTCGTTAGAAAGACCTTAAACATTAAATGTTTCGTTATAAAAATAATCTTTATTTTAAAGTAACATGAAGCATATGTTATTCAGAAGAAGCAAATGTTCAGTGAATTTTACTTTTAATTTCTAACTTTTTTCTTCTCGTTAGAAAGGATTAAGTAATTCATGTTAATCCTCGGAGGTAATTTTGGGCCTTCTTTAGTTTCTCCAACATTGTTTTATGTTGTTCGACTTGTAATTGCAACAAATTTAATTGCTGTTGGTGAAAAGCGATACGACCTTCGAGAAACGAATCTGTCTCTTTATCTTTGGTCAAATTGTCTATCAAGAAATCATCCATTGACAGCAAATGAGAGGCAACATTTTTCTCTGATGTTAGTGCCTTATCAATAGAACTAGGCGTCGTGAGAATGTCTCCAGAAATTGTTATTGATTCTCTTTTGACTGGTGTTTTATTTAATGCAGACGGATCAACAGGAATTTTCGTTTCATCATCGGATGATTCAGCACTTTTTAATTTTTTTACATCGTCTGGATTTATAATTGATTTATATGGTGAAATTTCATACCACTTTTTGACGCAAGGATTTTGTTTTTCTTCTGACGATAGTGACGCTTTGCTCATTCTAAATGTATCAGAAGGGATTTTCATTTTATCATTGGGTATATCCTTTTCTTTTAATTTTTGTATATACTCTGGATCTATAATGGATTTGTATTGAGAATCTTTGGACGACTTTTCACCACAAGGAACTTGTTTTTCTTCTGATGATTCTATTAATTTTGATTTGAGCGACGCTTCATTCAATTCAAATAGGCTAACTGAGCTTTTTATTTTATCATCGGATAAATCGTTTTCTTTTAACGTTGTTACATATTCTGGATCTACAATGGATTTATATGGAACAGCTTCATACCACTTTTTGGTGGTAGGAATTTGCTTTTCCTCTGGCGATCCTATCAATTTGGACTTGAGCAGTGCTTCGTTCAATTCAAATGGACTAGCAGAGTTTTCAACTTTATCATCGGATGAACTGTTTTTGTTTAATTGTTTCATATATTCTGGATCTATAATCAATTTGGACGATGTTTCATCCGTAATCTTGGCACAAGGAATTTGCTTTTCTTCCGCGGTAGATAAAGTGAGAGAATAAGAAGACAAATTTGAATCTTCTAAGTCGACGGAAAATTCTGAGAGTTTTGACTTCTTGGCAACACTTGCAGAATTTTCACTAGGAATTTCATTTGAATCGTCAAAATTTGATTGTTGAGGGAGAAAAAAGAGACTATTAAGATTGGAATTTGTGGCGTCAAAAGGAAGCTTTCTTTCGTCTTCAGAGTTGATTGACAATGAAAAACAACTGCTTATCACTAATCCATTATCTTCGCCTTTTTCTTCGGTCGTGGGGGTCATTGATTCAGTTTCTGAATTATATTTGGTTTTCATTTCATTATCAGCAGGAAATGATGCTGTTGAAGATAAATGCTGATCAGAGAAATTGTGATCTTGACTGCCTCCTGATTCATTATCTAATAGTTCAGTTTTTATAATTATCTCCCCTTCATTCTTCTGTTTGGTTCCAATGTTAGCAGGAAATGACATCCCTGAAGACGTACAGGGAACAGACGAGTTACCACAGCTTTGATTATCTCCTGATTTGTCATCAAGCGGTTCAGTTTTTATAGTTATCTTTTCTTCATTATTTATTGTTTTACCTTCTAATGATGGTCGTCTCTTAAGGAATCCAGTTTCATTTTCACTGCCCTTTTCCTCACAGGTTGATAGTTTCTCAGATCGGAAAAGATCAGTCTTTAACTCTTTACTATGAATCACATAATTATCACTTGGCAAATTAAAACCAGACAATTGACTTCCGGTATTTTCAGTTGCAGAAAAATCTGGAGTCTGTTTATTGCATTTATATTTGGAAGGAACCAAAAGTTTTCTCGGATGATCTTTGAATGGTTTATTATTTGTTGTTGGTTTGGCAAGAAAAATCTTGATACTCTCCAGAATTGAAGACGAATCGTAAACATTATTTTCCTTTGATGATACAGCTTTATTTTCATCAGAAGTTGTCGATTTAATTTGCTCACAAGATTCTGTCATCAAATTTGAACCGTCTTCAGTTTTATTTTGCCGAGTCTTTGAAAGTTCCGTCGTCACTGCATTGTTTAAGATTTCACCTAACAATGAGCTTGAATCATCGCTTGGTTTCTCAACAGTTTTAACCAAATTGATGTTAGATGCCTGTACAACTGGGGAAATATGATCATTTTTCGTCATTTCTGGTTTCAAGTGGTTAGGCTGTTTAAACTTTTTTAATACACCCTTATTCATAGATAAAGGAATCTGGGATAGTTTTTCTTTGTTTTCTAAGTTTGTCTGTGTTAAAATTTTCTGTGGCAGCATTGACTGTGATCTATTTTGACTTTGGTCAGAAATATTTATATTACTATTGACCAATGTAGAAATCTGAATTGGAAGCTGAACAAATGTGCTTTTGGCCTTAATATCTTTCATAGATGATAGCTGGCCACCGGTCAAGTTAGGTACAATATGCTTTTCAGCAGGCCTTATAGTAACAGGCACAGTACCTGTAGACGTTGTCATAGTAGTTGTTGCTGTGGAAGATATATTTATTCTTGCTGGTACAGTTGTGTTTTTTGGGAGGATCCGAGTTAATGCATTAGTCGAATTTCCAAGATAGACTGGTGCTTGACCAGCTGACATGAGCACATATGTAACAGTATTGGCAGGTAAAGTTGACTGACCAGGAACAGTCAACAAATTTGTTGGCTGGCCAGTGGCAGTCACCCAAGTTGTTGGTTGGCCAGTAGCAGTCACCCAATTTGCTGGTTGCAAAAGAGATTTATTCGGAGTCAATACAATTGGTATATTGCAATTAGTATTCAAGGAAGGGGAAAAAATAACTTTATTATTTGAACTTGGAATAGTTTTTGAAGAGATTGACATCTTGTCAGCTGAATTTGTCACGTTAGATGGCAATAATGAAGCAGAAGTGCGTATTATAACAGGTCTTTCCAGGTTTGAGCATTGCTTTTCAAGAAAGCTATTTTTCGCATTAGTGGGCTTTTCTATCAACAAAGTGTTCTTGTTTGCAAGTAACGTGTCAGAGATTGGCAGAGGAACATTTTTTTCCAATGCAGAATCAGTAAGCGGTTCCGATTTTATATGTTTTTCACTGGAGGGTTTTGCAGTTGATAAATTTTTATCTTTGCAAGGGTTTGGATTTGTAAGTTTGTTTTCAGCCTCGTTTTTTTTGCAAACTTTGTTTACGAATGTATTCTTCATCAAAACCACATTTTTTCTTTTTCTTGTCAACCTGGAAAAAAAAGTAAACATTTTCTTTGAAATTTCTGAAAATGAAAAAAAAAAAAACAACCAAAAAACAAAACAAAACAAAAAATAAAGTAAATATGTTTTTTCAAAGAAAGAGATAAAAAATGCTGAGGATGTGCCCTGCATGATATGAAAATTATATGATGCATGTGTAATTAGAATCCTAGAGCCAGTTTGGTTTGATTGTTTTTGTGTTATGAGGTATCAAACTTTTTCAGGTTATTTAATGCTGAATGAAAAAAATATGCTGTTGTCATAGCCCAATTATGACTCATCTGGGAAGAATGCAAACAGGAAATACTTGATCATTTCATGATGCTTTGTGGGATTGACGAAACAACAAAGAAACCTAAAGAGGTTGAAATTGATGAGTCATGTTTTTTAATAGAAAAGACAAAAAAGGATGCTTAAAAATGGGGTCTGGGTTTTTAGGGCTGTTGAACATAAGGTCGAACCTCTGAAATTTAATTGCTGTTGAAAAGAGGGATCGAGACACATTATTCCTAATTAATAAATCTTGGATCCTATCAGAGACAAAAATCTTATCTGCTGGATGGGTGGCCTACAAAGGTCTCGAAAGGGATAGATGATCATGAGAAAGTGGTCCATGACAAAAACTTTGTGGATCCAGTGGACCTCTCTATTCACACACAAACCATTGAAAGTTTACGGGCCCATATGAAAACCAAAATGAGAAATGTTGGGAATAAAGAGAATATGTTTGATATGCATTTGATGGAATTCTTGTGGCGATGAAGAGAAAAAAAGGGAAGTCTTTCCACGTATCATCAAATGCATCTGTGAACAATATTCTTTTTCAAATCTATAAAACTATTGTTTAATGTTTTTTCACGATTAAGAAATAAAATAGTTATAACATTCTGTAATATGTTTGTTACCATTAAGTTGAAAAAAGAAAATAAAACTAATGATTCAATTACTGACATCTATTTAGGTGACATCACAATGGTGTAATTTTAAAAATTGTCCCTTTTAGTCATGCAAGGATTAGAGGCTATCTTAACAGCCTAAACTGCATATCTGCCAAAATTTATCCACAGTGTTTCATCTGGTTGTTTTTTGGGTTATTTAATGCTGAATCCAGTAATTTAAAAAAAAAGTTTTTAATCTTCAAATTCTTTATATATTCAAATATTTATTCATGGTATTTGGTTTGATTGTTTTGTAAAAGAAAATTGCTGTTTTTGTTTCTGCTTTTGCAGAAAATGACTGAATTTTGCAAAAAGGTAGGAAAAAAGAATAATAACATCAATGTTTGATGCGTTTTTGGTCAGGAAGTCAATATCTTCAGACAACCTGATTTAGTAGCGATGGATGCCCTAACAGTTATTATCACTTCCAGACTAAATCTCGACAGGAAATAGGGAGATATGTACAAAACAGAAAACTAAAAGAATGGATGAAAGTTCTTTACCAAGTAGATGTAGAGCATTCTTGCAGGAGGGAACACTTGAAGGTTGCCCACATCACTAAATGAAAGTGACTGGATTAAAAATTGCCACCTAGGTTGTCAATCCATGTCATTATCCACTGAATCACTGTACGATACGACATAATAACATTGACACGCCATTTCTCGTTAGACTACCATAGTTAATATGTTGCAGGGGGGGGGAGGATTTCGTCTATATATAAAACTAGTGGGGGTACTCAGCATTGCCTGGGTGTGGAGAGATGGTGTAGCGAGGAACCCCCTCCGAGGTGGGGGGAGGGGAGAGGTGTTAACAAAAAAGTGGCAGTAGTGGGGTTCCCGGCGTTGCCCGAATCAAGTGTTAAAAAATGGTAGTAGCATAGGGAAGGAGGTGAAACAGCAGAAGGCAGTTTGGATGGAGAGAGAAAAAAAAAGTGGGAGTAATGCGGCAGGCTCAAACCCGTAATGCAAAGGAGGAAAAGAAAGTGAAAAAAAAAAGTAACTTATTAGCTGATGTCATCATGGCCAAAACGGAAGTGGAGAGCATAGGAAAGAAAACAATGACTTGCAAAAAATATTGATGAAAAAAGCGACCCCTCCTTATAAAAAACACCCGAGTTTAGGGTGAAGGAATTAATGTTTTTGGCCAATATTTTGATATTTATCGTCAAAAGGAGAGAGCTTTAAAACGATACTGATTTTGTCAGGATCCGTTGCCTCTGTAAAAATTTTTTGTAAGACATACAAACACACACACATTTTAGACTAGTGGGGGTGCCCAGGATTGCCCGACTGTTTGTCGGTGTGTGTATAGGAAAAAAAAAAGTTTTGGTAGGCAGGTAGACTGGAACCCGAAGCCTTGAGGCTAAGGCGGGAAAGACAGTGATAGCCTGATAACTTACCGCAAGGCTACGAGGCCAGCAGAAGTGAGAATGGTTGAAATTAAACGATTAAAAAGTTAAGTGACAGGTACGTAAATTTAACGAGGTCAAACATCATGCCAGAGGAACGAAATAACACACTTAACTGTATTTGTTTGTTTCCCCCCAAGATGTTGGGGGAAACAAGCTCCCCATAAAAAGGGGAGTGTTCAAATGAATAGCAATTGTCTGATATGACGGGTTTTCCCAACATTGATCCAAGCTCATTGCTTTCTGGATGTTCCTGGCACGAGTGTTTGCTATGGATTCAGTTTCACTTACAAATAAACATGTGGAGAGTAAAAAATAACAAGTAAAAGTCACTCAAATAAAATATAGACATGGCCTCGTTTCGTAAATCGTAGATATTATAATCTAGGGAGTATAATAAAAAGTTCTAAGCGATGGTAACTCCCTCCCCCTACCAAGTAACCTCTATGGCTTGCTTGTAGTTTAATGAAATACTTTGCAAGCAAAATCTGATTCTGTATTTTGCTAATTCCTACCCTCTGATGAGAAGGAACGTATTTCTTTTGAAACTCTGCAGATTAAGGACGATCCACTTAATTTGTGCTGCCTTTTTGAAAATTAAATATTTTTAATTCTTCTTAAAGTGTTTTAACATGTTTTATTAATTCTTTGTCCTTATATATATATATATTATTACATTTTCACCCTAAATAAGGTACAGTGGTGTTTTGATGTAGGGGGATACTATGCATATGTTATATACCTACTAACAGCATTTATGTTAACGGGTGAAAAAGCGTTATGCTAATGATAAAAAATATTTTAATTAAAAAAAAAAAAAAAAAATTTGGTTTTACTTTTCATCTTCACTTGAATTTGGTTGATTTTCTCCATTCAGAAAAATTTTATGGGTTTTCTGGTCTCCGCCTGAGTAGATGTAGCCACAAATAGCACCATTTGAATAGATCGGGTAGACATTTTCACCAGGGGCTGGTGTGGGAATATCCTGCTCCTCTGATCCTGTCTGCATCTGGAAACAGAAAAACATTTACAAAATTACTTCTTTTTTTTCCAAATCATCTTAATATATATTGTGATTCGCTTTCTACTTTCCTCAAAATAAACATTCTCCAATTTGAACCAATGTCTATCCATATGCTCTTGTGCAAATAAAAACAAAAAAAAAACAGTCAATGTTATTCTTTCTAGTAGACTTTTCAATTATTTACGTATTAGCTAAAGTCAACTTTTTTTGTGTACTTTATTTGATTAATAGTTTTAGTGATACTCAACAAATATTGGTCCATGTTAAAAAATATACAGCATAATCATGTTGACACCCCTGTTCTTGTTGGATCATTGAAGTTAAGCAACATTGAGCCTGGTCAGTACCAGATGGGTAACCAATTTTGGAATACCAATTGCAAACACCTAACATTGTCATCTCCCTTAACGGGGATATACATGCGACTCAGGACCACTTGTGAATTTCATACTCTCATGAAACTTTCTCCCTTGGAGGAAGCTGGTTAAACCCGCATAGGGTTAGTACCACAGTTTCATTTTCATTTCAGTTTCATGTTAAAAAATATATTTTTAACTGATTTTTATATTTAGTCTTGATCAATATTTTGCTTGTTGGTTGTTGGTTGTTTTTGTTTTATGGCATATCAACCCTTTCCGGGTTATTTAATGCCGAATCCAAAGATTTTGAAGAAAAATTTTTCTAATAGAATATATTTGTTGTTTTCACGTTGGTTTCTATTTAACCCATAGTTGGAACCCTAACAGGTACTGACCAAAAACTAAAGGAAAGTAACCCTGATTTTTTTTTTCAGAGTTAATTCCCTCAGGCAGACTCATTCCTCAAGTTGTGTGTGTGTGTTTGTGCACATGTGTCCAAAGAGAGGAATGGGCTAGGCAGAGAAGAAAGGGAGTGGGAAAAGGGAATGAAAAAATAGATGAGGAAAAAAGAGAGAAAGATAGCAGTTTTAATAGAAAGATGTTACATTTTGACCTGAGGTAATGCCATGTAGCCTATAAAGGAAAGTGGAGGAGCTTTTACCCTCATAGTCAAAAGTCCTAATGCTATTACCCAAATCACAGGGCACTAATTTAATAACAATTTTTTTTAATATATTAGGAAACCAAAAACATTTAAAGTCTTTATTTATTTGACTCCCCATAAATGCTAAGTTAGACTCAAGATCGGATTTTAATGGAAAGGGGGAGGGGGGTAAATCAACTTTGAAAAAAAAAAAAAGCACTTTTGAGGGTTTTTTTAATTTTTTTTTTATTACATTTTCACCCCAAACAAGGCAAATTGCCACTTCGGTGTAGGGGGCTACTATCAGGGGCAACAACTACTGGGGTACTATGTAGGGATTTGGGCAGCAAGGTGTTGGTTCACGTTACACTTGAACTTCTGCATGTCAGTACTGTTGGGGAAGCAGGGACCTGGAATGGAATTCCAGAGTCTAGCGGTTCTGGGGAAGAAACTATTGGAGTAAAAAGATCTTTTACATCTAGGGATCTCTACAGTGTGGGAGTGGGATTTAGCAGCCTGTCGGGTTTGTCGAGGGTGCTCACGTCGTGGGGGCACAAGTGATTGCAGTTCGTCAGAGCATTCACCACTAAAATACTTGTAGAAAAGGCAGAGGGATGCAACATTTCGTCGATGGGACAGAGGCTGAAGCTTAGATGCCAGTTCAGGGCCTATCAGGTTTGCGACTCTCTTTTGAACCTTGTCAAGGAGCGAGAGACTAGTAGCAGATGCACCAGCCCAGATGTGGCAGCAATACTCCATACATGGGCGAATGGTTGCCTTATAGAGGTACAGGATACTTTCGGGTGTTAGTAGTTTTCTAGCAAGGTAGAGAGAGCCCACCTTTCTTGCAGCGGCCCTGGCAATGCCTTCAATGTAATTGTTCCAACTCATGTTTCCTGTGAACGTTAGGCCAAGGAGTTTGAAAGATGGACTCTCAGATAAAGAGTCGTTGGCCATTGCTATGGGTGGTAGAGAGGGTTTCTTGTAATTATTGAATGAAACTAGTTTAGTCTTGGCAGCATTGAACGCGACCAACCACTTTTGTCCCCATTCCACTACAGATTGGAGGTCTTCCTCTAGTGTTTCTGCCATTTCTTTAGAAATGTGTTCATTCGTCTTCCTGTCGTGCCTGCCATAGAGTGTAGTGTCATCAGCATATATACCCATCTCAGAGGCAATGTTGTCGGGGAGGTCATTTATGAATATCAGGAACAATAGAGGTCCAAGGATAGAACCCTGGGGCACCCCCGCATTTATATCATATTGTTTAGATGTACGACCGTCGAGGACAACCTGGATTTTTCTCTTATCTAAGAAGGATTTAATTATGTTAAGTATTCTACCAGTGATACCGTATGATCTGATTTTACTGAGGAGACCCTCATGCCATACCCCGTCAAAAGCCTTAGATATATCTAGAGCTACCGCTCTGCCCTCCCCCGCTTTGTCCAGTGAATGGTATATACGTTCAGATATCACAGTTAGGATGTCTGCTGTGGAACGGGCTTGTCTAAATCCATATTGTTTGTTAGTCAGTAGTTTAGCATCTGTAAGATGATGGACTAGAGCATGGTTAATTATGGTCTCAAATATTTTGGCAAAAAGTGGGAGGAGGCTAATGGGGCGATAATTTGATGGGTCTGTCCTTTCACCAGAATTCTTGAATACTGGTACAACAGAAGCAGTTTTCCAACAGCCCGGAAAGCTAGCTTCATTAAGGCATTTGTTGTAGAGTTTGGAGAGAACTGGAGCTACTTCGGCTGAGCACTTTTTTAATAGCACAGCTGGGATAAGATCGGGTCCACATGCTTTTGAGGTGTCAAGGTTTTTTATGATAGCATGCACCTGAGCAGGGGTGGTTTTCAGATCGTCAAGTGTGGCGTCTGTCCGCATAGGAAAGTCAGGTAGGAGGTGGTTGGAAGGGTCCAGTGTGGAGTTTGACGCAAACCGACTGGCAAGCATGTTAGCCTTGTCGGTTGCTGAAGAGACAACCTCGTGATTGTTGGTTAGTGGGGGAATTGTTGATTGCCCATTATTTACTACACTGTTGTGGATTTTCCAGAAGTCTTGAGTTCCTAGTTTTTGTGCTTCGATGCGCTTTTTAGTGGTTTCCGTAAATTCTCTCTTAGCTGTCGCTATTTCTTTCTTAACGTTATTTCTAGCTTCTATATACTTCAGTCTGTTTGAACTGGACTGATGTCGGTTAAACCTACGGTATGCATGCTGCTTTTGAACAATGGCAGTTGCACAAGTCGACGTAAACCATTGGGGAGAGTGGGGCTTACTATAAAATTTCCGCATGGGAACATGCGTTTCGATTGCAGTTTTGAACCAGTCAGTGGTCTCGTTTGCACATTATCCAGCAGGGAGAGAGAAAATATTTTTCCATGGAGCATCTCTAATTAGTTCCCTGATGGCTTCCCAGTCAGCCTTATTATAATATCTCGTTGTTTTGAGCACTGGCTCTTCAGTTTTGGGTCTAGAGTTTAGGGCGATTTCAACCATTATCACTGCATGATCAGCGTTCCCGAGTGGGCTGTAGGCCTTCGTTATGCAGTCATCGGGAACTGTGGTCAAAAACAGATCTAGAAGTGATGCGTGTTGTTCTTCCTGGTCAGGGAAACGGGTTGGAAACGTAACAATTTGTGATAGGGAGTGAGATATAGTGAAGCTATGGGTTGTGCTGCCCGCTGCATCTGTGTGAGTAGAGAATCCAAGCCAGTTTTTGTGGTGGACATTAAAGTCACCAAATACATGTATTTGTGCGCTAGTGTCGAGGGACAGTGCCGTGTCTATGCTGTCAGATATTTTGTTTATTATGGAGCAGTCCTGAGTCGAGAGAGAGCGGTAGAGAAAATAATAGTAGGTAATATTGTGTTGCATGTTTAGTCTAAAGCACATAAAGGCTTGATCATCTGTTTCTAGGTTTGTTTCTCTAGTCAAGGGAAGGGTATTACGAATGTAAACTCCAAGTCCGTGCATATGTCTGTCAGAGTCCTTACGGCAGAGTGGGAGATATCCAGGCATGTTAAAGTGGTTAGAGGGAATGGAGGAGTGTAGGTTAGTCTCACTTAGTGCTAAGATATCCGGGGTATTTGTTAAGAGAAATGCTTCAACATCAGCTAAATTAGTTCTAAGCCCACGGATATTTGTGAATGAGAGCCTCAAGGGAGGAGGCAAGTTGAATTTGTTTGTCCCTAATCCTGGTTTAAGCTTATTTTTAAATTGTACTGTCGTCATATTTTTTTTTAAGAGTTTCGGTAAGGGGGAGCTAAACAAGAGGTTATGCAGAGCTTCAGACATGCATCACAAGTAGACCATCAGCTGACCTTTCTCCAATTAGGATTGTGGCCTCAGGAAAGCCCACCAGGGATGAGTGCAGGGTCCCTTTCCATGCGCGTCATGGCACTACAAACAACCCGATATTATTCAACCGTTGATGGAGCAGCCGCTCTAAGCGCTACCAAAGAGTTAGGGCTCCTGTACTACCAGTCGGGAACAGCAGCCAGGAACTGTCAATCCGGTACCCTCAACCCATTAGAAGAAGGTCAACCCAATCTAATCACTCAGGCATATCTTATACTCAAGCACTCCCAAATGTTCAGTTTTAGGGGTGGGGCGTGCTGGGAATGGGGAAGAACGGCGTTCGTTGCCCTAGCCAGGAAACAAGATCTACCGCTGGGTGTTTCTGTCGAATCACCGAGATAGTGTCTCTGCGCTTGACTAATAGGCAAAGAAGGAGTATGGAAGCCGGGCGATAGACAGAGCCTATCTACTCCTTAAGCAATTTAGGTTTGCAAACTGGTGAATTTGTTTGAGTCACCAGCTCTAGGAAGGTTGTCATCCAAGACTGAAGAGGCCTCTCTCCCCTTTGGTGTAGTTTCAGAGTTTTCCTTCTCCTAGACGGATGATCTGGGAAGACCTACTGGGTCCGTCAGCCCTGAGAGGGTTTTCTCCGCGCCTAGGTTCTAATCCAGGTATTTCTGCGACCCCGCGTGGTTAGTGTTACTGGGTTAGTTTGTGGGGGATTATATCTCTACTGATTAGTTACACCCCTCAAAGTGATTTAGGGACATGCTATTTACTTGTTAATGGATAAAGGGGGTGGGTGAAGTTCATGCAGTGTAAGCGTCTATGATTGTAAGAGGGCTTGTTAGGGAGGAGATAATGTGATTTTAGTCTTACCCTTTTTTTTTAAATTTTATTTATGTTAGCTTAGGTCTAGTATAGTGTTACAGTATGAGTAGGTATTAAGAATTGAGCTACGAGTTGTGCCCAAGCTATTTTAGATGATAGGAGGGTTAAGATGTAAGTGCAATATAGTATGGATAAGACAGCAAGTTTTGAGTCATGCGTAATTAGGTGAATAGATATATGGGCAGGTTTTCAGTAGGTGCGAATAGAGTTGAAGTTGTAGTTATTTTCTAGTAAGAGTGTCGTTTCAATAACGTATTAATCGTTGCAAAACTCGAGGAGACAGTTGTGTAGTGTAGATCGCTTTTGAAATGGCAACCCTAAAACATATTAGAAGAGAATGCGGTGTTATATCCGAACACACATACACTGATTGGAAGAACTTTCTGAGAGAAATTTGTCAGGAGTATTTCCTGAGGAATCCCCGGCAGATAGGGGGGCACACTGTAGAAATTGATGAATCTCTATTCAACCAAAGAAAACATAACGTAGGGAGAATCCTTGAACCGCTCAGCGTAATAAGCAAGAATGTGGGACCAGCCGGGAGCTTCTGGGTACATATTTACTTGAATTTATGTGTGGGGACAAAAATTTGGAAACGATCCTTTTGTCTCCATCATGAATCACATTTCCAAAAGCTACCCGGTTTGGGGAGGGGGCTTCCTTCCACTTCCTCTACCCCATCACCTCCCTCTTTCCTGTCGATGGCTGATCAACAGTCAACCGAAGTAAAAGATTTCTAAGGAAATAGCCTCATCAAGAAAATTCTTCTGCCGGCAATTAACAACCGTAAAAACACTTTCTTGAAAAGAAAAAGAAACATCTTTTTCTATTTCTGTGTAATCTCACCCACCTAGAGAAAAAAAAAAAAAACCTGACTGAACTTAAAAATAAAATAAAAAAAACAAGAAAAAAAAAATATGGTTAAAGAAAAACTAAAAATAATGTAATTACACCCAACATTTATACGGGTAAACAAGCTTTTCTTGAAGATAACAATATTTAAATAACTTGCTGTTGATAAATATTTTGCAAAAAACAAAAAAAAAAGCTACATAGGTAAAAAATTGATGATTTGGGGGACATGCTTTTGGGTGAACAAAATTTTATTTTCTACCAGGTATGGGATTAAAATAATGAAATATTCGGATTCTACAGTCCTTAAATGCCCTTCCTACCAAATTTCCGAAATATTGAATGTATCGAAGTATTTTTTTTTTTTTAATTTTATAAAACACTGAAATTTCGTGACGTTTTGCAGCATAAATTTCGAAGCAAAATATGCAATTTTTACCCCCCCCCCTAAAATCTGAACGGTAAGGTTTTGGACCAAGTAATTCGGCAAATTTTCCTAACTCATGAAGAGTAATATTTGTGCCAAATTTTAAGTAATTCAGTGTCGGTGGGTGTAATGGCCTGGTGAATTGACATGGAATGACCCGTGTCTCAGCCATGTAAATTTGATTATTTTAATAAAAACATATCTTGCTTTTCTTGTATTGAGCACTGTTAATAACCTTGTTAAATTCATTAGTTATCACTCTTAAATACTTCACCTGGTGTGTGTATGTATATATATTTATATGTGTAAAATGAATGCAAAACATGTATATCAATTCTTATCGTTTTCCTATTTCTTATTTGTAGTCAGACGGGTAAATGTCTTTAAAAAAATATATATATATAAAACGACAATTTTTTTTTATTGTTCCATCCTTTGGTCTTCTTAAACTGAACCAATTTTGCACAAAAATAATGCATATTATTTGATGGTTTTCATTTAATTATCTCGGTGAACACGAATCTCAACCAGCACACAGAAATTTATTATGGATATTTTCTATATACTACAAAATTATTGAACTTGTAATTATGTAAAGTTAACAAAATACAATTACGAGATAATACAGAGCGACCAATAAAGAAAAACAAAATGGACCCCATGTACACTTTATGTGATAGAGTTGGGGAGGTTTTTTTTTTAAAAAGAAGATGTTGTGATTTTAGATTACTTATCGGGGTGAGCGCGAACGCAGACCCCACACTTAGAAATAGCGCACCCGAGTCGTCCACATTTGGGACGATCGCAAAGGTCAACCCAACCGTAGTGCAATGGAAGGGCCTCGCTCTGGGAGAACGGCCTGGATGATCACCGTTGACCCCTGTGCCAGGTAAGTATGATATTTAGCCCTTCGTCCCCGGCCTTGGCATTATCTACTGCCAAGGCCTCATTTGGGGTACGAAGAAGCTTAGGCACAAAGGCCAGTAAGGGGGAGTGGGGGAAAAAAGGGGTCTTTTCTAGTCCTTAGCTAGACTTGCGTAAGATAGCAAGTACTTTATTATAAAACCTATACTAGAGTTTCTATCACGCACTGTTTCGCCTAACATTCTTACCCGGACCTACTTAAAATAACAGCTCCCCAGCTTACGGGATGGCAGGCGACATTCACGCTGTGATAAAAGAAGAACATATAACATTATATACAAGAAATTAAAAGGAAAAATATCTACAAACTAAAGAGTTTTAATTTTTTTTTTTTTTTTTTTTTTTTTTTTTTTTTTTTTTTTTTTTTTTTTGTAATGGGGGTGAGATGATGGGGAGGGGGGCAAACTAGAATACACCCAAAAAGAAATAAAAAGAAAACAAATTAACAAAATGCCTATGGGGGCGGGTTAGTAAGGGGACCCTCCCTACCTAACGGCTGGTCTGTCATATGAAACGCCCACTGTCTTCCGGTCCTCTTCCCCCGGGGGGAAAGGGTGAAAGCAAGCAGGTCGTTCCCTAAAGGGGAGTGGAGGAACTAGGGACATGTATGGAAAATAAATTAGGGTCGGGGATAATAGGGATGGATGGCGTCTTCCAAGATAATGTACGTAATGGGCAAAAATAGGCCTGGGACAAAATAAAACAAGTGGACTTTTGGGCATCTTTGGAAGCTCTCCTAGTGCCAATCTATCAAAAAATAAAAAGCTATGGGAACAGGATCCACACGCATACTACCCTAATCTAGGCCCTATAAAAAACACAAGCTATCCACTCTTGGTGGTTACTGCCTATCTAGCCTTAAAACTACCCAATATTATAAGGTAAACCTTATATTACTTGTCTTGATTGGGCTGGGTTCCGAGAAAAAAGAAACCTCAGCACCCTAGGACCAATACCACTAGGGTGGAAACACGAACTTAAATCTAGCGCCTCGTCGGATGCACAAACTAGTGTTGTGCACCCATCTTCTATCAAAGTCGATGTGGGGCAATCTTTTCCAATCACATCTGATTTTCGTTTTAAGTTGATGCTTAAAGCGAACAACCAGATCGTGATCGGAAACGGACTGCCCCCTATAGACAATGTCCAGACGTGAAACCCACGTCACTAACCTAGCCACCGCTAGGATCGCTAGAAACCCCAACCGTTTCTCCCTGTCAAACGGCGGATCCACATTATCGACTACGTACGCTAAATCAAGTGGCACCGACCGCTCGGGGTCGATGCGAGCCGTTACCCCTTCGACATACTCCCAGAGACTCCGCACCCCGCTGCAAAGAAAGAACGCGTGTTCTCTCGTTTCCTCCTCCTCTTCATCATTGCAGCGTGGGCACGGGGGATAGTAATAATCCCTATCATGATTGTCCCTGGCTAGTTTGCCGAAGAGTGGCAGCGCGTCTCGGACCAGCCTCCACGTAAGCGAAAATTCAGCATTGTTAATATAGCTACTGGCAGGCGCCCAACTCCACAGCGAGAGAACTTCCCCCCTCGACAGATGTAGCCGCTCCACCAGCGGGTCTTTTGCAGTCCCCTCCACTACGTCCCTATATAGCAACCACCTAGGCCGTGCAAGGTCACTGGACCCCGGCAATGCCCTAAGGGCGGCTCGGCATTCGGTCAGGAAACACCTTTCCCCCGCCGGTCTTCTGCGACCTTCAGCGGCAGGGTTGGATATGAGCCGTGGGAAAGCTTGCTCCACGACTGGTACCCAGGGCGTTTCCTCCATCAGTGTCCGACTCAGGAATGCCAATCTTTCTGCGTGCTTGTGACTAAGCAGATCAGGCATCCCCAAGCCTCCCTCGCTAAGCTTCTGTGTACAGACCTGTCTACGGACATACGGCTTTCCTCCTACCCAAAGAAGTTTGTAATAGGAGTTGCTCTAAAGCCTTACAGCGGTCCGCAGGCAGGGGAAGAACAGATAAACGGTAAAGGATCAGCGGAAACACGTATGTAGCACATGCCTCCGCACGACCCTTCAAGGACAATTTCCTCCGAATCCAAGTCCCTACTGACGACTCGACCTTAGTCTGTACTTCCGACCAATTCTTGTCCAGCTGGAGGTCCGGCCCGAACCACACACCGAGGATCTTTACTGGGCCATCTGTCCAGCCGAACGCACCTGGAAGCGAGTTTACCCCGGTCCAGGCGCCCAACCGCAGGCCAACGGACTTGCTGCGATTGATCACGGCCCCTGTGACAACTTCATACTCAGCGATCGCCTCTATCACCGCTTTAATGTCGGTTCGTCGTGCGACGAACACGGTGACGTCATCGGCGTACGCGGACACCCTGGCAACTTTGCCGCCAGGCAGAGCTATGCCGCGTAGGACTGGTCTCGCCGCCTCGTCCCTTAATTTGCAAAGGAAGGGCTCCAACGCCAGGACATAAAGCAGAGGCGACAGCGGACAACCCTGCCGCACCGACCGGGAGACCCCAAAGGACTCCGACAACCTACCATTAACTTGCACCACTACCGCGGGATCACGATACAGGGCGGAGATCCACTTGCGGAAGTCCGGACCAAAGCCGGCGGTTTCCACAACAGCCCTCAGGAACCCATGGTCCACCCTGTCGAACGCCTTGGACTGATCTAAATTGATCAGCGCGGCTTCTGTGTCGTCTTCTACCCCCTCTAAGATCGTGCGAATCAAGTGCAGATTGTTCTGAATCGATCGATCCTTCACAGCGTAGTTCTGATCCGGTTCGACCAAGTCGCCGATAACAGCCTGCAGTCGATTCGCAAGAACGCGGGACAAAATCTTGAAATCTGCGTTAAGCAGAGTGATGGGCCTATAGTCATCTAGATTCCCCCCTCCATGTTGGTTCCCCTTCTTCAGAAGCGTGACCACTCCTTTGGTTACCTGCCTCGGGATCGAGTCCTGGGCAAACCAGTGGTTAAACACGCCCGTCAGAAGGGGCACAAACATGGGCGACAGCCTCAAGAACAGTTCGTAAGGTAAACCATCGAGCCCCGGAGATTTGTTGCGGCCAACCTGCTTCAACGCAGTAATGACCTCACGCTCCGTAACCATCCCCTCACAGCTAGCCGCTCGGGCCGCAGTAAGGCGGGGCGAGCCAGCTAAATAGCTGCCAAACTCCTGGCCGCGGAGTCTGGGTAGTTTGGTGAAGCGCTCCTCCAAATGTTGCCGAAACCCATTGCAGATCTCCCGTGTCGACACGAGAGGACGCCCTCCCAGGTTATTCACCTCCCGAATGTACCCGTCCGAGCCACGTCTTAGGGCAGCCTTACGCTCAACAGCGTCAACGTTCACGGCTTCGTTGGAAACTCTTTCTAACCTAGCCCTAATTAACTGACCTTCATATCGCTCGCTAGCCAAGCGATTGAGGTCCCCCTTAACTAGAGCTAGTTCTAGGGAATCCCCCCCTGCAACCGCCCGGGTCAATCTATCCTCTAAGTGCCTTTTGGTCCGAGCCCTAGTTAACGCGAGGCGTTGGCTGTATTGGACACAAAAGCGCCTAATGGTAGCCTTAAGGTTAACCCACCATCTACTCCCGGTAACCGCCCCCACTAACTCCCTCTGAATTAGTAATGTCAGCTGCTCCCGGAAGTCGACCGACTCCAATAAGGAGGCGTTCATCTTCCAGTAGCCTGCCAACCTAGGCCTATTACCTAATTTCAAACGGGCCAAAACAAGTTTGTGGTCCGAATGACCTAACCAGTGGAACGTGGGACAAGATAGGAAATCTGTGTCGCCCCTTCTAATTAACATCCTGTCCAAGTATGAACTTGTAAAGGCGGCCGAGCTAGATTGCCACGTCCACATCTCCCTCCCGGGGTGATCCAGACGGAACCTATCGACCAGATCGCACGAGGCCATCAGGTCAGACAGGCTGCTTTCACACCCTCCCGACCCTCTAACCCCCCCGACCTTATCTATGCTGGGGTCCAGGATGGCATTCCAGTCCCCCATTAAAACTACCCGCTCCGGACCCGAAGAGAGAAACACCTCCACCCGCCGAAAAAAGGAAACCCTCTCGCTGGGGATGTTAGGCGCATAAACTGCCACGATCCGAAACGCGCCGCTTTTAACGGCAACATCGACCACGACCAACCTCCCATGAGCGTCCGCGTGGACAAGTGTAACCGTCGCAGACAGAGTGCGACTCACTAGTACAGAGACCCCCCGGCTATAGAGACTGCCATATGCTGAGTAAACATCAAAATCGTTCACCAGCACATCGCAGTCCCCGGCCCCAACAAAGTGGGTCTCTTGCAAGGTGGCTACATCTACCTCAAGGGCCACGAGATCCCTCAGCACGCGAACAGCCTTGCTTCGGGATCTCATGCCCCTCGCATTTAAACTAGCTAAATTTAGGCTCGTTTCCATGTTTCCACTACCTAGTAGTATTCCTCTACTAGGGGTCTAAAGTCCTCGGGAGAGAGGACGTCGAAGGTCTGGCCCAGACTGCCCTTGAGCAGGTCGGGCGTAAGCCGCCCGTTCCTGGCCAGACCCCCCACGTCCAAGGGGAACGTCAATTTAATTGCCCTATAGAAGGAGGGGTGAACGTAAATAGGGACCCGACCTTCACATTGCTTAGCAATTTTTGTCAGAGATGGGTGCTCCTCGTCCATGAGCCTGAAGCCCGGGAAAGTTGTTTTTCCTGCCTCCAGCATCCTCCATAGTGCCTTTGATCTTCCTCCCCTATTTGGCCGCACGAAGGTGATGAGATTCGGGGCGTCGGCGAAATTTCGTGGGTCCGTGATGTTCTTGCAGTCTACAGTTGTTAACTTTTCTAGCTGCCGGAGATTCTTTTTCTGCGTACCGTTTAGGTCCCCGACAGCTAGTTCTGCGTCGCAAAGGCGCTCCCCAGGCCAAAAAGGATATTTTCTTGTTTTTTCCGTCCTGGAGGGCGCCTTTTCTTCCACTGCTTTCTGCGCCGACGCCGCTTGCTGGTCTTCCGGAGCTGTTCTTTCCGGCTCCGGAGTGTTGAATAGGGGAGGGGTAGGCTGAGCTTCTTTGGTGAGAGATGCTGGAGGCTCAGCTGTTACGTCTTCCATAGACTCAGGGGGAGTCTCATTGGTGTTTTCTTCTAGAGGAAGCTCCTGTTCTGTGTCTTTCGGCAGCTCCTTCCTCTCTCGCTTCTCCTTGTTCTTGAGTTTTGGGGCACGTTCTTCTTCCTCCGACTCTGAGGAGCTTACCGGGAGCTTCCTCTTAGTAGTCGCCGCAACTGCCCTCGGTGTTGTGGGGGCCACCTCCGTCTTCTTGCCTTTTGCGGCGACTTTGCTCCATTCGTTCTCCCCCTTTGTCTTTGCCGGCTTCTGTCCTTCCTTGGGTTGTTCTGTTTGTGGACTCGTAGTGGCTTCCTTTGTTTTCGGAGCGTCCTTTCTTGTAGGACAGAAGCGGGCCATGTGTCCGGGCTTCAGGCAAAGCCAGCACAGCGGTCTTCTCCCCTCTACTATTACTGCCATGTTCCAGCCCTCACATGTCAGCTGGGCAGGGATCTGGTGGAAATTCTTTCGGTCTATCCTTATGTAGATCTTGTAGGTCCCCGTGATGATGTTCCGGGGACCCTTGACAGGATGTACACCTTCGACCTGCCCAAACTGTGAGAATGTTGCGCCTAGCAGATCCTCCCCGATAAAACACGGGACTCCCAGCACTGTGACAGTTACCTGCCTCCTTGACAAGTATTCCGGCCTGAGGCGTATGTCTTTCCACGTGAGGTCTCCTTTTGCCCAACTTATCGCCACCTCCTTTGATGGCAAAAGGACATCCCACGTGGAACGGAGTCTCTTTACCAAATACTGGGCCGGAATTTTTAGCTGGCTTATTGTTTCTAGCATTTTCTCCAGGGAAACCCCGGTGAGTCCCTTTCCTCCTGCGTCAAAAGTTATAAAGGACAGCGTTCTTTCTTTTATGTCGTCCCAAGTACCGGGCAGGGTCTTGATGGTATTTCCCTCGATGAGTTCCCGGTACTTGGTCTCCAAGAGGTCCTTGTAAAAATCCGGAGTTTTTGTTTTGCCGCTGTCCTTTTCGGCCCAGGCTCCCGACGTCTGGGGTTCCCCTGGCGTGCTGGTCCCGGCTGTCTGGTCCTTTGGTCTTTGGGCTGGCGTTATCGGGGAGTCGTCGCTTGTGAGGGCTGGCCACTCCGCCGTGCTGGCTGGTGTCTTTGGTGTAGTCTTGGACGAGGAGCACCCATCTATCACGATGACCTCGAGGGATTTTGTTTTCCTTAACTCCCCGGTGTCAGCTTTCTGGGGGCTACATGCTTCTGATTGCGTTTCTCTGGGTTCGTCCGGGACCCACCATTTTTTAACAGGCTTCCTAGCCTTGTAGGCAAGCCTTCCGCCAGGTGGGCCCTGGACAACATTTTTCCAGGAGTCTAGGTTCTCCATCGAACTCTCCATGCTGGAACTGGGGGTAGCGACCCCCGAAACCGACACCGGAGAGTCAGTGGGCGTGGCATTCCCCCTCATTAACGGTACGAGGATATCCCCGAAGGTGATATCCCCGCGTTTCGGCACTGGGGTGTCACCGGGTGTGACACCCCCCCTTCTCGGCACTGGGGTGTCACCGGGTGTGACACCCCCCCTTCTCGGCACTGGGGTGTCACCGGGTGTGACACCCCCCCTTCTCGGCACTGGGGTGTCACCGGATGTGACACCCCCCCTTCTCGTCACTGGAGTGCCACCGGATGTGGCACTCCCCCTCCTCGTCACTACACCAGGGGCGTCCCCCATGGTGTTAGAGGCAGAGGCCTGCCTCTTTTTTTGTTGGCCCAGTGCCCTTCACCGACCCGCCGATTCGGAGCTAGAGGGCCTTCGCCTAATGGCACGTCGGTTACCTCTAGTCCTGCCGGCTGCTTAAGTCGGATCCAGACACTGGACGGACCTGCAAAAAAGAAAGAAAAGCAAAGGCAGTTAGTTAGCCACAAGGACCACACACCCAAAGAAGGGGTCGGTCCTTTTAGGCTGGACAAATAAAACCCTTAAGTGGCCAAAATTTGGCCAAGTGGGCTGCGTATAGAACGTTGTCAGTCTTGGTGTAGTTTCTGAGAACAGATACTACACTTTGAGATATTAAATCTTTTATTCATGAATCAAATTAGTAATATTCAAGAAAATTATCAACCTGTTAATATATATTATCGTAACCAGTTACACAAGAACTCAAAAATCGATGAGAGTATTCTTAAAAATATAATCCGTAGATACGTGACTCCCAATAATAATAAAAAAATAAAATGTATTATATATTATAAAAAAATACAGACAACAAGCCTTGTAATGAAAAACAACATTTCACAAACAAATGACCTGTTGGAAAGGACCAATGTAGTTTACAAATTTAGCTGCCCAATAGGAGAGTGTATCTCCAATATTAGTAGCTACATTGGCTAAACAACTAACACATTGTCGCGAAGATTGACTCATCATCTCTCTGACTCTAGCTCCATATCACAACATTTGAAGGGACATGGCTGCCACCATTCAGAATTTCGAAGAATTATGGTAGAAAATACAAGATGTGTCATGAGCAAGTTGCTGGAATCCATATTAAATAGAGAAATAGTAAACCACCTCAGCAGAAATAACCTTCTTAGGCACACACAATATGGTTTCCGTTCCACAAGATCTACCGCAGATGTGCTAACGGTTATATCTCATAGGATTAGTGAATCTCTTGACAAAGGTTTCCTTTCTAGGGCAATTGCTCTTGACATATCAAAGGCCTTCGACAAGGTATGGCATAAGGGCCTACTTCACAAGATTTCCAGCTCGGTATAACGGAAATGTTCTCTCAATCATTAAATCATTTCTCTCTGATAGGCTCATAAGAGTAGTGGTCGATGGACAAAAATCAGAGGCCTGCAGTATTAATGCTGGAGTCCCTCAAGGGTCCATCCTGGGCCCAACTCTCTTCCTGATCTACATCAATGATCTCCCAAAACACATACTTAAATCATTCGTTCACATCTATGCTGATGACACGACCATCTACGGCAACACATCAAAGGCTATAAATGACAAAGCTCTCTCTGATTCTCTCTCCTCTGATCTTGAGCGTGTGGTTCAGTTGGGGAAGACGTGGCTGGTTACCTTTAATGCATCTAAAACTAAACTCCTATCTTTACATCATCAACGCTCTGATCCCCATCTGGCATCAATTGAAATAGATGGCTCTCGTCTAGGAGAAGCCCTATGTTTTGACAAGCTTCTGGGCTTGACCTTAACTCCTGATCTAAAATGGAACACGTACATCAAGTCTGTTGCCAAGGTCGCTGGAAATATGGTGGGATTCTTCTACCGCTCCAGAAGATATCTCACTACTGATGCAATTCTCTATCTATATAAAAGCCAAGTACATCCAAGGATGGAATACTGCTGCCATATTTGGGCCGGAGCTGCTAAAAACAGCCTATCCTGCCTTGACAGAGTACAAAATAGACTTTGTGGCTTAGTGGGGGATGCCCTTTTCTCTTCCCTGCAACCTCTCTCCCACAGAAGAGACGTTGCAAGCCTATCTTTGTTTTATCGTTGTTTCCATGGCAGGTGTTCATCTGAACTCCAATTTCTGGTCCTCCCTCGCCAATCTTTTATAAAAAACACCCATCTAGCTGAATCCACTGTCAAAAACATTCCCCACTCTTTATCTATGCCTAAATCAAAACGTAGATTCCATGAACAAAGCTTCTTTCTTAGAACTGCACGCCTGTGGAACTCTGTTCCATCTGCCTGCTTCCCACCTGACTACAACCTGGATGTCTTCAGTCCAACGTAAACAAATTCCTGATGAACCGCCCCCTTAAGTAGACACTTTATTAAATCTCCACACTAACATACTGTACATACAATAACCCTTATCCCTGAGTGGCTTCCGGGCCTTGATAAGCGGTGACCATATTGTAAACAAAAAAAAAAGAAAAGAAAGAGTATTGCAGACTGAGAGAAATGTAAATAGGCTAAGAATACTCGAAACATTGTGCATTAAAACAAAGAAGCCTCAAATAAATAATATTAATTATGAGTGCAGCCGGAACGTTTCGAAATGTTTGGGATAAATTTTTGAAAATGTATATGTGTGTTTGTATATATAAATGTGTTTAATATATGTAAAAAAAACAAAAAACAAAGTCTTCCCACCTAACTTGTAACAAGCTACCAGGTGACTACGAAAAATGTATATATAAGTAAATTAAAAAACAATTTCTACATTTATTTCTATAATATGCCTGAGGATGATAGAAGTACTTCTGTCGAAAGCGCTCGCGATTATGGATCCAACATATACAATTTCGAGAAGAACACAGAAAGGACTATTCGGAGATTGGAGAAGATAAAAAGGAAAATTGTAAAACAGAATAATTCTGTGCTATCCAATAATATTTGTTTAAATGAGAAAATGCTGCCTAAATATACACTATATATATATATATATATATATATATATATATATATATATATATATAGTAAATAGCAAATTATGAAAGTATATGACACAAAGAATCTTCCATGCTTCATCCCTGTAGGAAATTTCAGACTAATGATTCCCTACAGGGATGAAATATGGAAGATTCTTTGTAGTTTAACTGCCTTATACTTACTATGTATCTCTACTCACGTACTGTTGAAGTAAATACTGAAAATCAATACATAAAATATATCTTTATAACATTTTATATGAATACATGAAATATTATTTATATATATATATAACAAACATAGCCAAAGCAGTTTTTATTCCTTCTTTCTTCAACTAAAACACTGTCCCACTTTCTGATGCTTAAATAAATGCTTCTGTTTTTGTTTTTTGTTTTGTTTGTTTCTAAAAGAGGTTTCTTGTTCATTCCGTGCTCCATGTTCAAAAACTACTAATTATTTTATTAGGGGTACAAAGCAACAACCTATCTCCTATGTGTGAGAGAACAAGTGAAACGTTATATGATAAATACAGACGAAATATTAAGTAGAAAATCATTAGTTTATATATATATATATATAGATAGATAGATAGATAGATAGATAGATAGATAGATAGAGAGAAAGAAACAATTGAAACTTTTATGTGAATACACATCCATAACATCTATTCAAAAATTGTAGCAAATTCTCATTTTTTTCATCAGAATTTTGGCACCCCTGGAACAGTTTATGTTCGCCGTAGGGAAGAAGAGGCATTTCATTCTGATTGTGCGGTTCCAACTGTCAAATTTAGAGGAGGAAACATAATGTTTCGGAGTGCATGGCTTCTTCAGGCACTGGACTGTTGTACACATGTGATGGCAGAATGAACTCTACAACTTATACTAACATGCTGGACCAGATTTACCAAACCTCTTTGACTAAAATATTTAACAATAAAATAACAAAACTCTTTGACTAAAATATTTAACAATAAAATAAATCTCTTTGACTAAAATATTTAACAATAAAATAACAAATCTCTTTGACTAAAATATTTAACAATAAAATAACAAATCTCTTTGACTAAAATATTTAATAAAATAACAAATCTCTTTGACTAAAATATTTAACAATAAAATAACAAAACTCTTTGACTAAAATATTTAACAATAAAATAACAAATCTCTTTGACGAAAATATTTAACAATAAAATTCCAAGTGATGTAATCTTTTAACAAGACAATGCCTCATATGCCATACATCAAAAATTTCAATAGGTTGGTTTGAGAAAAAAGGGATTACAGTGATAGGTGCTACCCCCCTTCCAATCCTCATTGAAACTTTGTGGGCCCATCTAGGAGAAAATCCATACCAAATCACCAGCAGGTACTCAACCTGAGGTAATCTCTTCAGCATCAGGCAAAGCCTAACTCTTTGCCAAGAACTTTGCAGCTAATTCTACCCTATGCGACCAAGGCCGCCAACCCCTATTTCCTCCTGTATCAGAAAACATGCTATGTGACATACAAACATCTGTGTGTGATGTTGCTAAGCTAATCAAAATCCTTGATTCCAGTAAAGCAACTGGCCCTGACGGCATTCCAATTATAGTGCTGAAAAAGCTTCAACCAAAACTAGTTCTCATACTTACAAAGCTGTTTAAGCGTTGTCTTAAGGAGAATTGCTTTCCAACACCCTGGAAATTCTCATCAGTATGTCTTTGTATTTAATGAAAAATGTCTCCTGTGCATCATAAGTTGTCTCAGATGAAAAAGTCTCCTGTGCATCATAAGTTACTGGAATCCGTGTTAAATAGAGAAGTAGTCAACCACCTCAGTAAAAATAACCTTCTTTGTGACATACAATGGAGTTTCCGTTTTGCTAGATCTACAGCAGATGTTCTTATGGTTATATCTCATGATTAGCTAATCTCTCAACAGAGGCTTCCTTTCTAGGACAATTGCTCTAGACATATCTAAGGCTTTTGATAGGCTATGGCATAAAGGTCTACTTCACAAGATCTCTAGTTATGGTATAGCTGGAAATGTCTTCTCAAGTTTTAAATCATTTCTCTCTGATAGGTTCATAAGAATAGTAATTGATGGGCAGAAATCAGAAGCTTATAGTATTAATGCTGGAACTCCTCATCCTAGGTCCAACTCTCTTCCTGATCTACATCAATGATCTTCCAAATCACATCCTTAGATCATGTGCAGACATTTATGTTGACGACACTAATATCTATGGCAGCACATCAAAAGCTGTAAATGATCAAGTTCTCTCTGATGCTCTTTCCTCTGATCTTGAGCATGTGGTACGATCAGGAAAGACATGGCTGGTTAATTTTAATGTATCTAAGACCAAGCTTCTATCTTTACATCAACGTTCTGATCCCTATCTGGCATCAATTGAAATGAATGGCTTTCGTCTTGGGGAGGCTCCATGTTTTGACAAGCTTTTGGGCTTGACCTTTACTCCTGATCTAAAATGGAACACATACATCAAATCCATTGTCAAGGTTGCTGGAAAAATGGTGGGATCATTCTACTGCTCCAGTAGATATCTACCTGCTGATGCAGTTCTCTACCTATATAAGAGCCAGGTATGCCCAAGGATGGAGTATTTTTGCCATATTTGGGCAGGAGCTGCTAGAAAGACCTTATCCTGTCTTGACAGAGTTCAAAATAGAATTCGTAACCTAGTAGAGGATAGCCTTTTCTATTCCCTGCAACCTCTTTCTAACAGAAGAGACGTTGTAAGCTTGTCTGAGCTCCAATCTATGGTCCTCCCTCGCCAAAGATTCACAAGAAACACTTGTCTAGCTGAAAACACTATCAATAATTTCCAACTCTTTATCTGTGCCTAAACCTAAACGTAGATTCCATGAACAAAGCTTTTTTTCTTAGAAGTGCACACCTGTGGAACTCTCTTCAGTTTGCCTGCTTTCCAGCTGACTATAATATGGTCATCTTCAAGTCCAACATAAACAAGTTCTTGAGGAGCCGTTCCCCTTAAGTATGTAAGAAATTTCTTTCCCATATGCCTAATTTCCTCCCTGCAGATAGCAAATGAAATTCCACAAACAAAGCCATGCATTTAAAACTCAAATTTTATTCACAATGTATCAGAAATGAAAGATCTTTGGTCACAGTAAGTCCTTTGCAAAAACAGTGACTGAATTTGCTATCCATATGCATGGAGCCTTTAGTTTGATTCCTCTGTGGGAATGTTAGTTCGGGTTTCCTTTTAGAAGAATCCATGTTGTACATGGTGAACACCGTGTGAATGTTGGCGCCCAATATTTTGGGACGTCGTGGTCTCTAGAAGAAATAGGAATAAATTCCTATAATCAAATATATCATGCCGAACACAGAGAATAAGTTCAGCAATTATGTTGTCTCTGTATTTAGAGAAATGTCCTTCGTTCACCCACTGTTTGGTGTCCAAGAAGGTAAAATCCTGGCACTCTAAACAGAGCGCCGCTGTTGTTAGTCTGCTGTTTCCCTTGTTCATTTTCAGACTGAAAAAATAATACATGGATACAAATTGCTGCCAAGACAAGATTTGGCGGATTCAAATTAAACCAATGACAGACCGGCTTACAAAGCATGTAGGCGGCCAAAAACAATATGGCGGTTGTACGTGGAAAATTTCTCGCAAGTAATCCAATTTAGCAAATTTACACTACTAACGATTACTATGCTATTGCCCATTGACTACTGTACACTCTTTAACCCTTATCCCCGAGTGGCCTCTGGGCCTTGATATGTAGTGACTGTAAAAAAAGAAAAATCTATCGATATTGTCTAAAACAGTACATTAGCCATTAAAGTGGTGAAAAGGGAGATAAGCATGTCCCTGTATTCGCAATCCTCAAAGTGTTTACATCTAGGGAAAATGCAATTTTACCCAATTTTCCTTAAAAATTACTTTTAACTATAAATAACTTTCTACTCGATGAATTTCTGGATATATTACTATTTTCAGTACTTATGCACTTATTGAACCGTGCTGAAATTGTTATATAATTATAGTTCATTATTATTATTGTTGTTGTTTGTTATTATTATTGTTATTGTTTGTTGTTAAGTCTTATTAAAAGTGATGCTTAGAGTCTTAGAGAGAGATGTTGTTCGTTGTTATGAAGAGATTCATATTTATAAAATGTTCATTACTTAGAAGTGTAATGGAAGCTCTTTGAGTGAGGAGATAGTGTTCAGACAGTCTTAGTGTTCATATTGTGTATGTAAGATATTTTATAACACATATATAGACATATAATAACTTTCACTTTACCTTTTTGGTAGAATTACAACACAAAGACGACGTTTATAAAAACACATGATGGGTTTATTTCTTCTCACGATCGGTCGTGGTTTTCTGAGTCAAGAATTCAAAGCTTCACATTCTAGTTTCAAAAGTGACCGTCTCGCTTCTAGACGTTCGAATGTCCATGTCTGGACTGTCGTCTGTCGTCTTCAGACTCTCTCTGACTCTCCCCAGTTTCTCCTCTTGCTTAACTCTAAAGTCTTCTAACTATATCGAGAACTTCCCATTTTCCATGACGTCATACACATGTTAAAACATATGTCTTCTTTCATGTGTTCTCGAAATGCATGTCCCAAACTTTTTCCTTTGTTTACAAAGGGAATTTTAACCTATATTCTCAGTAACCTATATTTCCAATATGTTAAAAACATGTTTATTAAATTATCTTTGTTGTTGCATTCTTTCAATTGAATTTTTCATAACAGAATTGTCAATGCACATTCTTTTCTTGAAACTATTTTATCTCTAAGCTAAACAATGGTTTGTTTTACATTCCATTTTCTAATTCTCTTTCGTAATCTATTTCTAAACCTAATTTACGAGGTTCGAATTTCATCTATTCTATTTCATTTTCATTTTAACTAAATCTCTCTATTTTTATACTTACATGAAAAGGGGGCAGCCTTTATCATGTAACATCCCTCCCTTCCATATTTCACAAAAAAAATGTATGCATTTTTAAATTTAGTACATTTTTTTTTTTTTTTCTACATTCACACAACAACCTGGCTAGGAAAGATCAGGCTAAATAAAAATCTCTTTCAGTCAGCCCTACTCGGCCGACTTCACAATTATTATATTTTATATATATTATATTTTATAAGATCAGAACCTTTCTGATCTTCTGTGCATTTACTTTTTGGGTGTAGGGTCTTTACCTATGATTCACATCAGCTACTTTCCAGCCACCCATATGCCGCAGACTAGAGGTTTCCACCTCCCTCGAAATGGACGACTCCCTTCGTCCCAAAAGTGTCCTGATCGTCTCTTTCTGCATGGTTAGTCTTATCAAGTATGGCTTTGTTTTTTTTTTTATTCTATAACTATCTTATACGGGACATACCAAAGCTCATAACCAATCTTCTTGGTTGGCCTTAACTATCAAGATATACCTTTTTTCTCTCATACGGATTCACTCGGATTTCCTTGCTTGGATTCTTGAAACTTCGACGAGGATTTAGAAATATCACCCCTAACTAACACCTTTTGCGCCACAACACCTTAAGTGCACCTAAATTCTATCTAATTGCCCGATTTTTTTTTGTGATTTTTCTTTTCTCTCACCAGAGCTTCCAAGATCCAGCAGATATATCCCCCATTCATGCGTCTCTAAAAAAAAAAAAAAAAATACATGGTTATATCTTTCTTACGTAATCTACGGCATATTTTTGCCTGTCTCTTACTTCATTAAGCTATATGTGATTGCCTCGGGACTACCTATCATCGGTTTACTGGTCCCCTTCAGAATTTTCGTATTCTTTCTAACGCCTGTTTATTAATTAAGCCAAGTCTTACCACTTGCTTGGAGTCGTTATGTGCAACCAGCTTATTTTAAGCACTTAATTAACCAGGTTCCCAAATTTTTCGAATAGGGACACATTTTGTGCTTATCAATCCCTACCAAGTCACTTTTCTCGGAAAAAATTATAGGATCTCTAAAAAAAAAAAAAAAAAAAAAAAAAAAAAAAAACCCCAATGCTAAAAAAAAACCATCTTTCTTACGGCTTATCACATCTAAAAACTCTCTAAATACCCGTTTACGTAATTTTAATTCTTGTCCCCCTTCTAAAATTCTAACTGAATCTGTAAGCCAACCATACGTCTTAACTAGTTTTATTTTCTCCTAGACTGTTTACTGATAACTTTGAATTCTTGCTGCGAAAACAATAACATTTACATTACAATATGGTTCAACATCAACATATTTTCAAAAGAAAATACCTTATTACATTTAAACATTTTGCAAAAAAAAAAAAAAAAAAAAATTCGTTATATTATACATTTCAAAAGTCCATTAACACAAAACAAAAAATTGTCCCTTTTTCAAAGACCAGAACAATTAAAACACACTAAAAAGCCAAAAATTATTCACAATTTGATTTTCATTTCTACATCCTTCTTTTTTGCTGTAGTGTATTTTATTTTATTCATTTATTCATTCTTCCTTTTAATACTCGAGAATTTTAAATGCACTTTCGACTTTTGACACTAAATTGTTATTTATTATGATTGACAGTTTCTCTAAACAATTCAGACATTAACACACATTTTTATGAATGACAACTATCCTATTTTCTACTTGTGTGCATGCGTATAGAGGACTACTATTCATTTTGCTTGATATGCACGTCTGTGCCATGTAAATAACACTCTTTTGTATTTCCTTCAGATATCCAATAAACCCTTGGTCATTGCGACACTCTAAAAAGTAAATTGTACTTATCTATGACCATCCACGGATTATCCACGAGATCAAACATGGTGTGGAGATCTTTGACAAACGTAGGCCAACTTGTCTAGCAACCGATTGGAGCAAAGACTGCATAGGATTCTGGCTATTCTAAAAACACTGTCTCTGCCCAGCACCTCACAAACCCTTCTGCTGCAAAAACGGATGGAAGATTGCCCTGGTAGGAAGCAGGTTCACATCATCAGCAGAGTCCCGCTACGCCCCCATCGAAGGGGAGGCTTTGGCAGTAGTAGAGGCTTTGGACAAAGCTAGACATTTTATTATCGGGTGCCCAGATCTCATTATAGCGGTAGACCACAAACCACTGCTCAAAGTCTTTGGTGACAGGCACCTGGATAACATACCCAACCCACGTCTTCGCAACTTGAAGGAAAAAACCCTGCGGTATCGCTTCCGGGTCACTCACATCCCATGCGCCCAACATTCTGCCAGCGATGCTCTGTCACGCCACCCAGTCAGCATGGCTCAACACTTGCCACTACCTGATGACTCAGCATCAGCTCTGTACACCACTCAGTTACCTGTGTCTATCCTTGAATACATTCGCCATGCAGAGCAACCACCAACCCATGAGGTCTGCTCCCAGGACATCAACGATGGTACCATCCTCGAATCAATATCGTGGGATGACATCCGCACTGCCACCGCCAGTGACCCATCCATGGTCCTGCTTCTAGACATAAACCTACGCTAGCCCCGCAAGGCAAGCCAATTTCAGCTGGCTCATCTCCACAGCAGGCGACAACTCCTGGACCCACTCAGCCACGTAATGAGGGTCATCTAGAGTGACAATGGAATTGAGAGATACCTACATCAAGAGCAGTCAGAATGAAAATTTGCCCGACGTATAATAACACATGCTCCCATTGTGGCATACCCCATCACTTTGGAAAGGTTTGCCGACACAATCAACAGAGCCGCACTCCCACCGCAAGCAATAATGCCATCACTGTGTTCGATGACGACCCTGCAGTTCTATTTGATGCCCTTTGCTCCGTCGAAACACCCCCTCCCTCCAACGCAGATCCAGAAGCTATTTCTGAGACACACACTCTTGTCCTTGAACACCATATATACAATGACCTGTGTAGAGTGTGGGAACGTCGTGCGTCCGATCCACAACCATTCATAAAGGTTGATATACAGGTCATCCCTTCTGACATTGCTGACATTGGCATACCCCCTCACTTCCACAGCCCCACTGCCATTGTGACGCATACAGCTATGGCAGATACAGGATGCCAGTCGTGCCTAGGTGGCATCACAGTATTACATAAGATGGGCTTGACAGTCTGTGACCTCATTCCGTGCACAATGAAGATGTCAGCTGCCAATGACAAATCGATTGAAATCGCAGGCGCCCTTCCACTGCACATATCGGGCGTATCTGACAATGGAACTGTTTGCAGCACACGGCAGCTCATATATTTCACACCATCCACAGAGCGCCTCTACCTATCTAAGCATGCGTGTGTGGCTCTCGGCATGATCCCTGCAAACTTCCCATCTGTTGGTACAGCCTCACAACTTTCTTCCTGTGATGCCACATATCCTCCCACGGAAGGAAGCAAAAGACCATGTAAGTGTCCGGATCGTGAGACACCCCCTCCTCCCACGACCACAATCCCATACCCACCAACAGAGGAGAATAGGGAGAAAATAGAAAACTGGCTACTGGATCACTACACCTCCAGCACATTCAACACCTGCCAGCACCAACCATTACCCATGATGTCAGGCCCACCCATGCAACTCATGATCGACCCGAATGCAGAACCAGTTGCCTACCACACCCCTATTCCTGTGCCGATACATTGGCAAGAGGGAGTGAAAGCAAGCCTTGATCAAGACGTTCGACTGGGTGTCATAGAGCCAGTTCCTGTTGGTACACCAGTCACATGGTGTCATCGGATGGTTGTCTGCCCCAAAAAATCTGGTAAACCCCGACGTACGGTGGACTTCCAACCACTCAACCGGTATGCCACTCAAGAAACGCATCACACCCAGTCCCCATTCCACCAAGTCCGATCCATCCCTCCACACACACGGAAGACCATTTTCGATGCTTGGAATGGTTACCACAGCATTCCACTTCACAATGAGGATCGCCACTATACAACATTCATCACCCCATGGGGTAGATACAGATATTGTGTGACCCCACAAGGGTACGTAGCTTCAGGCGATGCCTACACACGACGGTTTGATGAGATAGTTATGGATGTTCCGAACAAAGCGAAAATCATCGACGACACCCTCTTGTGGACCTCAACATACCAGAGTGACAATGGAATTGAGAGAAGCTTCTTCCAAGCAGTTAAGTGGCTGGATCTATGCGGTCACAATGGCATCACAGGCAATCCTGACAAATTTAGATTTGCCAAGTAAGAAACTGAGTTCGCCAGTTTTCAAATCAGGGAAACAACTGTGGGGCCATGTGAATCCTTCGTGGAAGCAATAAAAAAATTTCCCACTCCCAGAAATATCACGGATATACGCAGCTTCTTTGGACTTGTGAACCAAGTCTCGTATGCATTTGCGGCGACAGAGAAAATGAAAGCATTCAGAGACTTCCTGAAACTCAGTGTCAAATTTGACTGGACTGACAAAATGCAACACACCTTTGAAGAAGCAAAAAGACGGATTATCCACGAGATCAAACATGGTGTGGAGATCTTTGACAAACGCAGGCCAACTTGTCTAGCAACCGATTGGAGCAAAGACGGCATAGGATTCTGGCTATTCCAAAAACACTGTCTCTGCCCAGCACCTCACAAACCCTTCTGCTGCAAAAACGGATGGAAGATCGCCCTGGTAGGAAGCAGGTTCACATCATCAGCAGAGTCCCGTTACGCCCCCATCGAAGGGGAGGCTTTGGCAGTAGTAGAGGCTTTGGACAAAGCTAGACATTTTATTATCGGGTGCCCAGATCTCATTATAGCGGTAAAGCACAAACCACTGCTCCTTTGGTGACAGGCACCTGGATAACATACCCAACCCACGTCTTCACAACTTGAAGGAAAAAACCCTGCGGTATCGCTTCCGGGTCACTCACATCCCATGCGCCCAACATTCTGCCAGCGATGCTCTGTCACGCCACCCAGTCAGCATGGCTCAACACTTGCCACTACCTGATGACTCAGCATCAGCTCTGTACACCACTCAGTTACCTGTGTCTATCCTTGAATACATTCGCCATGCAGAGCAACCACCAACCCATGAGGTCTGCTCCCAGGACATCAACGATGGTACCATCCTCGAATCAATATCGTGGGATGACATCCGCACTGCCACCGCCAGTGACCCATCCATGGTCCTGCTTCTAGACATGGTGGATAATGGCTTCCCAGCTAAACAAGAACTTCCATCTGACATCCGACCATTCTACCAGTACCGCGATCATTTGAGCAGCTTCGACGGTGTGATACTATACCACGACCGCATAGTCATCCTCAAACCCCTGCAGCACAGAGTGTTAGAGTCTCTCCATTCGGCCCACCAAGGTGTTACGCAAATGTGTTCCAGGGCCGAGTCATCCTTCTTCTGGCCAGGCATGAACCCTGCCATTTGCAACATGCGAGAGATGTGCTCTGAATGCAATCGTATGGCCCCTTCCCAACCATGCATGCCACCGACTCCACCAATACAGCCAGTCTACCCCTTCCAAGCCATAGTTGCTGACTACTTCACATTCCGCGGTCATCACTACCTCGTCATTGTGGCCAATCGTGGAGGAAACATCTAATGGGGCAGAAGGACTCATTAGGGCATTGCGCAGAACATTTGTCACCTATGGGATAGCAGAGGAACTTTCTTCTGACAATAGCCCTGAATTCACCGCCTCCAAAACTGAGCGCTTCCTAAATGCTTGGAGAGTGAGTCACAGACACTCATCAGTAGCATTCCCTCACAGTAATTCCAGAGCTGAGATCGGTGTAAAAACTGTAAAACGACTGTTAGTCAACAACACAAGTGCATCTGGATCATTAAACACTGACTCCTTCCAAAGGGCCATGCTCCAATATCGCAATACACCAGATCGTGACACTGCCTTCTCCCCTGCTATGTGCCTCTTTGGACGCCCTATCAGAGACTTCATCCCGATACACCCGGGAAAATACAGACCCCATCCCACGTGGCAGGAGACCCTACAAAGCAGAGAAGAGGCCCTGCACAACAGACACATGCATGCTGCTGAAAGGCTGTCAGAACACACAGTCAACTTACCCCCCCTCAAGGTTGGGGACACTGTCCGAATCCAGAACCAAGTCAGGCCCTACCCAAACAAATGGGATAAGACTGGGATTGTGATAGAAGTTCGTCAGTTCCATCAATACGTGGTACGAGTTGATGGTTCCGGACGTGTCACACTCAGAAACAGGCAGTTCCTCCGTCGATACACACCGGTAGCGGAGAGGGGCCCAATCACCTTGTCTCCTGGCCCCCTCTTATTGCACTACCCGAACCCAGCTGGTCCTGATTCCCAACATAAACCTACGCTAGCCCCGCAAGGCAAGCCAATTTCAGCTGGCTCATCTCCACAGCAGGCGACAACTCCTGGACCCACTCAGCCACATAATGAGGGTCATCTACCCCCGGGCTCTCCAGCGACATCACCGGATATCCCCACAGAACAGGGTACTACACCATCGAAGGAAACCCCCAAGAAACTCCCTCGGTCCTTGGCCAGGTTGCTCCCCCATAACAAGGCTGGTCCCCATGAACTTCAACCTCTGCGTCGTCAACGACGCGACCCGACCATGTGACTTTTCGAAGCAAAGTGTCTGTTACACCATGCTCCCATATTGAAAAGCGATTAGTTTTCCAAAGACTATAACCTCAGTTACTTTTTAGGCACATTTAAGTGCATTTTATCTCCACTCAGTCTTCGCCACTTACAGTACCAAAGACTTGGGGGGCGTAGAGGACTACTATTCATTTTGCTTGATATGCACGTCTGTGCCATGTAAATAACACTCTTTTGTATTTCCTTCAGATATCCAATAAACCCTTGGTCATTGCGACACTCTAAAAAGTAAATTGTACTTATCTAGCGTATTCAAAACATATTCCGAATACAACAACTTTTCTCTTTTTTTTTTATTATTTTATTTATGAATGAAATATTCGTGGGTTGTTTTTTGAACTGACCGTATCTTTTATCACTCATTACGGCATATCGGCCTTTTTTTTCTTTTTTAATATTTTCTTGTAAACTTTAGTTTTCTGTGTGTGTTCAAATTTCTTTTTTTTTTCTTTTTGTTCGCATTTCTGTCATCGTGTAATTTATTTTTTTTTTTTCCGTGGTATTATTTATTTTTTAATTATTCTGGACCCTTTTAAAATGTTGTGTTTCTTTTTCTTTCTTTTTTTTTCCGTGGTAACCGAAGGTTTTTTTTTTTTTTTTTTTTTTTAAACTCACCCTTGCTGGGTGGTCTGGTCGCTACGGCTCCAAATTGTATTTATTGTATATACCCCAGGTTCGGTATTGCATCGTTGATGCAAACTGATCAACGGGCACCAAATCGTGTTTGTTATATAGGAGTCTTATTAAAAGAGAGAGTTTTAGAGAGAGATGCTCTAAGAGATTTTCGTGTAATGATCATATTCATATATATTAAAATGTTCATTACTTAGAAGTGTAATGGAAGCTCTTTGAGTGAGGAGATAGTGTTCAGACAGTCTTAGTGTTCATATTGTGTATGTAAGATGTGTATGTAAGACATTTTATAACACAGATATATAGACATATAATAACAACTTTCACTTTACCTTTTTGGTAGAATTACAACACAAAGACGACGTTTATAAAAACACATGATGGGTTTATTTCTTCTCACGATCGGTCGTGGTTTTCTGAGTCAAGAATTCAAAGCTTCACATTCTAGTTTCAAAAGTGACCGTCTCGCTTCTAGACGTTCGAATGTCCATGTCTGGACTGTCGTCTGTCGTCCTCAGACTCTCTGACTCTCCCCAGTTTCTCCTCTTGCTTAACTCTAAAGTCTTCTAACTATATCGAGAACTTCCCATTTTCCATGACGTCATACACATGTTAAAACATGTGTCTTCTTTCACGTGTTCTCGAAATGCGTGTCCAAAACTTTTTCCTTTATTTACAAAAGGAATTTTAACCTATATTCTCAGTAACCTATATTTCCAATATGTTAAAAACATGTTTATTAAATTATCTTTGTTGTTGCATTCTTTCAATTGAATTTTTCATAACAGAATTGTCAACGCACATTCTTTTCTTGAAACTATTTTATCTCTAAGCTAAACAATGGTTTGTTTTACATTCCATTTTCTAATTCTCTATCGTAATCTATTTCTAAACCTAATTTACGAGGTTCGAATTTCGTCTATTCTATTTCATTTTAACTAAATCTCTCTATTTTTATACTTACATGAAAAGGGGGCAGCCCTTATCATGTAACAAAATAGTAACGTCATTATTGGGAGAGGAGGGTGTTTTGTAACTATTCTGTACTTTCAACTAACAATTTAATTATAAAAAAAAAGGTGAACGTGCACAGGGGGACCACCCGAAGATTTACCTTTGTTGATTACAGTAGATTGAATATAAGAAAATGCTTTTCTGAATAAACATCCGCAAACTCCCCATGTTAAGAACGGTTTTCAGAATAAACATCCTTTGGAGGTTAGACAACCAGTACACATTGACCAATATATATCTCCTAAAACTTTAATTTAACTTGAAAATACTATTTTGAAGATAGCGTGGTTCAATAAGTGCATAAGCACCTTATTTTCAGCATGACAATTAAATACTGTTGTGTTTGCTCAAAACAACATATACAAAAAAAATCGATCTGTCGACTATCTTAACAAGCACTATTTTGTTTAGGATGATTAGATAATTTGGACCATGCGAAGATTAAATCATCCGAAACGGCGTAAATGAAACCATGCTAGTAGTCTGAATAATCATCTAGGCTATTGCTACAATTTTTTTTCCACCAGAAAATTAAAAATAGTGTTTTCTTTTTAAATTCGAAAATAAAATGTGTCCAAAAAAGAAAAAGAAGAATTTAAATATTGTAAGTTATAAAATAAACATAAATTAAATACCTTCATAACGTGGCTGCCGTAGACGGTGGTCATGGCAGAATTTTCTAAACACATTTTCTTTGCGTTAGGAGACTTTCTAAAAGTGGTTGATGACGATAAATAGGAGGGACAGTTTGGTAATATTCGAGGAATAGCATCATCCTTAAGATAGGGATTTTTTAATTTAACACTAACTGTCTTTCCAGTCCTTTCATCAAATGCTGATGCCTCTCGCTGTATGTCTTCAGGTCGAAAATGAAGTTCACATACCTAAAGAAATAATTTAAAAGAAAATCGTACCATATTTGACTTAGTACAAAAAAAAAAAAATTACATGACAAAAAACGATAAAATAAAGAATAAGGTAAATGTGCAGAATTAGTCCACCCTCGAAAAATCCTTTTAAATTACCACTTTTATAGGTTTTCGGGGATGCTGAAAATGAAAATAACATTTAAAATTACGGCAAACTTGTACTTTTCAAGATATAAAGAGATGTTGGTTTAAAAAAAATGGGGGGGATAATTTAACCTAAAACGACCACCCACTTTATAGCCAATTTTTTTTTTTTTTCATGGGCAACGAGCAATTTTTTTAAAAATTACATTTTCGCCTCAAACAAGGCGAAGTGCCTCTTTAATGTAGGATTGAACACAACTAAACATAAAATGAGCATCTACAGTTGACCACCTCTCCCCGACAAAAATTCTGTTTACACTTTTTGAAAGAGGGTGCTCATTTTACGTTAAACTGTGTTCATTGTACGTTGACTCCCAACCCCCAACATAAAGGTGGCCATATTCATTTTTCTTCGCGTTTATTTGTTAAAAAGAAAGCGCCCCAAAAAAAAAAAAAAAAAAAAAAAATGATAACCATAAAGTGGGTGCTCAGTTTACGTTAAATTTTTATAGAAAAGTGATCTCCTATTTTTTTAAACTAACATTTCTTCATATAATTAAGATTGTCGGACTGACTTCCTCATCTTGTTTGTTATAGACACAACGTTTCGGCCGTTTTGCCCTCCGGCCTTCATCAGGTGTTTTGTATCAAACTGGGCGGCCTTCATCAGGTGTTTTGTATCAAACTGGGGAACCGTTTGTATAAAGGGTTAGGTTCGAGACTCCTAACACAAACGGTTCCTCAGTTTGATACAAAACACCTGATGAAGGCCGGAGGGCAAAACGGCCGAAACGTTGTGTCTATAACAACCAAAATGAGGAAGTCAGTCTGACAATCTCAATCAATGAAAACACCTCATCTCAAAAATACAGACAATTACTATTTCTTCATATCTTGAAAACTATTCGTTTGCCGTAATTTTAAACGTTATATTCATTTACAGCGCCACTAGCAGTATCAGAATTTTGGGGGAATTTTTGACAACCCTAACACAAAACTGCAAATAACATATACAAAACTCGTAATTTCTCCATTTAAAGTGGGTTGTTTATTTTCTTTATGGAATATACTTCCAAAATAAAATTAAAATTGTTTAAAAAATAATATGAATATTTTTTTTATTGTCGGCATTTTGTAAACACTTTTTTTAAAATAAAAAATAATATTTCTATTATTTTTTTTAAACAGTTTTATTTCCAAAAATTCTCACACCTACAGGGGCCACGACATTTACCACAAATAAGACTTAATAAGCTTTTGGAATAATAAAAACGGTCATAAACTTAAAAAAAAAAAGTTTAACTTATTTCACGCAGATATAAATATTGCACAGTAAAAAAAAAGAAAGAACTAAAAAGATAAAGGATTTTTCTTATTTAAACAAGGAATTCCGTTTTTACGATATCGCTTTTATTAAATTGTTAGGTGAAGGTAAATAATATTTTCACCATACTCCCTATTTTAAACAAGTTTCTAAATAATAATTTATTATTTCAGCACATAATTTAAATTACATGTAAAATTCATTTTTTATATACATACTTTCATTTTTATTTTAAAATACGTTCTAAAAAACTAAATAAAAAAGGCGCATTTTTTTTGTTTTTTTTTGTTTTTTTTAAATATCTCAAACATTTTAACACTTACTCTGCTATATTTAGATGGAGTAAAATCCTTTCTTTTTATTGCATTAATCCACTGGTAAACTATTTCCTTTTTTTTTTGGGAAATGAAAACACAGTAACTTTTAGTCCATTTTTGTAGTTACCTCGGCATTTTGGAACTATACATCTCGACGGCATGTTTAAATTTATTTAACCTTCCAAAACTTTTAACCAACTTCCGGTTTAGTCATGAGACACATGACCAAATTTCAACAGACCGATGTTCATGACGTCACCAGACTAAATTATAGCTGTCGCTAGGCCATCATATTACGGTAGCCACGATTATAGTCGTCGCTAGGCCATGATGTTCATAGTCGGTTCATTCGATTTGAATTGCCGTTCCTGATAATTCATGTTTTTAAAATCATCAAATAAACCAAAATCATCATGTTCTCCTTTCATCAGCGAAACGAATTACCTTGTCTTAATTTTAATCTATGTTCAAACAAAACAAAATCATCATAAAAAATATTGAATAAATGGGAAAGAAAAAGTTAATCAAGTCTAAAAGATAAAAGAAAAAAGAAAAAAAAAACAATATCAAAGTTTCTTTTCTTTTTTAATTTCAACCAATCAGCAACGTCGCTCGATTAAGTGCAAAAGCATTCATAAATTTATTATCCAATCAGAACATCGCAATTGATTTTATTCGAGCATCCATACTGTGGCAAAAACTGTGAAAATGAGGGCTTACCGTTCAAACGACCTAGGTGTGCGTGTGTGCTTTGTCATTGCTGCGAAGCTAGGATAAGAAAAGAATTCCAAGATGGCGCCGACGGTGTTTTGTAATTGTATGATCTCGAAAACTCTCACTAACTCTCATGCATATATGCAAATCAGTTGGTCTTCGACAACTATAAATTCAGGTCGTTTTGGAAGGCAAGGAGTGAGGAAAGAACGGCCGGTTGGTAATTGTGTACACTGGTTCGTGTTGGTGGTGTGTCACCGCGTCTGTGTGTGTACTGATCGAACCACTTTCCTGTCCCTTGCACATTGGATTTGAATTGGTTTACATTGGACTTGCACTTTGGACTTTGAATTGGTTTACATTGGACTTAAACTTCAAGCTATTTCGGCAAATATCTCCCGTATGGACAAGTTCGACCTGAAATTGATCCCAGAATTTGACGGCTCCTCGGACGGACCTTCGGTGGTCGAATGGCTAGAGAAAGTTGAACGCGTTTGCCGGTTGTGCAAGATAAAGGACCCAGCTATAGTCATCCCGCTTAGGCTCACCAAAGGGGCCTATGCCGTGCATCAGCAGCTCAGGGATGACGCGACTATGGAACAAATTAAAGAGGTGTTGTACGGAGCATTTGGAGCGGGCCCTTTTGTTGCCTGGCGGCAATTTTCTGGACGACGGCTTGGGCCAGGGGAGACGGTGGATGTCTATCTGGCCAACCTGAAGAAGCCAGTCTCGGCGACAGTTGAGGCATTGGAATCGCCTGTAGAGGGCCGACGATGCTATAAATGTGGCGGCCCCAACCACTTCGCCAGGGATTGTAGGAGTGACGCGAAGCGCGCCCCGGATTATAGAGCACGGAAGCGGCAGTGGCCCCCCGGTGGCTGTGAAGGCGTTGGTGGTCGACGGGGAACTACTGGGGTACGACCTTCTTGGAATAGATTCCATTACACGGCTGGGCGGAATCACCATAAACAGTGCCGGTCATGTAAGGTTCTCCAAACTTGAGAAACCGGTCTGCGCAGCCATCAATCTTGATGAACCTGACTTCCACGCAAAATACGACAGGGACACGAATGCCTGGACCGTGTCCTGGAAGTGGTCGGGTGACCAGCCACCAGTGTCCCTGCGGAATCGGCTGGCGGAGTATCCTCCTGCCGCACATCTTAGGGGGCAGTACGAGGCAGAGCTCTAGGTTTGGAAGGACAATGGCTGGCTGGTCCCGTACCCGGAAGACGAACTTGAGCCCCCAAAGGGGTTGATTCCCCTGATGGCTATCAGGCAAGTGAACAAACAAAAAGTCCGACCCGTCATGGACTACCAGGAACTCAACGAGCACGTTGACCTGCACACGGCGGGTGCAGACGTTTGTGCACACAAACTGAGAGAGTGGCGGCAACAAGGGGCGGGCGCAGCAATATTGGATTTGCGAAGAGCGTACTTGCAGATATGCGTCGAAAAATCGCTGTGGCCGTACCAGACGGTCGAGATTAAAGGGACACGTTATTGCTTGACGAGGCTAGGGTTCGGCCTGAACGTGGCCCCAAACATCATGACGGCAATCATGCAGGCGATCCGCCGTCAGGACGAAGCCGTGCAACATGCGACATCGTCATATATCGATGACATCTACGTGAACGAGAGCCTCATGTCTGCACAGAAGGTTAAAGAACACTTTGAAAGCTTCGGGCTAACGTGCAAGGAGCCGGAGCGACTACAAGATGGGATGAAGGTGCTTGGCCTGCGCGTGAGCGGTAGCACAGACGGACTCCACTGGGGAAGAGGTGGTGACATCCCGGAAGTCCCAACTAGCGTCACGCATTGGTGCGTCTTCTCCATCTGTGGGAAACTCATGGGCTACTTCCCCGTGTGTGGGTGGCTCCGGGTGGCGGTGGCGGCCATAAAGCGATGAGCGACTTCCATGTCAACCGGGTGGGACGATGAGCTGCGCGACCCCGCCCTGTGGAAAATGCTAGAGGAGACTTTGGCCAGAGTCTCTGAGGACGATCCGGTGCGAGGGAAATGGTGCATCGACGGGAGCGAGTTTATGGTTTGGGTGGACGCCAGCTCGCTCGCCCTTGGTGTTGCTCTGGCGGTCAACAGATCTATCGTGGAAGATGCCTGCTGGCTTCGGCCAGAAAATGACACCAGGCACATCAACCTGGCTGAACTCGATGCCACAGTGAAGGGAGTCAACCTGGCGTTACAGTGGCAGGCCAGAGTCCTGCACATCGTTACAGACTCCACATGTGTGTATCGGTGGACGACCAATGACTTGAGTGGAAAGGCACGATTAGCGACGAAGGCATCAGGCGAAATGCTCATACGGAGGCGGCTTGCTACCCTAACCGAAACCATCAAGGAATACAACCTGGTCGTGGATGTGACGCTAGTACAGTCCTGTCAGAATCGCGCGAATCGGCTGACCAGAGTGCCGCGCCGTTGGCTGGACCTGCCGAAAGAAATGGAAGAACCGGCACCTGTGAACTGCGCCACGGTGGGGGCGTCGATTCAAACCAGACCATGTTGCTGACGTCCATTGCCAGAGTGGGCACCTCGGTGTAAACCGAACTCTCTACTTCGCTAGACTGGTCAACTCCTGTGTGTCAAGGAAGGAGGTAGAATCAGTGGTGAGGAGTTGTGAAACCTGCAAGTCGATTGATCCGGCGCCTGCCCGGTGGAAGAAGGGAAAACTGAGCGTAAAGAACAATTGTGACAGGCTCGCGGTGGATGTGACCCACCACAACGGCGGGGATTTTTTGACGATGATTGACTGTGGACCGTCTAGGTTTACGTTGTGGCGGCCACTTTGCCGACAGGATGCGGCCGCCGTTGTCCAGGAACTGGAAAGTGTCTTCCTTGAGCATGGCCTTCCTTCCGAAATACTAACCGACAACAGCACCGCCTTTGCTAGCGGGCAGTTCAAGCAGTTCACAGACGGCTAGGGTATACGACTACGATTTCGGTGCGCTCATGTGCCTAGTGGGAATGGGATCGTGAAACGGAACCACCGGGCCATCAAGACCATTGCAGCTAGGAAGGGGTGTACAATGCCTGAAGCACTATACTGGTACAACGTCACCCCTAAGGACGATATCTCGCCCTCTACCACGCCAGCTGAGGCGATGCACCGGTACCATGTCAGGGTGAAAGGGTTAGAGGCCAGCCCTCTACCCGAGCCAGAGGCGACACGAGATAGTATCAAAGTGGGAGACGTTGTCTGGGTTAAGAACCCCGTGGCAGATGCACCACGCGCTATGGAACCGGGCATGTTACCGAGGTGATCAGCCCGCAAGCCGTGCAGATTGATGGGGTGCCCCGACACGTCAGGGACCTGCGATCGGCATCACAGGTGCAGCCGACGCTCGGTGACTAAAGTGAAACGAGTTCCACGACCATCATTCTGGTATACGCCGGCTTCATCGGACGACGACAGCACTGAAATTGGCAGCCTCCGGTTCACTGATCCCGAGACCGCGGACGGGAGCTCAACTGAAGACAAGGCTCCCTGTCTGCCCCTCCGTAGAAGCACCCGAAGAAGGAGGTCGCCGCCTGCCTGCCCCCTCTGTGTTAATGATATCAGGGGGGAGTGTGGCAAAAGCTGTGAAAATGAGGGCTTACCGTTCAAACGACCTAGGTATGCGTGTGTGCTTTGTCATCACTGCGAAGCTAGGATAGGAAAAGAATTCCAAGATGGCGCCGACGGCGTTTTGTAATGGTATGATCTCGGAAACTCTCGCAAAATCTTGTGCATATATGCAAATCAGTTGGTCTTCGACAACTCTAAATTCAGGTCGTTTTGGAAGGTAAGGCGGAAGGAAAGAACGGCCAATTGGTAATTGTGTATGCTGGTTCGTGTTGGTGGCGTGTCACCGTGTCTGTGTGTGTACTGATCGAACCGCTTTCCTGTCCCTTGGACTTGGAATTTGTTTAGATTGGACTTCAACTTCACATACTGTACACAGATTTGAAAATGTTGTCAAAAAAACAAATATATAACAAATAAATGTTATCAAAGGCAAGATAAGTTACTGTTCTACCTAACTGGATATGTTTTTAGTGTTTTTATTCAATGTAACATGTTTAGTCAGCTCGAAAAATATAGAATGTTTACCGATGTATTGGAAAATTTAAAATGACAGCTGACTCTCTCTTTAACACGATAAGTTTGGAAAAAGGAGTTATTAATTAAAAAAAAAATAGACAACATATGGTTAATAACTCGCTCAGTATATGTTACCGTGACATATATTCTGTGGGTTTTGAACAGTATTTTGCATAATTTTTTTTTTTAACTCCTTTTCCCAAACTTACCGGGTCATAGAGAGAGTCGGCCGCCATTGTAAATTTTCCAATACATCGGTAAACACTGTTTTTCGAGCTGACTAAAACATGTTACATTGAATAAAAACACTAAAAACATATCCAGTTAGGTAGAAAAGTAACTTATCTTGCCTTTGATAACATTTATTTGTTATATATTTGTTTTTTGACAACTTTTTCGAATCTATGTGTACAGTAATACAAACCAACTGCAAGTACCAAAAAGTTGGGTTTTTTTTCTAATTTATTTATTTACATTGTTTTCACCATACTTTTATTCCTAACCAAAGACATTTGATACTAGCGCAGTTTCATCAACGCGATAAATACGAACTTAAAAACAAAATATTTTTCTTTAAATTGTTAGGTGAAAGTGAAGAATGGTTTGTATACTCGCGTTAGCAGAACTGCACAAGTAGGTGTATCAGAATTTTTGGCCAAGTCGTCATAACAAATATTTGTTTGAATAGACACCTATACGTCTATCAGATTATAACAATATGAAAATGTAATTTAAACCCGTAAATTTTATTTCAATAAAACGAGCAAAGACCAAATTTTAATATCATAAAAGCTTTAATAGAGAAATAAACAATTTTATTTATTTTTTCCTTGGATTTCTTCACTTATAATTTCACGGAATGTCGAACAAATAACACGAGTTGAATCTTATGATATTTATTTAACTGGCAAAACATCACTTACCTGTTCCCCATGACTAAGATATGCTTTCTTTTAATCTTCCTGTATGAGAATTTATTCATATTTATGTATTATAATCCATGTATTTTTTAAATGGAAGGATTTTTCAACCACATGTCAGGATAAATCGTACCGACATCGTCCATTAAAGAAACCGGATGTGAAGATTCTCACTTTGTTATATCTACAGAAGCCTATAAGTGTAAAAAAACACTAATTCAGAAACGTTAGTAATCTCGATATGGGATTATATTCCTTCAAATTTTCCACTTTTAAAGGTTTTCGGGGGTGCTGAAAACGGAAATAACCATTTATATATACGGCAAACGAAACTCGTAGTTTATATATACGGCAAACGAAACTCGTAGTTTCCAAGATAAGAAATTTTAGTGGTCAGAAAGTGGGGGTCACTTTTCTATAATAATGTAACGTCAAATGGGAACCTACTTTGTGACCACATTGGGGGTGGGCAATGAACACAATTTGGCCGTAATTCTTTAAAGACAAGTAAATAAGTCTGAGGTATGCAAAAACTATATAAATAAAACGAAACACTAAACAGTTGCGTAGTCGTGCCAGAAGTCAATATATAATAAATCAAAATACCGATATATATAAAATTTGTAATAATTGCAAAAAGAAACCAGAGACTGAAATTCTTAACACACAACGTGGACGTGGGTTAGCGACAGTGTCGACCAGTTTAAAAGAATCCTTATGGATTTTCTGCCAGACTTATAAATACCAAAGGGAGATAACAGTTATCTCCCTTTAAAAGGACGATAAGTTAACTTATCGTCCCTTTTTTTTTTTTTTTTTTTTTTTTTTTTTTTTTTACTTGTGGCGTTTTTATACGTGAAAACTGGTATCTTTTATTTTTGGATTTACACGGATTACAGATTAACGAGCAGAGTAAATGTAATTTTTTTTTTTTAATATCTCAAAGAAATACCTGAATTTTTGATTTATTATACTATAAATCTGCATTATTCGGTATCGTTTTTTTTTTTTTTATATCGAAAAAAAAAGGAAAGCAGGAATTAAATATAAAAATATACACTGACCGAAAAATATAGACTGGAAAATTCTAAACAAAAAATAAGCTTCCACTTAAAAAAAACAAAAAAAAGAAAACAACGTGGTTATCGAAAAAAAAAAAGGATTTACACTTTGGACTTTACAAGTAAATTTGCACATAAATGTTCTTTGTTTTTAAATTTGATTATTTTATTTATTGATGTTTTATCTTCAATTTGTGATATATAAAACTTGCGCACAAAAATTAATTATTAAAATTCTAATAGACATTTCAAAATGAGGGGGGATTTATAAAACAACGTTTGTCTAAAATATTATATTCAGTTTATTGGAAAGAGCATAAAATTTCACATTCATCCTGAAAAAACCGTAAAAATTGAACCAATAGAAAAAAATTGATAGATTTTTAAAGTTTAAAAATTGAAAAATTTTCAACTCGTAAAAATCAATTGATTTCGTTACGTAAAAAAATGGCTGCCTGAACGCACTTTGTAAACACTGTTTTTAAAAAATGAAAAATAATATTTCTATTATTTTTTAAACAACTTAAATAGTTTATTTTGGAAGTATATTCTATAAAGAAAATAAATAACCCACTTTAGAAAGAGAAATTACGAGTTTTCTATATTTTATTCGCAGTTTTCTGTTAGGGGTGTCAAAAATTCCCCCCAAATTCTGATACACCTACTGCACAAGTACGAAAAAGTTTTTTTTTTTTTTTTTTTTTTCTAATTTATTATTAGATGAAAGAATGGTTCGTATGTTTTGGTGACAATACGTTCATTCATTCACACGTATGTAAAATCAAAACAAATAGACATATGCCGCAAACTTCCGGTCACGTGTCAGAGGGAGGGTTAATTACTTCCAGTGACGTGCGCGTAGGGCGTCCGCCATGTTTTTAGCGATGTTGGGAAAGTGGCACTGGCAGGATTCTCAACCTCCGCCAAAATTGTTTAAAATTAGAAATATTTTTTTTTATTGCCGGCATTTTGTAAACACTTTTTTTTTTTTTTAAATAAAAAAATATTTATTTAAACAATTTTAATAGTTTATTTTGGAAGTATATTCTCCAAAATTCTCACACCTACAGGTTTACCACAAATAATTATTAATAAACTTTTGGAATAACAAAAACGGTCATAAACATTTAAAAAAAAAAGTTTCATCTATGTCATGCTGATATAAATATTGCACAGTAAAAAATAAAGGGGTTTGTATTACTGTACACATAGATTCGAAAAAGTTGTCAAAAAACAAATATATAACAAATAAATGTTATCAAAGGCAAGATAAGTTACTTTTCTACCAAACTGGATATATTTTTGTGTTTTTATTCAATGTAACATATTTATTCAGCTCGAAAAATATGCAGTGTTTACCGATGTATTAGACAATTCAAAATGGCGGCCGACTCTCTCTTAAACTCGCTAAGTTCGAGAAAAGGTGTTATAAATAATAAGCTAGACAAAATACTATTAAAAAAAACACCGAATATATGTCAACCTATGTCACGGTAATATATATTGAGCGAATTTCTAACAGTATTTTGTCTAGTTTATTATTTATAACACCTTTTCCGCGAACTTACCGTGTTTAAGAGAGAGTCGGCCGCCATTTTGAATTTTCCAATACATCATTACATCAGTAAACACTGCATGTTTTTCGAGCTGAATAAACATGTTACATTGAATAAAAACACGAAAATTATATCCAGTTTGGTAGAAAAGTAACTTATCTTGCCTTTGATAACATTTATTTGTTATATATTTGTTTTTTGACAACTTTTTCGAATCTATGTGTACAGTAATACAAACCCCAAAAAAGATAAATGATTTTTCTTATTTAGAATTATTTAAACAAAAAATTCCGTTTTTACGATATCGCTTTTATTACATTGTTAGGTGAAAGTACATAATATTTTCACCATACTCCCCATTTTAAATAAATTTCTAAATAATAATTTACTATTTCATCACATAACTTAAATTACATGTAAAATTCATTTTTTATATACATACTTTCATATTTATTTTAAAATACGTTCTAAAAAACTAAATAAAAAAGGCGTTTTTTTTGTTGTTGTTGATTTTTGTTTTTGTTTTTTTTTTAAATATCTCAAACATTTTAACACTTACTCTGCTATATTTAGATGGAGTAAAATCCTTTCTTTTTATTGCATTAATCCACTTGAAAATTATTTCCTTTCTTTTTGGGAAATGAAAACACGGTAACTTTTGGTCCATTTTTGTAGTTACCTCGGCATTCTGGAACTATACATCTCGACGGCATGTTTAAATTTATTTAACCTTCCAAAACTTTTAACCAACTTCCGGTTTAATCATGAGACACGTGACCAAATTTCAACAGACCGATGTTTATGACGTCACCAGACTAAATTATAGCTGTCGCTAGGCCATCATATTACGGTAGCCACGATTATAGTCGTCGCTAGGCCATGGTGATGTTCATAGTCGGTTCATTCGATTTTTATTGCTTTCCTGACAATTCATGTTTTTAAAATCACCAAATAAACCAAAATCATCATGTTCTCCTTTAACCAGCGAAACAAATTACCTTGTCTTAATTTTAATCTATGTTCAAACAAAAAAAAATATCATAAAAAATACTGAATGAATGGGAAAGAAAAAGTTAATCAAGTCTGAAAGATAACAGAAGAAAAAAAAACAATATCAAAGTTTCTTTTCTTTTTTAATTTCAACTAATCAGCAACGTCGCTCGATTAAGTGCGAAAGCGTTCATAAATTTATTATCCAATCAGAACGTCGCAATTGATTTTATTCGAGCCTCCATCTGTGTTTGTGTGCGCGTTGCTCGCCTATAACTTAACTTTCAAATACACATTCAGTTAAAGTTCTGAATTTTGGAAATGATGGCTTTGAAATGGTTTGCATTACTTGTTTTGGTTGGATTATTGTTCTTATCTTGAGTGTTATTTCTGCAACGTTTCCGTAGCCACCAATTTCGTCAGGCATCTTGGAAAAGAAAGGAGAAAAGGTACTGGTAGTAGTGGTGGACCAGTAACTTTTCTCCTTTTCTTTTCCAAGATGCTTGACGAAGGTCGGAGGCTACACTGACTGAAACGTTGCACAAATAACACTCAAGATGAAAACAATAGTCGGATCAAAATAAGTAATACAAATATTCGGGTTTGTATTACTGTACACATAGATTCGAAAAAGTTATCAAAACGCAAATATATAACAAATAAATGTTATCAAAGGCAAGATAAGTTACTTTTCTACCAAACTGGATATATTTTTGTGTTTTTATTCAGTGTAACATGTTTATTCAGCTCGAAAAACATGCAGTATGTACCGATGTATAGGAAAATTAAAAATGGCGGTCGACTCTCTCTTTAACATCGTAAGTTTGGGAAAAGGTGTCATAAATAAAATTTAAAAAAACTAGATAAAATACTATTAAAACCCCACCGAATCTATGTCACGGTAACATATATTGAGCGAGTTTCTAACAGTATTTTGTCTAGTTTTTCATTTATAACACCTTTTCCCAAACTTACCGTGTTAAAGGGAGAGTCGCGCGCCATTTTCAATTTTCCAATACATCCGTAAACACTGTATATTTTTCGAGCTGAATCAACATGTTACATTGAACAAAAACACAAAAAATATATCCAGTTTGGTAGAAAAGTAACTTATCTTGCCTTTGATAACATTAATTTGTTTTTTTGACAATTTTTCGAATCTGTATACAGTAGTACAAACCCAAATATTCAATTTTTTTTTTATCTACTATATATTCATTGGGTACTTGTACAGTTTAATCAAGACATTAAAAAAATCGAAAAAATATCGGAAAAGGGTTATATTGCGCGTATTCGTTATAGAACGAAGTTCTCCGAAAAAAAAAAAAATCACTCAATTTCATCTATTTTTTTTTTACATCGAAAAACAATTTGTTATCATACCGAGCAAAAGGTTCGATCTTTAGGAATAAAAGCTAGTATTAAAGATGGGGAGGGAGTGTCTACACTTTAACTGGAGTTATCTCCCCGTGGCGTGTTTAACAAATTCCATAATGGCTGACTTCAACGCGCTCTCACAGAACGTGTTTTTCCGCCGTAAAAAAAAAAAAAAAAAAAAAAAAAAAAAAAAAAAAACTACTGGATCAAATTAAATTATTATTTATTTATTTATTTATTTTTCTCTGAGACCTTTAGTCCAAAACGGATACGTTCAATGTAACCTTTTTTCGATATTTTCATTTTTTAATGTCTTAATTAAACTGTACAAGTACTAGGTACGGGCAAATAAATGCCGATGTTCAAAATGTATAAACATTTTGACCCCCACCCTTTACTTAAAAACATCACCCAAAATCAGGAAAGTAACCAATTTTAAGGAAATTTTCAGTATGATGATCGCGAAATATAATGAAGTAATTATTTTTTATTTAAATCCGAGTGGAAATGTATTATTTTGTTTACTAAAGGTTTTAGTAGTAAATAAAAAACGCAAGAATTTATTTTTGCTTTTTTTATATAAATAAAGCATCGTAATTTGTAACAATAAAAATAAAATAAAATAATTTTTATAGGAACATTACGAAAAAAGCCCCTAAATCCGTATTAATAAATTCTATATAACTCGGAGAAAAATGAATTTCTCGAACTATCGATATTACCATTGAATTAAGCATTGCTTATTTAATATTTTCACACACAAAAATTATAATTATAAAAAATATTCGGGTTTGTATCACTGTACACATAGATTCGAAAAAGTTGTCAAAAAACAAATATATAACAAATAAATGTTATCAAAGGCAAGATAAGTTACTTTTCTACCAAACTGGATATATTGTTCGTGTTTTTATTCAATGTAACATGTTTATTCAGCTCGAAAAACATGCAGTGTTTACCGATGTATTGGAAAATTCAAGATGGCGTCTTATTCTCTCTTTAACACAGTAAGAATCACTCGGTTTTAGGCTAGTTAATTTATGTTTTGTACAAACAAGGTGTTGTTGTTGTTTATTATTATTACTACTACTACTACTACTACTACTGTTTAATTCAATATCTTAGGACTTTACTAATTATCTTTGAAATAGACACAGAAAACTAATATTTATCTTCTAAAGAATTTTTACAATGAATTTATTTAACTTCAAAATTTAGCTGAATTGGGTAGCTCGCCGTGAAAACATTTTCATAACTTTTTTTTTTTTTTTTTTCACGTGTACAAATATTTTTTTGCTTTTGGAAATTAACTTTAGTTTCTAATCTTTTAAATACAATCAAAAAGTAGTCGGAAACCTACAAGAAAAATTATGATAAATCGGCTTTCAAAACGAGGTTCCCCATTTTTGCCTGTCCATTTTTGCCCGTACCTAAAAAGTACCATTTCATTGAAATGTTTTTTGTTTTTTTGTTTTTTTTACACAGTGATCACCACTTATCAAGGCCCGGAAGCCACTCAGGGATAAGGGTTATTGCAAGTACATTACGTTAGTGTGGAGATTTGATGAAGTGTTTACTTAAGGGGGCGGTTCATTAGGAATTTGTTAACATTGGACTTGAAGACTGTAGTCCGGTGGGAAGCAGGCAGACGGAACAGAGTTCCACAGGCGTGCACGTGCACTGCAGTGCAGTTCTAAGAAATCTTCATGTTTCGCGTGCATTTGTTTACTTTCAAAAATGAAAGCTGCTCGTTCTGCTTCTTGGTGAATGCCCTCTAGGGCATTCACCAAGAAGCAGAACGTTCCGTTCTAATTCAAATTTACCAGTTTAAAAACATTCTGTTATTCCGAAAAAACGGTCAAGTTCGTTTGCTTAATTTTGGTACTTCTCCAGTTTATCGCCGAAAATTATGACGCCATTTTTTTGGGGGGGGACATCTGTCATTAGAATCAGAGGGATAAATCAGTATTTTTAACTATGACCGAAGTAATAAATAAATAACAAAAAAATAAACTAGATATTAATTACTTCCGCAAATAACTATAAAGAAAAGTGGCACTCATACAGAAAGTGATCCGTGCTGAAATAATATCGTTATTATTTAAAAAGCCATTCTTAACATGGGGAGGAAGGGCCTTCCTCCCCATGTTAAGAATGGCTTTCCTCAGGAAGGGTGTTTTGTAACTATTATGTACTTTAACCGTACAATTGAATTAAAAAAACACATAAAACTTTAATTAAACGTGGAAATATGATTTAAACAATAGTGCGGATCCGCCGGATCACTCTCTGCATTAGCACCAGAAAAGTAAATAAAGAAAATGAAAAAAAAAAATATATATATATATATACGTAATTGTTTAATTGAAAATGTTTTAATTTAATTAATGAAAACGGGAAAGTTTTTCATGAAACGTATATAAATATATTTTTATTATTAAAAATGAAAATGACATATTCATAATTATTTAAATTGGGCGAGAAGTGCGAGCACCATTTGAAAACCAAAACATTTGTTGTAATGTATCAAAATATCATTGTAAAGGCATCTATTGAAAAATCTGTGTAAGAAAATATAATTATAATAAAACCCTTTTGGGTACTGGTCACAATTTGAGTTCCTTGCCGAACACCATAAAAAAAACACTGACTTCTCCCTACGCATGAGCAAAGGACATGTTTTAGTTGCCATAGTAACTAAACGATCATGAATTTTTATCGACTTTTTATAAGTTTTACTGTTTATGAATATTAAAATAAAAGAAATTACTACACATTTATTATTATGTCTAAGTTTTACCATTTTTTTTAATTTAATTATTTTTCTATGTCCCTGCTTTTAAATTAAAAAAAAAAAAAAAAAGTTTTATTTTTCAAGATTATGTAAACATTATGTTACGCCGAAAGTTGTACATTCATGCAAGCAAGGAAAATATTAGAATCGTAAATATAAAAATTATGCGAAACCTGTAATTGAAAAAAAAAAAAAAAGTAAAAATATTTTTTGCAATTATAATTATTTTGTGTATAAAAATATTGGTAATCGTGAAGAAAGAGAGAGCCTGTTTCCTCCGTTCGACTATAGGTGGCGTTTACTGTCTGTCCACCCAGTTACGGAAGTACAAAATGTATATAATGCCACCCTTGAAATAAAAATAAATGTTTTTGTTATATTTTAATTTTAAACATGTTTCTTTTTTTTTTTTTTGTGCAAACAAATTTAAGTTTTATTTTTTTGCAAACATATTTAAGTTTTATTTTTCCAAACATTTACGTTTTGATGCTTGTTTATTTTTAAACATTTACGTTTTTTTTTTTTTTGCAAGCATAAACTATGTTTTTGCTATATTTTTCTTTTAAACATATTTATGGGTACAACCGTTTTTCCGCGAGTATTTTTTACGCTCTTATGATAATAAAAAAAATCAACGTTTTTTCTTTTATCTTTTTTATGAACCCCCCCCCCTTTTTTCTTAATTTTTCTGCACTTATTTTACCTTTTCTGCAAGTATTTATATATATATATATATATATATATATATATATATATATATATATTTGAAAAAGGATATTGTAAAACTTGAATCTTACTTGAAACTACTATTAAAAAATAGCGCGGTACCAATAAGTGCATAAGCAAACTTTTCAAAAAGAAAAATATTTCAAAAATATTTAGTTTATGCTTGCAACCCCCCCCCCCCCAAAAAAAAACCGTAAATGTTTTAAAATAAACAAGCAACAACACGTAAATGTTTGGAAAAATAAAACTTAAATATGCTTGCAAAAACAAACAAAAAAAAACGTAAATATGTTTGAAAAAACAAAAAACAAAACTTAAATATGTTTGCACCCCCCCCAAAAAAAAACCATGTTTAAAATTAAAATATAACAAAAACATTTATTTTTATTTCAAGGGTGGCATTATATACATTTTGTGCTTCCGTAACTGGGTGGACAGACAGTAACGCCACCTATAGTCGAACGGAGGAAACAGGCTCTCTCTTTCTTCACGATTACCAAAATATTAAATAAACAATGCTGAATCATCGGTAGTTCGAGAAATTGATTTTTCTTCGAGTTATGTCGAATTCATTAATACGGACTTTAGGATCTTTTTCGAAATGTTCTTGAAAAAAATTTTTTTTTTTTTTAATTGTTACAATTTTTTTTTTTAATTGTTACAAATTTCATAAAAAAAAGCAAAGATAAATCCATGCATTTTTTTTTACTACTGAAAATCATAAATTTAATAAAGGTATTTTGTTTCAACAAAATAATGCATTTTCCACTAAGATTTAAGTAAAAATAATGTGTTCATTATATTCCGTGATCATTATTTGATAAATATTGAGAACTTCATTAAAATTTGTTAATTCCTGATTTTTGGTGAATTTTTAAGCAAAGGAAGGGGTCGAAATGTTTATACATTTTGAGCATCGGCATTCATTTTGCACGTACCTAGCTTTAAAAAAAAAAAAAAAAAAAACACTTGCACGAAGCAGTTCATTTCCTTCCTCGTCTCTCTCTCTCTCTCTCTCTCTCTCTCTCTCTCTCTCTCTCATGCGTGCGCATATGTATATTTCTGGCCTAGATAAATACACATTGAACACTTCGTAGTTAAAACCATCCGCTGCTACATCACATCACCCAAGAAAAAAAGAAAACGAGATACTACATTATTTAAGTAACTGAACCCCGTTCCCTAAAAACTTTATGAAAAATTAAACAACAAACAAACAATTATTTAAAAAATTGGAGGAGGGGTCAGTTTGCTTTATAAATTTAGCACAAAATAATCGGCGGACCAAGTAAAGATTAGATACACCGGTAGCAGACGACAAAGATACGCGCACATTTCCATTGTTCGACCTTGATATTGGCGTTGTTTGGTTGTACCTATTTACTATGCCTCCCCACGGGACAGGGTCGTTTTTTAACGTGGCCTTGGTTGGTTGTATAAACGTCAAATAGCAGACATGTCCGAATGTTCGCGAGCAAATTTTTTTTTAATATATTTACAAAACTTTTTAAGATTTAAAAGAAAAAAATACCAAAATTTTTAAAAATGCATGTAATTAGAATATTGTGTAACTTGTATATAAACAGAAAACTGAATGAATCCACGTGGAAATCACTGAATCAAAACAAAATTTATTAATTAAAAAAGTGTCTTTATTTACGTTTTCAGTAAAATGCCAAACGGAAAATCTGAATATTTTTTACTTGAAAACAACTTACAAGTTATTATTAAATATGCATATAAAAAAAATGGTAATTTAAAAATGAAATGTATTTAAATGTTTTACACGTGTTTAAATGACAATATTTAGACGTTAACAAATAAATAAACAATATCAAAGGGAGATAATTCCGTATCGCGAGAATTTCACCGTTTTTTTAAATTGGAATTTGTATTTTAAAATATATATTTTATAGTATATCATTTTTTATTAACTATTATTCTATTTTTAGAAGAAGGGCATGAATATTTCTCATAAAAAATATAGTTTTACGTCTAAATATTGCATTTATTTGTTGTAATGCCTGGTTTAAATTTTACCGGCTGACATTGTTTGATAACACCGTGATCGTAGTAGAATCATAAATCATTTCCCCATTTAAAGTCATTTCCTCAAATATAAACACAAATTAAGGGGAAAAGATATCAAGTAGTCATGTTTTTCTGGTAAATTGCAACTTAGGCCTGTTACCATTCCAAAATCGACCTGCCCTAACAGGCATATATGCAAAGGTGTTGTGTCGTCAAATGAGGCCTGCCCTCCCTGCGACCCTGCACCCCTGCAATGCCTGCATTCGCTTCTAAGAGATCTTACATACAGCAATTTGATGCAATATGTTAATCAAGAGGATACACATTATTTCTTTCAATCTTTAAAAATGTTATCACTATTCCGATTTCATTAAGGAAGTAAAAAAAAAAAAACGAATGTTGGAGGGAGCTGTCAGTTCTAATGGGGGGGGTAGATTTTTTAAATTCTAGTTATCTTTTATCTGTTTTACCTTATTCATTTTATTTTAATGCAACAAAATAACATTTTGGGGTTTAAATATTGCAAATAATAATTTTTTTTAACCTATTTATAGGGAAAATATATAAAAAAAACAAAGATCTTTCAATTTGTTTATGTAGATGATCTTTAATGTTATTTCCTCAAATAACGGTGCAAGTAAGAGATCTGATTTTTTGTATGAGTATTAGGTATACTACTACACAAATTTCCTGGGGCTAGTGGAGTTGATTTAAAAAAAAAAAAAAAAAAAGTGAAAAATCGACCTACCCTAATGCCTGTGTCTTGCTTCAAACATACACTGATTCAGAAGCTTCGCTTGTTAATTTAACTGCCATTTCAACACTGCGAATCTGAGAGCAAATCTGGCAACTTCAACTTAATTCCAATTTCATCAGTGAATTCAAAAGTTCATCTTCAGAGTATGTTTTCTGTAAATGCCGGTTCAATTAATTCAGACCAATGATTGGCATTAAAGTTGATTTGTGTTATTTTTTTTTTTTTAATCTTCTTTTGGCCGGCTCCTCTTTCCTGAAAAATTACTTCATTGAGCTAACTTAAAAGTGTAAGCGTATCTATTTTAATGTTTATAATGCAATGCAAACATAAATTTAAAATGGGAATTTCACCGTTTCTTTTAAATTGGAATTTGTATTTTAAAATATATATTTTATAGTATATCATTTTTTATTAACTATTATACTATTTTTAGAAGACGGGAATGGATATTTCTCATAAAAAAAATATAGTTTTACATCTAAATATTGCATTTATTTGTTGTAAGGCCTGGATTGCCTGGTTTAAATTTTACCGGCTGACATTGTTTGATAACACCGTGATCGTAGTAGAATCATAAATTATTTCCCCATTTAAAGTCATTTCCTCAAATATAAACACAAATTAAAGGGAAAAGATATCAATAAGTCATGTTTTTCTGGTAAATTGCAATTTTCCCAACCCTAGGCCTGTTACCATTCCAAAATCGACCTACCGTACTGTGTACGTTTTCAGCGACCCAATTTTTTATTATTATTATTATTTATTTTCACGTTTAAATTAAAAGATATTTCAAAATTTGAATTTAACTTAAGTATTATGGTATGCACATTTACCTATAAGTATGGCAAGCCACTTATAATTCAATGCCCGGGTGTTTTGAGGTAAATCAAAACTCGGGGGGGGGGGGTTAAATAATAATAAAAAAATGTTTTGGTAGGTGAGTATGAGAATCGAACCCGTACCCTTGAGTTGGAAATTAATATGTGAAAAAAAAAAAAAGTGCTACGTTAACCATTGAGCCACGGCGACAGACACTGTTAAACAGGTTTGAAATTATTTATTTAACTATAAAATCAGGCGTGCGCAATAAAAGTTAACTCTGCTGCTTCCATTTGACCTAATTAAGAAGGTCAAATAGAGTCACGCTGGACGTTTTTCCCGGCGCAATGCCGAGAACGTCTGTTTGAGTTTAGTTTCAGTTTATTTATACTAAAAAGCCCAATCAACACGCGAGAAGCCAAAATAGCAATAATTTTGTAAAAGTCGACGTAAATAAATCTATAAGCTACATGCGTTCCCAAATCCTACATATTATTATCTAGAACCTATATACACAGTTTTAAGCGATAGTAACGACCCCAGGAGCGTGTGCGAGAAAAGCCTTTTGAAGACATACATGAAATGGTCACACACATTTTGCCTTTTATATATATAGATTATAAACAGAATGACTCATAGAAATCTATCTATATTCTTTTTTCATTTTAATATACTTTCATAGAAATGTTTCTGTTATGTCACAAAAAACTATTTTCTTTACGTCACAAGTATTACGCTCATACATTAATTCCATAGCTAATATAACATACTGAACCAACAAGTTATGGGTAGTCTAGTGTAATACTAAATTTAATAATAACCTGTTTATGAAAATTAACTAGCAGTCAGTGTACCATAACATGTACCATAATTTCAAGTTGGATACCATATCTGGCAAGCACCGTACAATAATTTGTGTTGGCCGGTATGACAACCCTGTAGATTTCTGGAATAAGGGTGAAAAACAATACATAAAAGAAATTAATATATATTTAAAAAAAATATGACTAGGTTACTACTACTACGCCACCTCTTCCTTATCCTACTATTACTACTACTGGTTGACATGTATTTTCCCTACTACTACTCTACTACTAATACTACTACTACTACTAATGAAGAAGAAGAAAATTGAAATAATGTATTTCTCCTTAGATCATGCCTAAACGCAAAGTTACAAGACCACAAGTGGCTGATAAAAATCCAAGCTGTGATGCAGGACCAAGCAGACCAAAAAGAAGAAGAACTGAAACTGAAGAAGAAAGAGAAATCCACCTCCAACGACAAAGAGAAAGGGACAGGCGAAGAAGAAATGCTGAAACACAGGAAGAAAGGCAGCAGCGTCTAAGAAGTCAGAGAGAAAGACAGAAGAAAAATAGAAATGAAGAGACACAGGACCAGCGAGAAGAGCGCCTCCGCAGTCAGAGAGAAAGAGACAAGCGAAATAGAAATGAAGAGACGGAGGAGCATCGAGAAGAACGCCTCAACAGTCAGAGAGAAAGAAGCAGGCGAAATAGAAATGGAGAGACGGATGAGCATCGAGAAGAGCGCCTCAACCGTCAGAGAGAAAGACATCGGCGAAATAGAAATGAAGAGACACTAGAGGAGCGAGAAGAACGCCTAAGCAGTCAGAGAGAAAGAGATAGGAAAAGCAGAAATGAAGAGACATTTGAAGAGAGAGAGCAGCGCCTGAATAGTCAGAGAGAAAGAGAAAAATATTGTAAATACAAATGTTCTAAGTTAGTATTATGAGGAAGCATGCCTTCCATTAATGTTCTTTTGTTTGTTTTGTAAAAGAAATGGATTTTTCACTTTATATGTTATGTATCTTTTTAAATTTTCTTTGGGTGTGTATATCTTGAAACTTTCTGTTGTCCATTGTTTAAAATATAAAATAATACTTTATATGTTATGTTTGCTTTGAAACTATTTTATTGTGTATATGTCTTGAATTGTTCATTTGATTATCTTTTATAAAACTTTTATTATTATTATTAAAACAAAATGAACGTCTATTCATTATGAAATAACATCTCCCGAATAAGGCTTAACAAGCCAACAGGCCTACTACTTGCAGTGCAAGTAGTTAATTTTATTCACAAAAACTATTCCACTAACCCAACAAATGGCATTTTTCACTCCAGATTTTTTTTTTTAAATATGCTTTTTGAGTATATGCCTGGAATTATGTTAAAAATAATATATCGGTAGCTTTAGCCATATAAGAAACATTTGTTTTTATAACTTTGTTAAACAAAAACATTATATATATATATATATATATATATATATATATAATGGGCCAACAACCAGCATTCTTATCAATCACGTTTATTGGATTTATTAAATGTTGCTATAATTTCTCAACACTGAGTGACCCAACGGGTTATGGGTTGTCTAGTGTATATATATATGTATATATATATGTATATATATATATATGTATAACTACTTAATTTACTCACATAAAATTAATATACGAAAGTATAGATTTATGCGTAAACTTTAAGTATTTACTTCAAAAGTGCTCAATACGTAGGTAGAGCTAGTTGGTAATTTATAAAATATATATGGCGATTAAGCTACACTGAATATTCGGCGTTTCATCCACTTTAGGACTCCTCAGGCTTATGCGCGAATTCTGTGGTTGTTTATCGTTTTTATATGCTCCTCTTCTATTGAGATTTTAGTTAGCCAATCAGCTTTCTAGTATCCACCGCGCCCCTTCCTATCAGCCAATGGGCATGCATTTTATCGAAGAAAGGATCTGTTTTAAAACTAGGTTAGTGGTTTTTGTTTTTTTTATTGTTAGTTTATATATAAATATATATATGTGTACATACATATATGCACATATATATACATACATACATATATGTGTGATCGTTTCATGTTTATTTCATTTATTTATTTGTTTATTTTCTATTGTTTTTGTTAGTTTTGAATCGCTATCCTAGAGTAAATTTTATTTTATTTTATTTATACGTGTATATATATATATATGTATATATAAAAAAACAGCAATTTTCTTTTACGAAACAATCAAACCAAATACCATGAACAGATAAGATTTTTGTCTCTGATAGGATCCAAGATTTATTAATTAGGAATAATGTGTCTCGGTCCCTCTTTTCAACAGCAATTAAATTTCAGAGGTTCGACCTTATGTTCAACAGCCCTAAAAACCCAGACCCCATTTTTAAACATCCTTTGTTGTATTTTCTATTAAAAAACATGACTCATCAATTTCAACCTCTTTAGGTTTCTTTGTTGTTTCATCAATCCCACAAAGCATCATGGAATGATCGAGTATTTCCTGTTTGCATTCTTCCCAGATGAAATTCATCCAATCAACAATAGTACGCTGAGCAACGTCTCTATTTGTTTATTTATTCTTGCTCTGCTGCATCCCAATATTCTAACAGAACAACGATGTCAATATCTGTTGGATGTGGAGGTGGCTTCCTTCTAAGAAAGAACCCTTTCTTGGGGAAACTGCTGATCTATAAGACGGACAATTTCAGACGTCACAAATGTTGCTATTTATTATGAGTCATAATTGGGCTATGACAACAGCATATTCTTTTCATTGTTTTGACTCTCTGGTGTGTATCCGTTGATATATGTTTTTGTATAGAGTGATGTGGTTCTTGGTTGATTAACTGTGTCGGATATATACTTGAGAGTCAAAACAATGAAAAGAATATTCTGTTGTCATAGCGCTAGTCATAATGAAGCTGCTGTGTGCAACTCTTTATCTCTATATTAATAAAAGAAAGCATCACTTATTTCCCTAAGTAAAAAAGCATTATAGTTTAGCAAACACTGTATATAAATTATGATCAGACTGCTGGCCATTATCTCGTGTAGGTTTTACACATACTTGTAGTCACATTCCTCCATTATAATAGAATCCTATATTATTTCCTGCAACTTATTATTTAATAATAAACTAGATAAATAAGAAAAAGTTCACTTCATTTTCTTAGTTCCCTTAATACTGTATATGCAATCCACAATATTGTTTTTCATTTTAATGGAGAAAAAAATAAAAATGAATAAGATGTTTTAAAAAAAAAGAAAAGCAATTTGAATAAAGAAAAGGATTAAACAAAAAAAAAAAAACAGAAACAAATGAAATTGAAAGTTTTTTTTAGTTTTTTTTTAAAATGAAATGATAAAAAGTAAAAATACAAAAACAAATGAAATTAAAATTCCTTTTTTAAAATAAAAGAAAAAGAATTAAAAAACACAGAAACAAATTAAATTGAAAACTTTTAAAATGATGAAACTATTGAAAATACAAAAAAATCTTCTTCAGGTGCTTAAAAAACAGATACACGTTCATAAACAATTTAAATTTTAATCATGTGGGGATATATAATGTAACAGTGTAATTTTAAAAGCCGTCCCTTTTAGTCATGCGAGGATTGAAGGCTATCTTAACAGCCTAAACTACATATGTGCCTAATTATTTAAAAAAATTGAAGCATAAAAATTTTTCAAAAATTACTGGATTCAGGATTAAATAACCTGAAAAGGTTTGATACCTTATAACACAAAAACAACCAAACCAAACTGTCTTTAGGATTCTAATTACACATGCATGATATAATTTTCATATCATGCAGGGCACATCCTCGGCATTTTTTATCTCTTTCTTTGAAAAAACATATTTACTTTATTTTTTGTTTTGTTTTGTTTTTTGGTTGTTTTTTTATTTTATTTTCAGAAATTTCAAAGAAAATGTTTACTTTTTTTTCCAGGTTGACAAGAAAGAGAAAAAATGTGGTTGTTATGAAGAATACATTCGTAAACAAAGTTTGCAAAAAAAACGAGGCTGAAAACAAACTTACAAATCCAAACCCTTGCAAAGATAAAAATTTATCAACTGCAAAACCCTCCAGTGAAAAACATATAAAATCAGAACCGCTTACTGATTCTGCACTGGAAAATAATGTTCCTCTGCCAATCTCTGACACGTTACTTGCAAACAAGAACACTTTGTTGATAGAAAAGCCCACTAATGCGAAAAATAGCTTTCTTGAAAAGCAGTGCTCAAACCTGGAAAAACCTGTTATAGTACCCACTTCTGCTTCATTATTGCCATCTAACGTGACAAATTCAGCTGACAAGATGTCGATCTCTTCAAAAACTATTCCAAGTTCAAATAATAAAGTTATTTTTTCCCCTTTCTTGAATACTAATTGCAATATACCAATCGTATTGACTCCAAATAAATCTCTTTTGCAACCAACAAATTGCTTGGCTACACTTGGCCAGCCAACAAATTGGGTGACTTCTACTGGCCAGCCAGCAAATTGTGTGACTGCTACTGGCCAACCAACAACTTGGGTGACTGCCACTGGCCAGCCAACAAATTTGTTGACTATTCCTGGTCAGTCAAATTTGCCTGCCAATACTGTTACATATGTGCTCATGTCAGCTGGTCAAGCAACTGTACCAGCAAGAATAAATATATCTTACACAGCAACAACTACTACGACAACATCTACAGGTACTGTGCCTGTTTCTATAAGGCCTGCTGAAAAGCATATTGTACCTAACTTGACCGGTGGCCAGCTATCATCTATGAAAGATATTAAGGCCAAAAGCACATTTGTTCAGCTTCCAATTCAGATTTCTACATTGGTCAATAGTAATATAAATATTTCTGACCAAAGTCAAAATAGATCACAGTCAATGCTGCCACAGAAAATTTTAACACAGACAGACTTAGAAAACAAAGAAAAACTATCCCAGATTCCTTTATCTATGAATAAGGGTGTATTAAAAAAGTTTAAACAGCCTAACCACTTGAAACCAGAAATGACGAAAAATGATCATATTTCCCCAGTTGTACAGGCATCTAATATCAATTTGGTTAAAATTGTTGAGAAACCAAGCGATGATTCAAGCTCATTGTTAGGTGAACTTTTAAACAATGCGGTGACGACGGAACTTTCAAAAACTCTGCAAAATAAAACTGAAGACGGTTCAAATTTGATGACGGAATCTTGTGAGAAAATTAAAACGACGACTTCTGAGGATAATAAAACTGTATCATCAAAGGAAAATAATGTTTACGATCCGTCTTCAATTCTGGAGAGTATCAAGATTTTTCTTGCCAAACCAACAACAAATAATAAACCATTCAAAGATCATCCGAGAAAACTTCTGGTTCCTTCCAAATATAAATGCAATAAACAGACTCCAGATTTTTCTGCAACTGAAAATACCGGAAGTCAATTGTCTGGTTTTAATTTGCCAAGTGATAATTATGTGATTCATAGTAAAGAGTTAAAGACTGATCTTTTCCGATCTGAAACACTATCAACCAGTGAGGAAAAGGACAGTGAAAATGAAACTGGATTCCTTAAGAGACGACCATCATTAGAAGGTAAAACAATAAATAATGAAGAAAAGGTAACTATAAAAACTGAACCGCTTGATGACAAATCAGGAGACAATCAAAGCTGTGGTAACTCGTCTGGTCCCTGTACGTCTTCAGTGATGTCATTTCCTGTTAACATTGGAACCAAACAGAAGAACTCTAATGAAGGGGAGATAATTATAAAAACTGAACTATTAGATAATGAATCAGGAGGCAGTCAAGATCACAATTTCTCTGATCAGCATTTATCTTCAACAGCATCCTTTCCTGCTGATAATGAAATGAAAACCAAATATAATTCAGAAACTGAATCAATGACCCCCACGACCAAAGAAAAAGGCGGAGATAATGAATTAGTGATAAGTAGTTGTTTTTCATTGTCAATCAACTCTGAAGACGAAAGAAAGCTTCCTTTTGACGCCACAAATTCCAATCTTAATAGTCTCTTTTTTCTCCCTCAACAATCAAATTTTGACGATTTAAATGAAATTCCTAGTGAAAATTCTGCAAGTGTTGCCAAGAAGTCAAAACTCTCAGAATTTTCCGTCGACTTAGAAGATTCAGATTTGTCTTCTTATTCTCTCACTTTATCTACCACGGAAGAAAAGCAAATTCCTTGTGCCAAAAATATGTATGAAACATCGTCCAAATTGATTATAGATCCAGAATATATGAAACAATTAAACAAAAACAGTTCATCCGATGATAAAGTTGAAAACTCTGCTAGTCTGTTTGAATTGAACAAAGCACTGCTCAAGTCCAAATCGATAGGATCGCCAGAGGAAAAGCAAATTCCTACCGCCAAAAAGTGGTATGAAGCTGTTCCATATAAATCAATTGTAGATCCAGAACATGTAAAAACGTTAAAAGAAAACGATTTATCCGATGATAAAATAAAAAACTCAGTTAGCCTATTTGAATTGAATGAAGCGTCGCTCAAATCAAAATTAATAGAATCATCAGAAGAAAAACAAGTTCCTTGTGGTGAAAAGTCGTCCAACGTTTCTCAATACAAATCCATTATAGATTCAGGGTATATACAAAAATTAAAAGAAAAGGATATATCCGTTGATAAAATGAAAATCCCTTCTGATACATTTAGAATGAGCAAAGCGTCACTATCGTCAGAAGAAAAACAAAATCCTTGCGTCAAAAAGTGGTATGAAATTTCACCATATAAATCGATTATAAATCCAGACGATGTAAAAAAATTAAAAAGTGCTGATTCATCCGATGATGAAACGAAAATCCCTGTTGATCCGTCTGAATTAAATAAAACACCAGTCAAAAGAGAATCAATAACAATTTCTGGAGACATTCTCACGACGCCTAGTTCTATTGATAAGGCGCTAACATCAGAGAAAAATGTTGCCTCTCATTTGCTGTCAATGGATGATTTCTTGATAGACAATTTGACCAAAGATAAAGAGGCAGATTCGTTTCTTGAAGGTCGTATCGCTTTTCACCAACAGCAATTAAATTTGTTGCAGTTACAAGTAGAACAACATAAAACAATGTTGGAGAAACTAAAGAAGGCCCAAAATTACCTCCGAGGATTAACATGAATTACTTAATCCTTTCTAACGAGAAGAAAAAAGTTAGAAATTAAAAGTAAAATTCACTGAACATTTGCTTCCTCTGAATAACATATGCTTCATGTTACTTTAAAATAAAGATTATTTTTATAACGAAACATTTAATGTTTAAGGTCTTTCTAACGAATTGAACAATTTTTTTTTCAATTCTAAATTGATTTTGTTTATAAATTGCCAATAGAATAGTTTCTGACGAATTGAACAATTTTTTTTTTAATTTCAAATTATAATTTTGTTTAATAATTGCCAATAGCAGGATAGTTTCTAAAGAATATCTAGTGAACAATTTTTTTAAAATTTCAAATTATAAATTTCTTTATTAATTGCCAATAGTAAGATAGTTTCTAAAGAATTTATATTCAACAATTTTTTTTTTAAATTTCAAATTTATAACTTTGTTTATTAATTACCAATAGCAGGATAGTTTCTACAGAATATCTATTGAACAATTTTTTTTTTTAATTTCAAATTATAATTTTGTTTATTAATTACTAATAGCAGAATAGTTTTTAAAGAATTTATATTGAACATTTTTTTTTCAAATTATAACTTTGTTTATTATTTACTAATAGAATATTTTCTAAAGAATTTATACTGAACAATTTTTTTAATTTCAAATTCTAACTTGATAAAGATCTCCCCTCAATTGCCAAAATTTTAAGGATGTACAATTTTTTTTTTGTCTACAATTAGAGGCTTTCAAATGTTATTAATCTCTAGGCTTGGTCTCCTTAGTAATTTTTCTTTTTTTAGCATATGTGCTGCCTCCTTGAGTCGCCTGACCCTCCACTTTGCATTCCTGTCAATTATTTTAACCTCATTCCACAAAGGGAAGTATGTTTCTTTTTCTTTTGACATGGGATCAGCTAGTCCCGACTTTTCAACCCCTTCCCATATCACGGCTTTACGATGTTCCTCTAACCTTTCATTTAGGTGTTGACAAGTCTCACCTTTGTATAGTTTTCTGTGTTTGCATTAAATTTCATATACACAGTTTTTTGTCAGTTTTAGGTCGGAGGCTTAACTCATATTAGGTGTTTTTTGAGAGTCAAATCACTCTTGAATGTTGTTCTGTCATATGGACTGCATATTTTTTAATTTTGTCGACAGGGATGCAAGGTAGGTCATGCAACTCAAGGAGGCAGCACATGGGATCCTTCTTCTACCGCTCCAGAAGATATCTCACTGTTGAAGCAATCCTCTATCTATATAAAAGCCAAGTATGTCCAAGGATGGAGTACTGCTGCAAAATTGGGCAGAAGCTGCTTAAAACAACCTATCCGGCCTTGACAGTGTACAAAATAGGCTTCGTGGCTTAGTGGGGATGCCCTTTTCTCTTCCTTGCAGGAGAGACGTTGCGAGCATATCTTTGTTTTATCGTTGCTTCCATGGCAAGTGCTCGCCTGAGCTCCAATCCCTGGTCCCCCCTCGCCAATCTTTCACGAAAAACACCCGTCTAGCTGAAGCCACTATCAAAAATTTTCCCCACTCTTTATCTGTGCTAAAACCAAAACGTAGATTCCATGAACAAAGCTTCTTTCTTATAAGTGCACGCCTGTGGAACTCTGTTCCGTTTACCTGTTTCCCACCTGACTTCAAGTCCAACATAAACAAATTCCTGATGAACCGCTCCCTTAAGCAAGACACTTTATACAATCTCAACACTAACATACTGTACACGCAATAACCCTTGTCCCTGAGTGGCTTCCGAGCCTTGATAAGTGGTGACCACCTGGTAAAAAAAAAAAAATTACTGAGCAGACCAACCCTAGAGATTAATAGCATTTGGAAGCCTCCAATTGTAAAAAAAATAAAAATTGTACACCCTTAAAATTTCTGCTATGCAAGGGAGATAATCTCTTGTCAATCTTTATTAGAGTTGTCTTCTCTTCGTCAACCAATTTTTTTTTTTTTTTTTATGAAATATAGCCCTAAAACAAATTAACTCAAAGGATACGAAAATATCTACGGAGCTAGTAACTTTTCTCTTTCCTTTTCCAAACAATAACCAACATGCCTGAGGATGATTGATGGCCAAACCGACCGAAACGTTGATGAGAACAATAGTCCGATCAATACGAGTAATATAAACAATCTGTCCTCATCTAAAAAATGTATAACTTTAAATTTTTTAAATTTACAGATTATAATTTTGTTTATTAATTTCTAATAACAGAATAGTTTCTAAAGAATTTATGTTGAACATTTTTTTTTAATTTCAAATTATAATTTTGTTTATTTATTTCAAATAACAATAGTTTCTAAAAAATATATGTTGAATAGCTAATTTTTTAATAGAGACAAAATTTGGTGCTTGTCAAGAATTCCTCCCATGGAAAAACAAAAATAAAGACAAATCTGTACAACCAAAAATGTCGTACACCAAAAATCATATAAAAGTAATTTATTTTTAACTAAGAAAATCAAATTTTAAAGCTAAACTATGAGTGACAATCTCGCAATGCCAGCTTTAAAAAAAACTCTGAAGGGAGAAAGAAGATAACTCCAAATAATTTAAACTTTTTGCAAGATTTTAGAAAAGCCATTCTTAATGTACGGAAGAGAGAATATTGGAAAAAGTTATTTGCTTAAACATGATTTTTTTTTATAAAAAATAAAACTATTTTATCAATTTACATGATTTTTGGTGTATATTTTCTTTCCATCACATACATCATAAAAATTTTTCTTCATTGTTGTTTTTTCATGTGTGTCTGGGAATGTTCTGGACAAGCACCTGCAAATCTACCAATCACTGGAAGTAATACAATTGAATGAGGGTCAACAACTCCTCACTGCCACTAGTATAAAAGTAAAAGTGTCCACACGAGGAGAATCCATGTATTATGAAAAAATTATGTTGTTTTGCAGGTTTGTCTCTTCATATGCTAAATAGAAACTTGTGATTGGTTGACAAAAAAGGAATAGGCAGAGTACATATTACTAAGGCACTAGTTTTTACCCTAATTGTATTAGTTTACAAAAAAGTATAAATTTTGCAGGCTAAAAACAAAGGTCCAAATTCTCTATATATCAAGTTTCAAGTTTGTAGGCCAAAAATTCAGAGAGGAGCTTGGTAGAGACTTTCCACACATACTCAAACAAGGTAGCTTTTATATATATATATATATATATATATATATATATTTTTTTTTTTTTCTTCATTGTTGTTTTTTCATGTGTGTCTGGGGATGTTCTGGACAAGCACCTGCAAATCTACCAATCACTGGAAGTAATACAATTGAATGAGGGTCAACAACTCCTCACTGCCACTAGTATAAAAGTAAAAGTGTCCACACGAGGAGAATCCATGTATTATGAAAAAATTATGTTGTTTTGCAGGTTTGTCTCTTCATATGCTAAATAGAAACTTGTGATTGGTTGACAAAAAAGGAATAGGCAGAGTACATATTACTAAGGCACTAGTTTTTACCCTAATTGTATTAGTTTACAAAAAAGTATAAATTTTGCAGGCTAAAAACAAAGGTCCAAATTCTCTATATATCAAGTTTCAAGTTTGTAGGCCAAAAATTCAGAGAGGAGCTTGGTAGAGACTTTCCACACATACTCAAACAAGGTAGCTTTTATATATATATATATATATATATATATATATATATATAAATAGACTTATGTGTGCTCGAACTTTTTCATCCTAAATGCTACGCAATTATGCACAATATAGAAAATATGCATCAATAGAACTGAGCATAATAATGAAATGAAACTAATCATCCAATAATAAACCATAAAAAAATGATTAACTAATTTTCAAAGGAATATGCAAATTAGTTAACCTTTATTTAGTAGCCCACATATCCTTGAATGAGTATATTAAGCTTGTTTTAATAATTTTGAAAAAGAAATAGTAGGCTTTAATATCAATGTCAGAGCAAGAAAAAAAAACCTCAACTTTATAGGTATACTAGCCTGGGTGCCCGGCTTTGCCCGGGTTTTTGGATGTGTGTGTTGAACTGGAAAAAAAAATGGTAGTAGGCAGGCAGGCAGGCTTGAACCCGTGACATGAAAGTGGAAAAAAAAATGAAAGAAAATTTGACGTCTTACCGCTACTCCGTGCTCCGACTGGAAGTTTGGAATGTTAAAATTAGGCAAAGTGAATCCAACCAATACGATGACTTGCAAAAATGGCTCGCAAAAAATCAACCCCTCCTTGAAGAAAAGTGCCCGGTTGAGTGTGAAGGAATTAATGTTTTTGGCCAATTTTTCAATATTTGTCGTCAGAGACGTCGAGGTTCGAAATGATACTGATCTCGTGAAAATCCGTCACCTCTGTCAAAAGTTTTAGGCAGACATACAAACAAAGATACATACATTTAAATAGACAAGTGAGATATTATAGGTATACTAGCAGGGGGGTACCCGGCGTTGCCCGGGTGTTTGGAGGTGTGTGTGCTCTTAAATAAAAGGATCGAACCCGAAGCCTTGAGGTGAAGTTTGAAAATAAAATGTGAGAAAAACATGAACCGTTCGGTTAGCCAGAATGAGTTACTGAGAGATGTTTGAATTTATTTAAGTACTAGCGGGCGGGGGGGGTACTCGGCGTTGCCCGGGTGTTTGTAGGTGTGTGTATGGGAGGGGATAAGTAATAACCCTGAAACGATGTTTAAAAAATAGGAAAAACCAAAACAAAAAAAAAAAAAACAGCGAAAAAAAAAACCGCTGTGTGTATAGGGGGGGGGGGAAGTAAACTAAAGAATAAGCGAAGTAAAAAAAAATAAAGAAACGTTGCCCGCGTGTCTAAAGATGTAAAAGAAAAAAAAATAGTTTTGGTCGTGAGGCTGGATTGAACCGAGAAGCCTTGACGCGGAGGTGAAACAAACTCCAACCACTTAACCGTGTAGGCCAAGAGTAAGAGGAATTGATTATAGTGTTAAAATAAGGCTTATAAAGCGAGTGAAAGAGGTTTGATTGACAGATAGCCACTAAATGAGGTCATCGCGGGAGCGTTACGTGATGACGTAGCAGTATTTTATTTTTTTTGTTTTACTTCACATTAGCGTTTATTAAATTACGTATTTCGTTTCCTGTCTAGACATCTCTCTCTTTCTGTCTCTCTCTCTCTCTCTCTCTCTCTCTCTCTCACTTCGTCTTCCTTACTCTAAAGACTGTTACTAAAAAAGAAAATGGCGACTGGCTGTTTTTTTTTTTTGTAAAAACTTCGATCGTTAATATTTTTTTTAAGCGTATATTTTTTTTTATTTCACATTTTTGACTTGTTATTTATCATTTAACTATCGTATCTAACTATTTTTAATGTGCTAATAACTTTGGTAACGTTGTCATAGCATAGAAGTTCATAGTTTATCTTGTGTGAGGGTTAAATTCTTTTTTAACGATAACAATAGATTCAGACTGCTATTAGAGCTTGCTGACGTCAAGATCCCGTGACATGACTCAGCGGGTTTTAAATACAAGTTGACTCAAAATAAACGGCCCCATGAATACTTTATGTAGAAGAGTTGGCGCCCGTATTTTTTGGGGCAATTATAAATCGATTTAAAAATATGTAATGTTTAACATTAAAATGTCACTTTTTTGGCCCCCCCCCCTGCATAAAATCGATCCGTTGACGCACTTCTGATGGTCCTTTTGGGCTAATTTTTCGATATTTGTCGTCCGGAGGGTTGGACTTTCATATGATACCAAGTTTGTGAATTTTTGTTCCGTTGGTCAAAAGTTTTTAGCAGACTCACAAACACACATACATACATACATTTTCGCTTTTATATATATAGACTAGCAGAGCTACCCGGCGTTGCTCGGGACCGTATAAACAATGAAAAAACAAAAGCAGATATTGAACATATGTTTTATTCTTAGGGGAGAGGAATCTTTCATCTCAAGTTTTAGCGTTACAAACAAACATTTGTCTTTTATATATATAGATAATGACAAGTTTTTTTGGGGCCCCCCCTCGAAGATAACTGATCAGTTGACCAACTTCTAGTGGTCCGTTTGACGTGAAATTTCGATATTTGTCATCCGGGTGATGGGGCTTCGATATGATACCAAATTTGTCAAGTTTGGTTCCGTCTTTCAAAAGTTTTAGCGTTACAAACAAACATACATGCATACACACAGACGTTTGGCTTTTATATATATAGAAGATAGAAGAACCAAATTGACAGGTGCCTGCACGGAAGTCGTAGAGCGTTAGGATGACGACGTTAGCAATAGCTATTCAGCAAATGAGGTCAATGACCAGGTTTGTTTGTTATAAGCGAAGTAAAAAAAGAAAACATAAAAACGAACGTTAAAACTTAAGCGGGGGTGGGTAAACAAAACATCGAAAAAAAACACAAAAAAAACTAACGTAAGGCAAACGAACGATGTTAAATGTAAAAATCGAAAAAAGAAAACAGAAAAACTAACACGTAAAAAATGGCTTAAATGATCCTGTTTCGATATTAAAATTTAAAAAATCGGTCGGTAGCCGGGTGTTTTTGGGCGTGGGTCGGGGGTGGATAAGCGAAGTAAAAAAAAAAAAAGAAAAACGAACGTTACGTGAAAAATGGCTTAAATAACACTGGTTCAATATTTAAATTTAAAAAATCGAAAAAAAAAAAAGACATCTTACACCACGATTCGAACCCAAAACATTTAGATAACGAACCAACGTGCTAATCAACTGAGCTAATGCAACGTACATGAAATTTAGTCAGTTCTTCAACTATTTAAAGTAAATCAGGTCATGACGTCATCTGACGCATGCGTAGAACTGGTCGTCGTCACGAGGGGACGATTTTTGTTAACCCCGCCCCCTGTCGAAAATTGTCGATTTCGGGGTGAAAAAATGAATGTTTTTGTCCAAGTTTTGGATATTTTTCGGACGAAGGATGAGGCTTGAACATGATACCGAGTTTGTGAATTTTTGTTGTTTCTGTCAAAAGTTTTTAACGGACACACATACAAACATACATACATACACACATTTTCGCTTTTATATATATAGATGGATTTCAGTGGGAAGTTAATTTTCGAATGAAGTGTTTAGTGTAGCTTACAATAATAGTCCATTAAATTGGTGTCAGTCTGTCAAGTAAGCTTATTTATGCACATTGATTCCCTTCTTTCTTCTTTCTTTTTTTTTTTTTAACCCTTCTTTTTTAGCTTCTATTATTTTAGTAAATTTCAAGGTAGGCAATTTAGCTTCTTTCTTTTTTTAGGCAGTTTCGTCTTCAAAAATTGGATTTGGCTTTTTAAAAATTTGGCCTTTTTTCTGATTGTCTTACATAAATATTACACTGGTCAACAAAAAAACTTTTGAAAGGTGTCTGATCTTTTACAACTGATTTACTATAGTATTTTTATTATTGGAATCTTGAGATGAGTAATTTAAAAATGTGGTGAGATGGCAACCACTATGGAAGGCAGTAATTACTGGGGATACAGTTAAGAGACTCAACATTCCTATCCCATCGGGGTTAACAATCTGGCAAAGGCCAGAGGGATAGTTGGCCGAAATGTTGTGAAACAACAACTACAAGGTGAGGATAATAGTCGGCAAATAAATGAATTTATTATATTCTTGCGGTGAATTATTTTTTTTCTGTTAAATAACGTTTTCAAGGCTTATTAAAGATGTTTCAGCAGCAAAACGTTAGTTTTTATAATAAAGTTTTTATTCTAAACGCGTTTTAATTGCAATAACGAATTATGTGCAGTACATGTAATCACACGAAGAGAATCCATGATTCAACTTTGCATCAGTTTGATGTAGTTTTTTTTTTTTTTCTGCCAATTACGAACGTGTTGGTGCACATCTCTTTTTAAATTCAAACAGTAGTCTGCTATCATCACCACGTCCTGTCTTGGTAGTGTGTTTCCATTTCTCACAAATGTTGGTGAAAGCACTCTGCTCATTGCTTAAAGCGGCAAGATTTTCTGGGAAAGCGATGTATGTGTGAGTCCAAGTAGTGCAGCCAAGATTCTTAAAGGCCACTAACATATTTGCTACCAACTTTCCATAGTTCTCTGCTTTTTTGTTACCGAGAAAATTCCTCATGATTTGAACAAAGAAGTTCCACGCTTCTCGCTCAACATGATTTGTGGCCTCTTCAAATGAGAGAGCTTTTCATCAATTGTCTAATTTGAGGACCATCAAAAATACCAGTGGAGAATGTACCGCACAAAAACTTAAAACACTGCCCATCTTTATCCAGTGCTTTTGTGAATTGCTTCATGAAGCCAAGGAGAAAATAGAACACGTTCTCTCTCAACTCGAGACTCGTTTATCACATTTCTTGCTCTACAAAGCGTAAGCTCTTCACATACTGACCATTCTTTTTTCAGATAATGGTGAGCTCGGTCCCTAGTATCACAGATATAAAAAGCATGGGTAACTCCTGATCTTAAATGGAACACATACATTAAATCCGCTGGAAAAATGGTGGGATCCTTCTATCGATCCAGTAGGTATCTCACTGCTGATGCAATTCTCTATCAATATAAGAGCCAGGTATATCCAAGGATGGAGTACTGTTCCCACATCTGGGCAGGAGCTGCTAGAAAGTACTTATACTGCCTTCAAGTTCAAAATAGACTTTGTATCCTCATAGGGGATTGTCCTTTTCTCTTCCCTGCAACCTTTTTCTTACAGAAGAGATGTTACAAGTCTGTCTCTGCTTTATGCTTATTTTCATGGCAAGTGCTCGACTGAGCTCCAATCTATCGTCCCCCCCTCGCCAAACTTTCACAAGAAACACCTATCTAGCAGAAAACAATATCAACAATTCCCCCACTCTTTATCTGTGCCTAAACCTAAACGTAGATTCCATGAACAAATTTCTTTCTTAGAACTGCACACCATGGAATTGTCTGCTATTTTCCTGCTTTCCAGCTGACTACAATATGATTGTCTTTAAGTCTAACGTAAACAAATTTTTGATGAGCTGTTCCATATAAGTTAAGAAATTTACCGAATTTCTATTACTAACAATTACTATATTGTCCAATTTCTGCTGTACACTCTTTAACCTTTATCCCCGAGTGACCTCTTAGCCTTGATAAGTGGTGGGGCCTACGTAAAAAAAAAAAAAAAAAATGGATCCTTTTTTTTTTTGTAAGTCAACACAAATGAGCCATTGATGTTCCTACTTACTTGCCTCCCCACGAGGGCAAAGTTAGACACAAGGTTGGTTTTTTTATGTGGAGAAAATCCAACTCCTCAAAAAGGGACATAGTGAATAGGAAAAAAAAAACTGCCTGATTCATGAGGGATTTCTCCTCCACTGACCGAGGACAGAAAAGGTGAAGTGTAGTATGAGAACAGATATTACACTTTGCTCCTAGCAAAAAGGCCAAGGAGCCATTGATGTTGCAATAAACTAGGTCTTTTTCTTGAGCAAAAACTCTTACAAATTCTCGATGCCTTGTAAAGAAGAAGCTTATTCGAACTCCATCATGCAGTATGTTCTTATCTTTCAAATGAAGTGCAAGAAGTTCAGCACTGTCTATTTGGTAATTTTAAATCGCAAAATTCCGATTTTGTGATTGATCGTCACAACACTTGTAATTATGCAATGGAAGGGTTGAACTTGAAAAAAATTTAAAAAGAGAAATTAATATATTGTCCAGAAAAAAATTTCTCATTTACTGGTTTCATATCAGATAAAGTTAGTTCTTTGAAGAAAGCAGATTAAACCGATGTGAATTGGATTTAGGAGATAATAAAATATTCTTGAAAGGTTCAAATAAAAAACCTGGGAATTCTATACCCACAAAAGAAAATCATGTATTCCTTAAAACCATAGAAATTAGAATTAGTTTTACACTGAGCCATCTCAACAAAGCATGGCTCTATATGCATTCATTATTATTAGGGATGACATTTCAAATTTTATATCAATCCATACTATCATTTATTTAAGATATAAATTATTGGTAAAAAGGAATACATGATCATTTTGACCACTTATGTACATAAATACATTCATGAAAACTCTGTACACACTATCTTGCTGTGCACACAATTATACATCGATGAGTATTCACCACAACTGTCTTATTTGCACACTTTCTTCCAGTCACCATTATTATTACATGACAAAAATTTTAAACTTTTGTTCCCATTATTTTACATAAATGTTCATGAAATAGTCAACAGCCAAGAAATTGTAAATAAGCAAAAGAGACACCAAATAACTTTTTACCAAATGCAATAGAATTTGATTTTTCATTAATCTTCATAGTTTTAAAGTTCTGAAACTAAGTTTTATTGTTTAAAATTCTCTAGTTCATCTATCTTCTTGTGTACACAATTGTACATGCATGTAAACCGTGTAGATGTACGTATTCACAATCAATAAGTATTTGTTTCTGTACATTGGAAGTACTCCATTTAGAAACAGAAAATAAAAGTTTGGGTAAAGACAATTTACAAACATTAGGTTTTGTGCTAAACGTGCAACTGGAAGACACAGGGCAAATATTCTAACTCTAAAATCCAGTGTGCAAAATAATTTTGTGATGCATCAATTAGTGACCATTGAATGTAGCAGAGTGTTTGTGATAATTTTCTAATTTCATACGTTTTGCACTCAAATATAAAGAAAAGGCTGTTTATTGATGTTTAGGTGTTTTTTTTTTATTGATCATCTTATGAAAAACAATTATCAGCATTTATTGCTGGTCTTTTATTCTTTTTATTGTCGCTTTTCCATGTGTGAGCTGCAATCCTCTTGTTGTTGCTGAGCTTCTGTTTGACTTAATACAAATCTACTCATGCATGGAAACACAATGGAGACTTGTTGAGCTTTTAAAGTTTTATTTAAAGAATTGTTGTTCATGGGAAGAGAAGAAACCAATATTTAATTCTAATTACTTTTTAACTTGTTGTTTCTAACTTAATCACGACTTGTTGGCTTTCAAAGGTTTTTATTTAAAGAATGGTTGTTTCCGAGAAGATAGAAAAATCTAATTCTGATTACGTCTTAGCTTGGGAATTGAGAGGTGCAAACTGTATCATCGACATTTATTTAGGTTTTCTCTACCTTTTTCAGAATGCTTGTTGTCTCTCTCACTTCGTTAAGTCCAACTACATAAAAACTGTATTCTCTCTACGGAACACATGACTTAACCTCAGTGTCATCTCCTTCAACATGTGCATTTTTGGCATGTTTTGTCTTAGGAGCTAACCTTGGAACCTGCTTCTCAAACACACTAGCTGTAAGTGGTCTATTTCTAATTGCTGCCAGGTTATCCTGACATGTACTTAATGTAACCCTTGCAAAAATTCATACTAGTTTATATAATCTTTACTTACTGGCATAGGGTTCTAATATATAATTGTTTCACATCTATATTTGACTAGTGGGGTTCCCGGCGTTGCCCAGGTGTTTGGAGCAAAAAACAAAAAGTGGTAATAGGCAGGCAGACTAGAACCTGTGACGGGAAGGTGGAAAAGAAAGTGAAAGAAAAGCTGACATCTTACTGCTACGCTATGATGCGAAAGGAAGCGAAAAGAGTTTAAATTTATCGATGTCAATCAAAAAGTTGACTTGCTAAGTGAATGAGCTCACGAAGGCACAGAAATGAATGTTGGCTGAAGGCCAGTTCAGCTTTCCGTTGTTTCATTTATTTGTTTCCCCATGATGTTGAGGAAACAAAGCTCCCCCGAAAAAGGGAGAACTCTCAGATGAATAGCAATTGTCTGATATGATGGGTTTTTCCTACATTGATCAAAGCTAATTACTAAATCTAGTCTAGCTCATTTTTTAAATGTCCCCCCCCCGACGTTGATTGCAGTATGTTGCTGGTTCTGTGCAGCTCTAGGAAGTTCACACTCCTAGGCTTTACCTTCTCTCTTTGAGAAAGGGTTAACTTATTGCTAATCTCTTGCGGCGCCCTTACCAGGAAATACAGATGGAGCTGCTCAGGCATCAATAACCAATCTTCATCTCAAAAATTCAGAAACATTTTTTTGTGGTTTATATTAGTGATGGGACGATTAATTGAAATATCAGCAGTTTTTCTAAATATTGGGAACTGGCATCGGAGCTGAATAATTCAGACCTGATTTAAATACCAAAACGAATTTTATATAGTACTAGCATGGGCGCCCGGCGTTGCCCGAGTGTTTGGATGTGTATGTTGAGCAAAAAAAAAAAAAAAAGTGGTAGTAGGAAGGCAGGCTTGAACCCGTACCGCAAAGGAGGAAAAGAACGGAGTAAAACCTAATGCTCATGCTGTTACGATCACCACCAAACTAGAAGGGACATTTTAAAAATTAAGGCTAAACAATCTAAAGGAGAGGATAACTTTCAAAAATATCGGCGAAAAAGTGACCCCCCCCCCCCGCCTGTAGAAAAGTGCCTAGTTGAAGGAGAAGATATTTATGTTTTTAGCCAATTTTTCGATATTTGTCATATGGAAGATCGAACTTTAAAAGGATACTGATCTTGGTAAAATCCGTCGCCTCTATTGAAAGTTTAAGGCAATCATGCAAACAGACATACATACATGCATACATACATACATTTATATATTGGTAACTAAAAACGTTTGACCCAAACTGATTAAAAAGCTTGCCCTATCTCTGAATACCCTTTATGTAAAATTTCAAATATTTAGACCAGAAATTGTCTGAGTAATTTGGAAGAGACAGCAGAAGTCAATTTTTTTTTTAACTCGACCCCTATTATGCCCCCTTAAAATTTATTGTTTTGGGCTCAAATCAAGTTATTAAGTTAGATCCATGTCCAACGAACCTATATCTAAAATTTCAAGTGCATAGACCCAAAATTGTCAGAGGAGTTTGGTAGAGTTCTCAAAGGTCAAATCGTTGAACTTTGACCCCTTAATCGCCAAATTTCTGGCCAAAACCCGATCACATCGATTTTCCCAAATCTCAGTAACCTGTATATCAAATTTCGAGTTTGTAGACTAAAAATTGACAGTTATTGCGTAGGGAAATGTACACAGACACACACACAAACACTTTCACTTTTATATATATATATAGATATGTTGATTTATGGGAATAAAACTTGTCCTTATATAATCGATTTTTATTATAATTTTATTGCAAAAAGGTTTTATGAGTAGAAAATATTTATTTTTTGTGATAAGGTATGCAATGAAAATTTAAATACTCAATTGTGTGCCACCATGTAAAAAATAACTGAGAACCACTATCCGAAAGACTTAAATGTAAGACCTAGTACTAAGAAATGTTATGAGAAAGGGAGAGAGCTTTGTTTTTATAAGGACAGGTTTTATTCACATGAATCAACATATCCTATATAAAATTCGTTTTGGTATTTAAATCAGGTCTGAATTATTCAACTCCGATGCCGGTTCCCAATACTTTGAAAAACTCCTGATATTTCAATAATCGTCCCATCAGTAATATAAACCACAAAAAAATGTTTCTGAATTTTTGAGATGAAGATTGGTTATTGATGCCTGAGCAGCTCCATGTGTATTTTCTGGTAGGGGCGCCTCAAGCGATTAGCAATAAATCAACCCTTTCTCAAAGAGAGAAAGTAAAGCCTAGGAGTGTGAACCTCCTAGAGCTGAACAGAACCAGCAATATACCGCAATCAACGTTGGGAGAGGGGGACATTTAAAAAATGAACAAGACTGTAGATTTTGGTACCGAGGTAAAAGACCCAGCGGCACTGAGGTACCAGGTCTTAAGTAATTTGCAATTGTACTCTTAGTATCATTTTGTAATTCTGCACAGATTCCCAAGTTTAACATAAAGATTCCAGAATTCGACGAGACATGCCTCAAGAAAGTGAAAGGTTATATAGGCTGAAACATTGCGAGAAAAACATCCAAAATGAAGCAGTAGTCCGAATAATCAAAATGATAAAAAAAAAAAACTTTGCCATAAAAAATTAATGCATTTGCTGTTTCAAGGCAAAAGCAATGTCAGAAATGGAATCTTTATTTTTGTTATGTGAGAGAAGAATCTCCGTTATTATTTGTGTAAAACAACAACAATGCCTGATTCGATGGTTAAGTTCATACCAATTGAAGACACATGATATAATTCTGGTAATCTAGAGACTACCTTGCTGATGATCAGACCTTTCTTTTGTTGGAACGAGGTATTGTTTGGTTTGATCCTAAGTGAATTCTACCAAGCATTACCTCCTCTTTCGGAGGAGGGTTGGTTTATTGGTAACCTGAGGCACCCCTGTTGATTTGCTTTTCACATTACTCCAATCATAAACACACGACTGTTAATCAAAACCTCCATCTTTGTTTTTATAGTCAACAAGTAAGTGATATAAATAAAATATAAAGAAAGAGTTCATGATTCAGTAAGTCGACAAGAAAGCTGACGGATCATTATTGAAGGATGCTGATGATTGTTATCCTGGCTGAAGTGTTCTTTGGTCTTTCTATGGGAGATGTTGTTTTTGGCATAGCTGCTGTAGAACTTTAGTTGGTGTGAGAAACAGGTAGATGATGATGATGATGGCCGACTACAAGCTGCTGTAGTTGCTGTAACGGTAGTGATTATGATGGCAGTCATTATTGGGGTACTGTTGAAAAAGAAGACGAAGCTGCTGCTGCTACTGTTGTTGTTGACTGTCATTGTTGTGGCAGGAATCTGAAAGAAAAATATTGCTGATGGATTGTCTGACAGCAACTCCAGCCTTGTTTGTGAGCTTGGAGTAAACAAACACACCCTTTTTATTCCTGCTAGCTGCTGCTAATACAATGCTTTCATGAGAACTGATTGATTAACTCGATGAAAATGTGCTGAAAGAAAGAAACTGTGTTATTATGTGCTCAAGGATTAAAAATCCAGTTTTGTTAGGAGTGCCGAATTGTTGTTGAATATTGGCCAGAGTAATACCAAAAAATATTTGATGTATTTGCATACAAGCACATTCCAGATATTGGCCGATTGCTAAGTGATGACGTCAACTTATATTCCAATCAACAGTTGGAGTTTTGGAAAATGATCTAAAACGGAAACAATGGGGCATTCTACATTCTAACCTGGATTGTAATATCAACCAGACAATGAACATTCTAAATTGAAAGAATGTCGATATAAGAGAGTAACACGCAGAAATCAACACACAAAGTCGAGAGCTGTCGAGCAGTGAGTAACATTTCTGAATCGCTCCCGCACAAACACCACACTGCCCACACACCTACCACCAACCAAAACGCATGCCATTTGCTCTCACTTATGCAATGATGGTGGATGCCCTGCATGTTAACCAGACTTCTCATCCCTTTACAGTAGAGATCCCTAGGTGCAAGAAAGCCTTTTACTCCAATAGTTTCTTCCCCAGAACTGCGGGTCTTTGGAACTCCCTTCCGGGATTCTGCTTTCCCTACTGCAATGATATGCAGAAGTTCAAGTGTAATGTTAACAAACATCTTTCTACTCATCTCCCTTCATAACGACCCTGCTAATTAAGTCCCTGATAGTAGCCCCCTGCTTCAAAGTGGCACTGTGCCTTGTTTGGGGTGAAAATTGAATAAAAAAAAAAAAAAAAATTTCTATTCTCTTGTGTAACCTGAAAGAATAATCAAATATAGATAAAAGGCAAAACGGCTGCACATGTTTTTGTCCAAGAAAGGTTCTTTTTGGGGTGGGGTGGGGGTATCGACGACATTAGAAGTTTCCTTATACTTCCTAGATTATAATATTTACGATTCGTGAACAGACGTCATCACTACATTTATTTTGATCGACTTTTAAAAAATCCACGATATTCCGTCCTTTTGCGTGTTTGTTCATCTTTTTCATAGAAATAAAGCGAAACTAATCAAAGCGAAGTAGACCACCTGGTTTTCCTGCCAAGGACGTCTTTAAAGCAATTAACTTTGATCAATGTGGGACCACCCTTCATATCAGACAATTGCTATTCATCTGAGAGTTCTCCCTTTTTCGGGTGAGCTTTGTTTCCCCAACATCATGGGGAAACAAATAAATGAAACAATGGAAAGCTGAACTGGCCTTCAGCCAACATTCATTTCTGTGCCTTCGTGAACTCATTCACTTAGCAAGTCAACTTTTTGATTAACATCGATAAATTTGAACTCTTTTCGCTTCTTTTCACGTCATAGCGTAGAAGTAAGATGTCAACTTTTCTTTCACTTTCTTTTCCACCTTCCCGTCACAGGTTCTAGCCTGCCTGCCTATTACCACTTTTTGTTTTTAGCTCCAAACACCTGGGCAACGCCGGGAACCCCACTAGTCAAATATAGATGTGAAACAATTATATATTAGAACCCTATACGAGTAAGTAGAGATTATGTTAACTAGTATGAATTTTTGCAAGGGTTGCATTAAGTACATGTCAGGATAACCTGGTAGCAATTAGAAATAGACCACTTACAGCTAGTGTGATTGAGAAGCAGGTTCAAAGGTTAGCTCTCAAGACAAAAAATGCCAGAAATACACACGTTGAATGAGATGACGCTGAGGTTAAGTCATGTATTCCATAGAGAGAATACAGTTTTTATGTAGCTGGACTTACGAAGTGAGAGAGATAGCAGGCATTCTGAAAAAGGTAGAGAAAACCTAAATAAATATCGATGATACAGTTTGCACCTCTCAATTCCCAAGCTAAGACGTAATCAGAATTAGATTTGTCTCTCTTCTCGGAAACAACCATTCTTTAAATAAAAACCTTTGAAAGCCAGCAAGTCACGATTAAGTTAGAAACGACAAGTTAAAAAGTAATTAGAATTAAATATTGGTCTCTTCTCTCCCATGAACAACAATTCTTTAAATAAAACCTTTGAAAGCTCAACAAGTCTCCATTGTGTTTCTATGCATGAGTAGATTTGTATTGAGTTAAACAGAAGCTCAACAAACACAAGAGAATTGTGGCCCACACATGGAAAAGCAACAATAAAAAGAATCAAGGACCAGCAACCGTGCATGTATGTAAAAAGACTTTGTTTTGTTGATTGTTTCGTGATCTCTCACTGGTAAAACCTCACAAATGCAAAAGTACGCATTTTGTTGGAAACAACATGTGTAAATGTTGTTTTTTTATTAAAAAATCACTCAAGACAAAGCATGAAGCCACTTGATGTAAGAAGCTCACAAGAACAAAAGCTGCTTATTGCAAAGAAAGGAGATGCCGATTGGCTTTAGTCTTGGAAAAAAATCAGGACTGTAGGTAAAAGGAAAACAGTGAGCAGGAAGAGAGTTCAACAACCTTGCAGTTTTTGAAAAGAACCTACTGGAATAGGAAGCTGTATTACAATGAGGTATTAAAACAACAAATTGATGAAGACCTCTGGACTGAGTCAAATGAGCTGGATCAAAGGAAACAGGGAATAGATCAGACAATTCTGAAGAACATATGCGATAATAGTATTGGTAAAAAAGACTGAGACTAGCAATATTATGTCCGTGAGTAAGAAGTTATGTGTGTGTGTGAGAGAGAGAGAGAGAGAGAGAGAGAGGTTGCAGTGAAGAAGAAAGTGTGGGGCCAGTCAGTGATAAACAATAGGGTTTGAGTCCCTACTTACGATAGTATTACACACACATAAACATCAATGTTTAACAAGTCATTTGCATAAAAATACACACGTTTGTTGATTTTTATAATGAATGCAAACTGTAAATTGATCATTTGTCTTATACGAGAACTGATAGGGCTAAAAAGAAGACAAAGAAGAAAAATAAAGGCACATGTGTTTGGGGTAGGGTGCTCAGTTTGGAGATACATTGCTATACAGAAAGATAGAGGCTATTCTCTGTCTCTACGAATCTACTATCGGGCCATGTATGGACTATTATTGTTAAATTTGAGCTTATGAATCTATCCCATTTGAAGTTTCTTGATAAAGTGCAGAAACATATACATAATTTGATTGGCTCCCACCTTTTCTTCTTCACTGCAACCTCTCTCACAAACTAGCAACATCACAGATGGTGTGCTCGGCATACCAAGCTAGAGTTCTAGGTTGCTGTATCATTTTTACTAATACCCATATGAAAGGCATGAATCCAAACATCTTCACTCTACTTGTGGATTAAATCTTCACAAGATTTCCAGCTGCGGTATAACTGGAAATGTTTTCTCAATCATTAAATCATTTCTCTCCGATAGGCTCATAAGAGTAGTGGTCGATGGACAAAAATCGGAGGCCTGCAGTATTAATGTTGGAGTCCCTCAGGGGTCAATCCTGGGCCCAACTCTGTTCCTGATCTACGTCAATGACCGCCCTAAACACATACTTAAATCATTCGTTGACATCTATGCTGATGACACGACCATCTACGGCAACACATCAAAGGCTGTAAATGACAAAGTTCTCTCTGATTCTCTCTCCTCTGATTTCGAGTGCGTGGTTCAGTGGGGGAAGACGTGTCTGGTTACCTTTAATGCATCTATAACCAAACTGCTATCCTTACATCATCAACGCTCTGATCCCCATCTGGCATCAATTGGGATAGATGGCTCGCGTCTGGGAGAGGCCCCGTGTTTTGACAAGCTTCTGGGTTTGACCTTTACTCCTGATCTGAAATGGAACACGTACATCAAGTCTGTTGCCAAAGTCGCTGGAAAGATGGTGGGACCCTTCTACCGCTCCACAAGATATCTCACTACTGATGCAATTCTCTATCTATATAAAAGCCAAGTATGCCCAAGGATGGAATACTGCTGCCATATCTGGGCAGGAGCTGCTAAAAACAGCCTATACTGCCTTGACAGAGTACAAAATAGACTTCGTGGCTTAGTGGGGGATGCCCTTTTCTCTACCCTGCAACCTCTCTCCTACAGAAGAGACGTTGCAAGCCTATCCTTGTTTTATCGTTATTTCCATGGCAGGTGCTCGTCTGAACTCCAATCTCTGGCCCCCCCTCGCCAATCTTTCACAAAAAACACCCGTCTAGCTGAATCCACTGTGAAAAATTTCCCCCACTCTTTATCTGTGCCTAAATCAAAACGTGGATTCCATGAACAAAGCTTCTTTCTTAGAACTGCATGCCTGTATTACTCTGTTCCGTCTGCCTGCTTCCCACCTGACTACAACTTGGATGTGTTCAAGTCCAACGTTAACAAATTCCTAATGAACCACCCCCTTATGTAAACACTTCATCAAATCTCCACACTAACGTAATGTACTTGCAATAACCCTTATCCCTGAGTGGCTTCCGGGCCTTGATAAGTGGTGACTACTGTGTAAAAAAAAAAAAAAAAAAAAAAAGCTAGAGTTCTGGGCTACTGTATCATTTTTATTAATACCCATATGAAAGGCATGAATCCATGCATCTTCACTCTACTTGTGGATTAAATAAGAGTGGAAATTTATGAATTCAGCTAAGTGTAAGTAATGAATAGGGCTATGACAACAGCATATTCTTTTCATTGTTTTGACTCTCGAGTATATATCCGACACAGTTAATCAACTGAAAACCACATCACTCTATATAAAAGCATATAAGATATCTATGGATACAAACTCGAGAGTCAAAACAATGAAAAGAATATGCTGTTGTCCTAGACCTAGTAATGAAACCAATTTTAAAACAATAAAACTTAGTTTCAGAACTTTAAAACTATGAAGATCAATTAAAAATAAAATTCTATTGCATTTGGTAAAAGTTATTTGGTGTCTCTTTTGCTTATTTTCAATTTCTTGGCTGTTGACTATTTCATGAACATTTATGTAAAATAATGGGAACAAAAGTTAAAAAAAAAAACCAAAAAAAAAAACCAATACATTTTTTTGAAAAATTACATAATTTCAACATTTTCTTTAATAATTACTTTATGAATAACACTGGTCAACAACAAATTTGATGTCTTTTGTCAACTCATTATGGACAATTTGGATGTGTTGAATCCACAAATAACACTGCTTTTGCTCAGTTAGGTCATCCTTTTGTGCTATCAGATTTTACTTAAAAAACACTAGATTTTATCTTTGTCAGTGCTCTTATGTATTTTATATTTTCATATTTTCTTGTGTTAAGTTTGATTCACGTTTGATTGTTATTATTATAAAATACTTATTGGTTTTACTGGGTTCTAATTTGAAATAAAACCTCAATAATATACAGAATGTTATGATATGACTTTTCTTCCGTATATTTTTCTTCACCAGAATTTTGAAGAAGAATAGACTTTATCGGAAAGTTTAAAAATATTTTGTTTTAGTTTTAATTTCATTGAATTAGACTCATACATTTTTACTTTTCATTTTTGTCATGTAATAATAATGGTGACTGGAAGAAAGTGTGCAAATAAGACAGTTGTGGTTCATCGAATCACAATGATGTTTTGTGAAGTGTGTTTACCGTGCATATTTTGGCATGATGCTCGGTGATCAAGACAAAAGTTGGGCACCTCATATGATTTGCAAAAGATGCACAGAGCATCTCTATCAATGGAGCAAGGGCATGCGAAATCGCATAGACTTTGCCATTCCCATGATTTGGCAAGATACCTTAAATCATGCAAACAATTGTTACTGCTGTGCTATCAATATTATGGGAATCAACAGAAAAAAAAAATCACAGACCACTAGAGTATCCTAATCTGTCATCAGCTACATGCCCTATTCCTCATAGTGAAGAAATTCCTGTACTTGTATTTTTTATGGTAATGAAGAAAGCAGTAGTTGCGAGGTCGAAACTCTGTGCATTATTGCTACCGATGATTTATTCAATCTTGATGACAATGAGAAGCAACCAAAACGGTTTTCCCAAAGTGAACTCAATGGTCTGATAATTGTTTTTCATAAGATGATAAAAAAAACAAAAAACACCTAAACATCAATAAACAGTCTTTTCTTTATATTTGAGTGCAAAACGTATGAAATTAGAAAATTATCACAAACACTCTGCTACATTCAATGGTCACTAATTGATGCATCACAAAATTATTTTGCACACCGGATTTTAGAGTTAGAATATTTGCCCTGTGTCTTCCAGTTGCACGTTTAGCACAAAACCTAATGTTTGTAAATTGTCTTTACCCAAACTTTTATTTTCTGTTTCTAAATGGAGTACTTCCAATGTACAGAAATAAATATTAGATTGTCCGGAAAATAATGGCCATTTCAGGAAGTCTGTTTTGAAATTGGATTTTATCATAGGATTTTTATTATATTTCAGGTAAACATCAACATGATTATTGATTTATATGTGCTCTTTAATAATTTCTTACTTTTTTCTTTCAGAAAACGTTTTATGAGTGAATGAGCCAATAATTTGGAATATGAGAAAAGACTTACGATTACTTTTCCTGCATGAGTTTAAGCTTGGTAACAATGCTTCTCAAACAACTGTAAATATCAATAGGACATGGGGAGAAGGCATCACAAGTGATAGAACAGTACGAAGGTGGTTTCAGAAATTCCGTAGTGGTGATGAGAGCCTTAAAGATGAAGAAGGTAGAGGATGGCCATCTAATCTTGACAATGAAAATTTGAGAGCCATTGTTGAGCAGAACCCACTGCAAAGTGTCAGGGAAATGTCTCGGGAACTTGGTGTCAGCAGTTCAACAGTGTCGGATCATCTGAAGCAAATTGGCAAGGTGAAAAAGCTTGACAAATGGGTCCCACATGAGCTCAATGAAAATCAACAAGCTCGACGTTTTGAAGTGTGTTCGAGGCTCTTTTTGCGAAACATTAATGATCCATTTCTTGACCGAATAGTCACCTGTGACGAAAAGTGGATCCTTTATGATAATCGGAAACGATCAGGTCAATGGCTTGATTGTGATGAACCACCCAAACATTTTCCAAAGCCAAAGTTTCACCAACAGAAGATTATGCTGACTGTTTGGTGGTGTGCAATTGGTGTTATTCATTACAACTTTCTGGATGCTAATCAGAGCATCACGGCAGAGGTTTACTGCAATCAACTCGAAGAAATGCATCATCATTTACAAAAATTGAGACTTGCATTAGTGAATAGGCGTGGTCCAATCCTGCTCCACGATAATGCGCGGCCTCATGTTGCGAGAATGACACTGCAGAAACTCACAGACTTGGGATACGAAACTTTACCACATCCTCCTTTTCTCCAGATCTTTCACCCACGGACTACCATTTTTTCAAGCATTTAGCCGCTTTTTTAAGCAACAAAACTTTCAGATCTAATGCAGAAGAATCTTTTTTCAAAGATTTCTTAGCATCTAAGCCAAAGAATTTTTTATCAACGAGGCATAAATGATCTAGTTGATAGATGGCAAAAATGCATGGCTGTTCAAGGATCATACTTTGACTAATTTCAATGTCTAGTGTCACCTATTTGATTAATAAATCCTTTTTCTCTAAAATTGGCCATTATTTTCCGGACAACCTAATACTTATTGATTGTGAATATGTACATCTACACGGTTTACATGCATGTACAATTGTGTACACAAGAAGATAGCATGCACAGAATGTGCATGAATGTACAAATGAACTAGAGAATACTCATTGATGTATAATTGTGTGCACAGCAAGATAGTGTGTACAGAGTTTTCATGAATGTATTTATGTACATAAGTGGTCAAAATGATCATGTATTCCTTTTTACCAATAATTTATATCTTAAATAAATGACAGTATGGATTGATATAAAATTTGAAATGTCATCCCCACTAATAATGAATGCATATAGAGCCATGCTTTGTTGAGATGGCTCAGGGTAAAACTAATTCTAATTTCTATGGTTTTAAGGAATACATGATTTTCTTTTGTGGGTATAGAATTCCCAGGTTTTTTATTTGAACCTTTCAAGAATATTTTATTATTTCCTAAATCCAATTCACATCGGTTTAATCTGCTTTCTTCAAAGAACTAACTTTATCTGATATGAAACCAGTAAATGAGAAATTTTTTTCTGGACAAGATATTAATTTCTCTTTTTAAATTTTTTTCAAGTTCAACCCTTCCATTGCATAATTACAAGTGTTGTGACGATCAATCACAAAAACGGAATTTTGCGATTTAAAATTACCAAATAGACAGTGCTGAACTTCTTGCACTTCATTTGAAAGATAAGAACATACTGCATGATGGAGTTCGAATAAGCTTCTTCTGTACAATGCATCGAGAACTTGTAAGAGTTTTTGCTCAAGAAAAAGACCTAGTTTATTGCAACATCAATGGCTCCTTGGCCTTTTTGCTAGGAGCAAAGTGTAATATCTGTTCTCATACTACACTTCACCTTTTCTGTCCTCAGTCAGTGGAGGAGAAATCCCTCATGAATCAGGCAGTTTTTTTTTTCTTATTCACTATGTCCCTTTTTGAGGAGATGGATTTTCTCCACATAAAAAAACCAACCTTGTGTCTAACTTTGCCCTCGTAGGGAGGCAAGTAAATAGGAACATCAATGGCTCATTTGTGTTGACTTAAAAAAAAATAATCAATTTTTTTTTTTTACATAGGCATCATCACTTATCAAGGCTAAGGGGTCACTCGAGGATAAGGCTAAAGAGTGTACAGCAGAAATTGGACAATACAGTAATTATTAGTAATAGAAATTCAGTAAATTTCTTAACTTATATGGAACGGCTCATCAAAAACTTGTTTACGTTAGACTTAAAGACAATCATATTGTAGTCAGCTGGAAAGCAGAAGACAATTCCATGGTGTGCAGTTCTAAGAAAGAAGCTTTGTTCATGGAATCTACGTTTAGGTTGACGCACAGATAAAGAGTGGGGGGAATTATTGATAGTGTTTTCAGCTAGACGGGTGTCTCTTGTGAAAGTTTGGCGAGGGGGAACGATAGATTGGAGCTCAGTCGAGCACTTGCCATGAAAATAATGATAAAGCAGAGACAGACTCGCAACATCTCTTCTGTAAGAAAGAGGTTGCAGGGAAGAGAAAAGGACATCCCTTATGAAGCTATGAAGTCTATTTTGAACTTTATCAAGGCAGTATAAGTACTTTCTAGCAGCTCCTGCCCAGATGTGGGAACAGTATTCCATCCTTGGATATACCTGGCTCTTATATAGATAGAGAATTGCATCAGCAGTGAGATACCTACTGGATCGATAGAAGGATCCCACCATTTTTCCAGCGGCCTTGGCAACGGATTTAATGTATGTGTTCCATTTAAGATCAGGAGTTACCCATGCTTTTTATATCTGTGATACTAGGGACCGAACTCACCATTATCTGAAAAAAGAATGGCCAGTATGTGAAGAGCTTACGCTTTGTAGAGCAAGAAATGTGATAAACGAGTCTCGAATTGAGAGAGAACGTGTTCTATTTTCTCCTTGGCTTCATGAAGCAATTCACAAAAGCACTGGATAAAGATGGGCAGTGTTTTAAGTTTTTGTGCGGTACATTCTCCACTGGTATTTTTGATGGTCCTCAAATTAGACAATTGATGAAAAACTCTCTTATTTGAAGAGGCCACGAATAATGTTGAGCGACAAACGTGGAACTTCTTTGTTCAAATCATGAGGAATTTTCTCGGCAACAAAAAAGCAGAGAACTATGGAAAGTTAGTAGCAAATATGTTAGTGGCCTTTAAGAATCTTGGCTGCACTACTTGGACTCACACATACATCGCTTTCCCAGAAAATCTTGCCGCTTTAAGCAATGAGCAGAGTGCTTTCACCAACATTTGTGAGAAATGGAAACACACTACCAAGACAGGATGTGGTGATGATAGCAGACTACTGTTTGAATTTAAAAAGAGATGTGCACCAACACGTTCGTAATTGGCAGAAAAAAAAAAAACTACATCAAACTGATGCAAAGTTGAATCATGGATTCTCTTCGTGTGATTACATGTACTGCACATAATTCGTTATTGCAATTAAAACGCGTTTAGAATAAAAACTTTATTATAAAAACTAACGTTTTGCTGCTGAAACATCTTTAATAAGCCTTGAAAACGTTATTTAACAGAAAAAAAATAATTCACCGCAAGAATATAATAAATTTATTTATTTGCCGACTATTATCCTCACCTTGTAGTTGTTGTTTCACAACGTTTCGGCCAACTATCCCTCTGGCCTTCATCAGATTAACCGCGACGGGATAGGAATGTTGAGTCTCTTAACTGTATTCCCAGTAATTACTGCCTTCCATAATAGTTGTCATCTCACCACATTCTTAAATTACTCATCTCAAAAAGATTCCAATAATACTATAGTAAATCAGTTGTAAAAGATCAGACACCTTTCCAAAAGTTTCTATTTGTTGACCAGTGTAATATTTATGTAAAACAATCAGAAAAAAGGCCAAAATTAAAGCCAAATCCAATTTTTGAAGACCAAACTGCCTAAAAAAAAAAAAATGCGACGGGATAGGAATGTTGAGTCTCTAAACTGTATCCCTAGTAATTACTGTCTTCCGTATCAGTTCGAACCTCGACGTCTCTGACGACAAATATTGAAAAATTGGCCAAAAACATTAATTCCTTCACCCTCAACTGGACACTTTTCTACAAGGAGGGGTTGATGTTTTGCGAGCCATTTTTGCAAGTCATTGTATCGGTTTGATTCACTTTGCCTAATTTTAACATTCCAAACTTCCGGTCGCATCACGGAGTAACGGTAAGACGTCAAATTTTCTTTCACTTTCTTTTCCACCTTCACGTCACGGGTTCAAGCCTGCCTGCCTACTAACACTTTTTTTTTCTGCTCAACACACACCTCCAAAAACCCGGGCAAAGCCGGGCACCCAGACTAGTATACTTATAAAGTTGAGTTTTTTTCTTGCTCTGACATTGATATTAAAAGCCTACTATTTCTTTTTCAAAATTATTAAAACAAACTTAATATACTCATTCATGGATATGTGGGCTACTAAATAAAGGTTAACTATTTTGCATATTCCTTTGAAAATTAGTTAATCATTTTTTTATGGTTTATTATTGGATGATTAGTTTCATTTCATTATTATGCTCAGTTCTATTGATGCATATTTTCTATATTGTGCATAATTGCGTAGCATTTAGGATGAAAAAGTTCGAGCACACATAAGTCTATTTATATATATATATATATATATATATATATATATATATATAGATAGATAGATATAAATAAAAGCTACCTTGTTTGAGTATGTGTGGAAAGTCTCTACCAAGCTCTTCTCTGAATTTTTGGCCTACAAACTTGAAACTTGATATATAGAGAATTTGGACCTTTGTTTTTAGCCTGCAAAATTTATTCTTTTTTGTAAACTAATACAATTAGGGTAAAAACTAGTGCCTTAGTAATATGTACTCTGCCTATTCCTTTTTTGTCAACCAATCACAAGTTTCTATTTAGCATATGAAGAGACAAACTTGCAAAACAACATAATTTTTTCATAATACATGGATTCTCCTCATGTGGACACTTTTACTTTTATACTAGTGGCAGTGAGGAGTTGTTGACCCTCATTCAATTGTATTACTTCCAGTGGTTGGTAGATTTGCAGGTGCTTGTCCAGAACATCCCCAGACACACATGAAAAAACAACAATGAAGAAAAATTTTTATGATGTATGTGATGGAAAGAAAATATCATACACCAAAAATCATGTAAATTGATAAAATAGTTTTATTTTTTATTTAAAAAAACATGTTTAAGCAAATAACTTTTTCCAATATTCTCTCTTCCCTACATTAAGAATGGCTTTTCTAAAATCTTACAAAAAGTTTAAATTATTGTTTTTCTTTATTGATTTTCTTAGTTAAAAATAAAATTACTTTTATATGATTTTTGTGTACAACATTTTTGGTTGTACAGATTTCTCTTTATTTTTGTTTTTTCATGGGAGGAATTCTTGACAAGCACCAAATTATGTCTCTGTTAAAAAATTAGCTTTGGGTTAGGATTTGAGGTGTCTTCCTTCTCACACCCAAAATAAAAAATAAAAACAAATCTGTTTCTAAGAAACTATTCTACTATTAGCAATTAATAAACAAGGTTATATTTGAAATTTAAAAAAATATTCAACATAAATTCTTTAGAAACTATTCTGCTATTAGTAATTAATAAACAATGTTATATTTAAAAAAATTATTCAACATAAATTCTTTAGAAATTTAAAAAATTATTCAACATAAATTCTTTAGAAATTTAAAAAATTATTCAACATAAATTCTTTAGAAACTATTCTGCTATTAGTAATTAATAAACAAAATTATAATTTGAAATTAAAAAAATAATGTTCAACATAAATTCTTTAGAAACTATTCTGCTATTAGTAATTAATAAACAAAATTATAATTTGAAATAAAAAAAATGTTAAACATAAATTCTGTAGAAACTATTCTGCTATTAGTAATTAATAAACAAAGTTATAATTTGAAATTAAAAAAAAATGTTCAACATAAATTCTGTAGAAACTATTCTGCTATTGGCAATTCTTAAACAAAATAATAATTTGAAATTAAAAAAAAAATTGTTCAATTCGTTAGAAACTATTCTATTGGCAATTTATAAACAAAATCAATTTAGAATTGAAAAAAAAAATTGTTCAATTCGTTAGAAAGACCTTAAACATTAAATGTTTCGTTATAAAAATAATCTTTATTTTAAAGTAACATGAAGCATATGTTATTCAGAGGAAGCAAATGTTCAGTGAATTTTACTTTTAATTTCTAACTTTTTTCTTCTCGTTAGAAAGGATTAAGTAATTCATGTTAATCCTCGGAGGTAATTTTGGGCCTTTTTTAGTTTCTCCAACATTGTTTTATGTTGTTCGACTTGTAACTGCAACAAATTCAATTGCTGTTGGTGAAAAGCGATACGACCTTCAAGAAACGAATCTGCCTCTTTATCTTTGGTCAAATTGTCTATCAAGAAATCATCCATTGACAGCAAATGAGAGGCAACATTTTTCTCTGATGTTAGCGCCTTATCCATAGAACTAGGCGTCGTGAGAATGTCTTCAGAAATTGTTATTGATTCTCTTTTGACTGGTGTTTTATTTAATTCAGACGGATCAACAGGGATTTTCGTTTCATCATCGGATGAATCAGCACTTTTTAATTTTTTTACATCGTCTGGATTTATAATCGATTTATATGGTGAAATTTCATACCACTTTTTGACGCAAGGATTTTGTTTTTCTTCTGACGATAGTGACGCTTTGCTCATTCTAAATGTATCAGAAGGGATTTTCATTTTATCATTGGGTATATCCTTTTCTTTTAATTTTTGTATATACTCTGAATCTATAATGGATTTGTATTGAGAAACGTTGGACGACTTTTTACCACAAGGAACTTGTTTTTCTTCTGATGATTCTATTAATTTTGATTTAAGCGGCGCTTCATTCAATTCAAATAGGCTAACTGAGTTTTTTGTTTTATCATCGGATAAATCGTTTTCTTTTAACATTTTTACAATGGATTTATATGGAACAGCTTCATACCACTTTTTGGTGGTAGGAATTTGCTTTTCCTCTGGCGATCCTATTGATTTGGACTTGAGCAGTGGTTCGTTCAATTCAAACAGACTAGCAGAGTTTTCAACTTTATCATCAGATGAACTGTTTTTGTTTAATTGTTTCATATATTCTTGATCTATAATCAATTTGGACGATGTTTCGTCCGTATTTTTGGCACAAGGAATTTGCTTTTCTTCCGCGGTAGATAAAGTGAGAGAATAAGAAGACAAATCTGAATCTTCTAAGTCGACGGGAAATTCTGAGAGTTTTGTCTTCTTGGCAACACTTGCAGAATTTTCACTAGGAATTTCATTTGAATCATCAAAATTTGATTGTTGAGGGAGAAAAAAGAGACTGTTAAGATTGGAATTTGTGGCGTCAAAAGGAAGCTTTCTTTCATCTTCAGAGTTGATTGACAATGAAAAACAACTGCTTATCACTAATCCATTATCTTCGCCTTTTTCTTTGGTTGTGGGGGTCATTGACTCAGTTTCTGAATTATATTTGGTTTTCATTTCATTACCAGCAGGAAATGATGCTGTTGAAGATAAATGCTGATCAGAGAAATTGTGATCTTGACTACCTCCTGACTCATTATCTAATAGTTCAGTTTTTATAATTATCTCCCCTTCATTAGAGTTCTTCTGTTTGGTTCCAATGTTAACAGGAAATGACATCACTGAAGACGTACAGGGAACAGACGAGCTACCACAGCTTTGATTGTCTCCTGATTTGTCATCAAGCGGTTCAGTTTTTATAGTTATCTTTTCTTCATTATTTATTGTTTTACCTTCTAATGATGGTCGTCTCTTAAGGAATCCAGTTTCATTTTCACTGTCCTTTTCCTCACAGGTTGGTAGTTTCTCAGATCGGAACAGATCAGTCTTTAACTCTTTACTATGAATCACATAATTACCACTTGGCAAATTAAAACCAGACAATTGACTTCCAGTATTTTCAGTTGCAGAAAAATCTGGAGTCTGTTTATTGCATTTATATTTGGAAGGAACCAAAAGTTTTCTCGGATGATCTTTGAATGGTTTATTATTTGTTGGTTTGGCAAGAAAAATCTTGATACTCTCCAGAATTGAAGACGGATCGTAAACATTATTTTCCTTTGATGGTACAGTTTTATTATCTTCAGAAGTCGTCGATTTAATTTGCTCACAAGATTCCGTCATCAAATTTGAACCGTCTTCAGTTTTATTTTGCCGAGTTTTTGAAAGTTCCGTCGTCACTGCATTGTTTAAAATTTCACCTAACAATGAGCTTGAATCATCGCTTGGTTTCTCAACAGTTTTAACCAAATTGATGTTAGATGCCTGTACAACTGGGGAAATATGATCATTTTTCGTCATTTCTGGTTTCAAGTGGTTAGGCTGTTTAAACTTTTTTAATACACCCTTATTCATAGATAAAGGAATCTGGGATAGTTTTTCTTTGTTTTCTAAGTTTGTCTGTGTTAAAATTTTCTGTGGCAGCATTGACTGTGATCTATTTTGACTTTGGTCAGAAATATTTATATTACTATTGACCAATGTAGAAATCTGAATTGGAAGCTGAACAAATGTGCTTTTGGCCTTAATATCTTTCATAGATGATAGCTGGCCACCGGTCAAGTTAGGTACAATATGCTTTTCAGCAGGCCTTATAGAAACAGGCACAGTACCTGTAGACGTTGTCGTAGTAGTTGTTACTGTGGAAGATATATTTATTCTTGCTGGTACAGTTGTGTTTTTTGGGAGGATCCGAGTTAGTGCATTAGTTGAATTTCCAAGATAGACTGGTGCTTGACCAGCTGACATGAGCACATATGTAACAGTATTGGCAGGCAAAGTTGACTGACCAGGAACAGTCAACAAATTTGTTGGCTGGCCAGTGGCAGTCACCCAAGTTGTTGGTTGGCCAGTAGCAGTCACCCAATTTGTTGGTTGGCCAGTAGCAGTCACCCAATTTGCTGACTGGCCAGTAGCAGTCACCCAATTTGTTGGCTGGCCAGAAGAAGTCACCCAATTTGTTGGCTGGCCAGGTGTAGCCAAACAATTTGTTGGTTGCAAAAGAGATTTATTTGGAGTCAATACGATTGGTATATTGCAATTAGTATTCAAGGAAGGGGAAAAAATAACTTTATTATTTGAACTTGGAATAGTTTTTGAAGAGATCGACATCTTGTCAGCTGAATTTGTCACGTTAGATGGCAATAATGAAGCAGTAGTGGGTATTAGAACAGGTTTTCCCAAGTTTGAGCATTGCTTTTCAAGAAAGCTATTTTTCGTATTAGTGGGCTTTTCTATCAACAAAGTGTTCTTCTTTGCAAGTAACGTGTCCGAGATTGGCAGAGGAACATTATTTTCCAATGCAGAATCAGTAAGCGGTTCTGATTTTATATGTTTTTCACTGGAGGGTTTTGCAGTTGATAAATTTTTATCTTTGCAAGGGTTTGGATTTGTAAGTTTGTTTTCAGCCTCGTTTTTTTTGCAAACTTTGTTTACAAATGTATTCTTCATCAAACCCACATTTTTTCTTTTTCTTGTCAACCTGGAAAAAAAAGTAAACATTTTCTTTGAAATTTCTGAAAATAAAATAAAAAAAAACAACAACAACCAAAAAACAAAAAAATAAATAAAGTAAATACGTTTTTTCAAAGAAAGAGATAAAAAATGCTGAGGATGTGCCCTGCATTATATGAAAATTATATGATGCATGTGTAATTAGAATCCTAAAGACAGTTTGGTTTGGTTGTTTTTGTGTTATGAGGTATCAAACCTTTTCAGGTTATTTAATCCTGAATCTAGTAATTTTTGAAAAATCTTTATGCTTCAAGTTTTTTATATCTTTAAATAATTAGGCACATATGTAGTTTAGGCTGTTAAGATAGCCTTCAATCCTCGCATGACTAAAAGGGACGGCTTTTAAAATTACACTGTTACATTATATATCCCCACATGATTAAAATTTAAATTGTTTACGAACGTGTATCTGTTTTTTAAGCACCTGAAGAAGATTTTTTTGTATTTTCAATAGTTTCATCATTTTAAAAGTTTTCAATTTAATTTGTTTGTTTGTTTGTTTTTAATCCTTTTTCTTTTATTTTAAAAAAGGAATTTTAATTTCATTTGTTTTTGCATTTTCATTTTTTATCATTTTATTTAAAAAAAAAAACAAGAAAGCTTTCAATTTCTTTTGTTGTTGTTTATCTGTTTTTTTTTAAATTCTTTTCGTTATTCAAATTACTCTTCTTGTTTTTTTTTTTAAACATCTTATTCATTTTTATTTTTTTCTCCATTAAAATGAAAAACAATATTGTGGATTGCATATATAGTATTAAGGGAACTAAGAAAATGAAGTGAACTTTTTCTTATTTATCTAGTTTATTATTAAATAATAAGTTGCAGGAAATAATATAGGATTCTATTATAATGGAGGAATGTGACTACAAGTATGTGTAAAACCTACACGAGATAATGGCCAGCAGTCTGATCATAATTTATATACAGTGTTTGCTAAACTATAATGCTTTTTTACTTAGGGAAATAAGTGACGCTTTTTGTTATTAATATAGAGATAAAGAGTTGCACACAGCAGCTTCATTATGACTAGCGCTATGACAACAGAATATTCTTTTCATTGTTTTGACTCTCAAGTATATATCTGACACAGTTAATCAACCAAGAACCACATCACTCGATATAAAAAAATATATCAACGGATACACACCAGAGAGTCAAAACAATGAAAAGAATATGCTGGTGTCATAGCCCAATTATGACTCATAATAAATAGCAACATTTGTGACATCTGAAATTGTCCGTCTTATAGATCAGCAGTTTCCCCAAGAAAGGGTTCTTTCTTAGAAGGAAGCCACCTCCACATCCAACAGATATTGACATCGTTGTTCTGTTAGAATATTGGGATGCAGCAGAGCAAGAATAAATAAACAAATAGAGACGTTGCTCAGCGTACTATTGTTGATTGGATGAATTTCATCTGGGAAGAATGCAAACAGGAAATACTTGATCATTCCATGATGCTTTGTGGGATTGATGAAACAACAAAGAAACCTAAAGAGATTGAAATTGATGAGTCATATTTTTTCATAGAAAATAAAACAAAGGATGTTTAAAAATGGGGTCTGGGTTTTTAGGGCTGTTGAACATAAGGTCGAACCTCTGAAATTTAATTGCTGTTGAAAAGAGGGATCGAGACACATTATTCCTAATTAATTAGCAATACACATGAAAAAATTGAAATAGCTTAAAATATTTCAATATTGGTATACATAGAAAGAGCTTGATGAGTTAAGAAAGAATCTTTTTAAATTTTAAAAATCTGATTAAAATTAAGGAAGTTATGACTATTTTTGTGCCTCACACGTTTGGATATTTTCCCTTCTTTAAGACCATATGCGTTTTGTCACATTTTTGACAATACTTTTCCAATAAAAATGTCATATCTTTGTTAAAACACAAGACTAAGCAATGAAATTTACCATATAAGTGTATTTTTGTACAAGGAATCAGAATATGGAACTGAAAATATCCAAAAGTTCATGGTTTCCAAATAATCTGCAGTAAATGTGCATAAATATGCTGCAATTCCTTAAAAATGTCATGTATCCATAAACAGAAAAGAAGTTGCAGAACTCAAAGCTGAATTGTAATGTGCTTTATGTACAAAAAACTTAAATCTAAACATAGGACCATTTAAAAATGAATATATTGCAATATTTCTTTGGTATTATTGTAGATTAACACCTTCTGTTTAACCCCACCCAACCCCTTCTGACCACCCCTCCAAAATGTGATTCTACCTTTTTAGGCAATTATGTATGAAATGCCATGAAAAACTTATATGAAAGATAAACAAATTATTTTAGAATTTAATGTAAAATAATTCCCCATTACAGGCCATTCTAGCATTTTAGGGCAGTTAACTGTATTTTTTTTAAGGGATATAAATCGTGTATGCTTTTTGTTTTATTTTTTTTAAGACGATTATGTATGGTTTTAAGAGGGTTTCTATGCAATGAGAATATGGGGAGGGTTGCCATGCGGACTTTGAATTAATTGTAGGGCTAAGGAAAATTATGTGTGAACATACTGAAGACTTGACAGAAACAATTACAATATTAGAGGGGGGGCGGTTAGTTTCACAAAAATTTAATGTAAAAATAATTCACCATTTCCAGCATTTTAGGACAGTTAACCAATTTATTTTTTATGTGCATTTTTCTTAAAGGAAGGATCTATTTTTTGTTTGTTTGTTTTAGACGCTTGTATGTGGCTTACAGAGGTATTTTGTTGTTGGGGGTTGCCACTCGAACTTAGTGTTATTGTTAGGGTTAAAGAGTGTTTTAGGAGGAGACTTGCCACACATAACTTTAGTAGGTGGGTTGTGCTAACAGTATTTTGTTTTACTATTTATTTTTAAGTCATTATCAAAACTTCAAATATTTAAGTGTCAACTAACTGACATTTGTCTTGTTCTCAAGAAATGCTCAACAGTCAACACTATTTGTGAGTTTGTATTACTTGCCATAGAGGTACGAAAAAGTTGTCCAAAAAATAAAAAATAAAATTATAACAAATAAATGTTATGCAAAGCATGTTTTTATTTAATGTAACATGTTTATTCAGCTCGAAAAACATACAGTGCTTACCGATGTATTGAAAAGTTAAAAATGGTGGCTGACTATCTCTTTCACACGGTAAGTTTGGGAAAATGAGTTAAAAATAAAAAACTAGACAAAATACTATTAAAAACCCACCGAATATATATCCGCCTATGTCACGGTAACATATATATAGCAAGTTTCTAACAGTATTTTGTCTGTTTTTTTATTTATAACTCATTTTCTCAAACTTACCGCCTCAAAGAGAGTGTCGGCCGCCATTTTAAATTTTTGAATACATCGGTAAACTGATTTCGAGCTAATAAACATGTTACATTAAATATAAACACTAAAAACATATCCAGTCAGGTAGAAAAGTAACTTATCTTGCTTTTGATAACATTTATTTGTTATATATTTGTTTTTTGACAACTTTTTCAAATCTATGTGTATAGTAATACAAACGAGATTTTCATACATCTTTTGATTTTGAAAAAACATTTGTGGCTGTTCGCAGTAAATCATGTTTTAATTCGCTGTTCAAAACTAATGCAATGAATAAAAGTGCATGCAAGCTATATATCTACAAAAGTTTATTTTGTTTTTTTAACCATGTTTTTAAATTTGACCAGAAATGTGAGAAATTATAATGGATTCATAATGCCGAATTGGTTGGGATTGTTGTGATTATACATTCTGAAAACCGAATAGTTCTAAACTAATGTTATTCTGATAAGATTCTCTAATTAAATATATCAGAACATTTATATTCATATTTTCATGTTTGTCTTAATTCGTTCGTGAATAAAAATTAAAGAAAGCATGTTGTTTAACTGTGCTATGACTAATACTACAACTGCTGCTGCAACTAATACTAACTTAATTTGACCAAACTCGAAAAATAAACATTTTTTTCGGGTAGGTCCTTTTAAATTATTATCAATTACCGCGGTCCTACTCAACATAAAATAATACTTTTAATTGATAAAGATAGTAAAAAGAATGATTTATTTACTAGTGGGCGTCCGATTAAATTTTTTTTCAAAATGTTCGATACTCGTCATATTAAAGTCTTATTTTTAACACAACAAAAAAAGAAATGGTCAAAAATATTTCCTACACTTGACAGTATTAAGATTAACACCTCTTCTGATTGGTTTCCAAATTTCATAACGAAATTCTTCATACAATCATGGTACGGGACTTTAGAAAACAGGAGGGTCATTATAAAACCTTACCGAAAACGCCATTTTATGACGTTCACATTTTTATCACTTTATTTGCTTAAAACTTTTAAAATATATAATGTACATTCATATTTATTAATTCATTTGAAAGTATATTCATTTCCGAACAAAACAGTAGTAATTTGAAGACTTGAAGTGTTTTGGTTTGAAAAATATGGCTATTTTAGTAGAACTACCTTGAAATCTGTAATCATCCAAAGCGTTTTCTTCGTCCATGTGTATTACTAAATTAATAAATCTTGGATCCTATCAGAGACAAAAATCTTATCTGCTGGATGGGTGGCCTACAAAGGTCTCGAAAGGGATAGATGATCGTGAGAAAGTGGTCTGTGACAAAAACTTTGCGGATCCAGTGGACCTCTCTATTCACACACAAACCATTGAAGGTTTACGGGCCCATATAAAAACCAAAATGAGAAATGTTGGGAATAAAGAGAATATGTTTGATATGAATTTGATGGAATTCTTGTGGCGATGAAGAGAAAAAAAGGGAAGTCTTTCCACATATAATCAAATGCATCTGTGAACAATATTCTTTTTCAAATCTATAAAGCTATTGTTTAATGTTTTTTCACGATTAAGAAATAAAACAGTTATAACATTCTGTCATATGTTTGTTACCATTAAGTTGAAAAAAGAAAATAAAACTAATGATTCAATTACTGACGTCTATTTAGGTGACATCACAATCGCGTAATTTTAAAAATTGTCCCTTTTAGTCATGCAAGGATTAGAGGCTATCTTAACAGCCTAAACTGCATATCTGCCAAAATTTATCCGCAGTGTTTCATTTGGTTGTTTTTTGGGTTATTTAATGCTGAATCCAGTAATTTAAAAAAATAAGTTTTTAATCTTCAAATTCTTTATATATTAAAATATTTATTCATGGTATTTGGTTTGATTGTTTTGTAAAAGAAAATTGCTGTTTTTGTTTCTGATTTTGCAGAAAATGTCTGAATTTTGCAAAAAGAAAGGAAAAAGAATAATAACATCAATGTTTGATGCGTTTTTGGTCAGGAAGTCAATATCTTCAGACAGCCTGATTTGGTAGCGATGGATGCCCTAACAGTTATTATCACTTCCAGACTAAATCTCGACAGGAAATAGGGAGATATGTACAAAACAGAAAACTAAAAGAATGGATGAGAGTTCTTTACCAAGTAGATGTAGAGCATTCTTGCAGGAGGGAACACTTGAAGGTTGCCCACATCACTAAATGAAAGTGACTGGATTAAAAATTGCCACCTAGGTTGTCAATCCATGTCATTATCCACTGAATCACTGTATGATACGACATAATAACATTGACACACTGTTTCTCGTTAGACTACCATAGTTAATATGTTGCAGGGGGGGATTTCGTCTATATATAAAACTAGTGGGGGTACTCAGCATTGCCTGGGTGTGGAGAGATAGTGTAGCAAGGAACCTCCCTCCGAGGTGGGGGGAGAGGTGTTAAAAAAAAAAAAAGTGGCAGTAGTGGGGTTCCCGGTGTTGCCCGAATCAAGTGTTAAAAAATGGTAGTAGCATTGGGATGGAGAGAGAAAAAAAGTGGGAGTAATATACGGAGAAGCCAAACAAACACGAGGAGAGTAAAAAATAGCGTGAAAATAGCGAGTAAAAGTCACTCAAATAAAACATAGGCATCACCTCCTTTTGTAAATCGTAGATATTATAATCTAGGGAGTATAATAAAAAGTTCTAAGCGATGGTAACTCCCTCCCCCTACCAAGTAACCTCTATGGCTTGCTTGTAGTTTAATGAAATACTTTGCAAGCAAAATCTGATTCTGTATTTTGCTAATTCCTACCCTCTGATGATAAGGAACATATTTCTTTTGAAACTCTGCAGATTAAGGACGATCCACTTAATTTGTGCTGCCTTTTTGAAAATTAAATATTTTTTTAATTCTTCTTAAAGTGTTTTAACATGTTTTATTAATTCTTTGTCCTTATATATCTATATATTAATTTGCTTGTCCGTACGGTGTCACGTCATCATCATCGCAAACATTAATTAATGAAACACGTCATCATCATCGCAAACATTAATTAATGTGAATTATCTCCCTTTATTGTTCAATCTTTATCAGTTAAAAATCATTAACCCTTTTATTTCCCAAAAGTTCCCGAACAAAAAAAAAAATAACAATAACTGTCTATTTATGGTTCCGGATCATTTTAAAGACAGTTATGCATAGAAGGTATCGTTCCAGTTTAAATAGTATAGTATTTTACTTACATTTTTAACGATGTCTTCTGTTTATTATTGTAGGAACGCTTATTCTATTTTATTCAGAAATAAATATATTTTTTACATTTAACGCTACGAGTACGTTTTTTTTTTTTTTTTTTTACTGTGCCACTTTATGTTTTTTTTTTATTTACTTTTGAGTGAGCCTTACACAACAAAAAATATGTTTAGAAATACATATTACAAAAGTCAAGAATGACTTTATTAAATAAATCACCAAAGTCACCATTCGCAAATACAGAGTCAAAACATATTTTACGTCTTGTTCTGTTTTGTTTTTGTTTTACGGCATATCAATCCTTTTTCGTGTTATTTAATGCTGAATCGAGTAATTTTGTAACATTTATACAGCTTCACGTTGTTTACATAGTTATTACTTATGTTTTGTTCATTTTATTTTGCTTCTTTTACAGGCCTTCATCTTCTAATGCCCACCGACAGGGCATACATATTTAAATGCTATAAAAAATGGACACAACAATTTTTTTTTAATATGAAATAAAACAGTGTTTCATTACTTACGATTTAATTTATTTAAAGAAATATTTATTTCCTATTTAAAGATTTTTAGTATATTTTATTTAACTGAAGAATTTTTCCATTATTTTTATTACATTGTTAGGTGAAGTTTCGGTAAATATCCAGATACGCTACTACAGAACACCGACCACTCTAATTTGTTTTTTTTATAGGTAATTGAGGTCGCTGACAACGAATCTGATAGTCAAACTTGGGCAAATTTACCATTTGCATGGTATTAACCCCCAAACTTTACCGTTTGCATGGTATTAACCCCCGAACCCACAAATAACTTTCCACCATTTTGCAGCTTCCGTTTACGCTACGCGCGTGCGCTACAGCATGAACGACGGCTTGCTTCACCTAGCAAACTGCCTTCTCACATGGCGTACCAATCAAAAAATTACGGACTGACATTTTTTTAATGACTTACAGTTAAAGAAAAGTACAACAAATTTTGCGGTGGGGGATTCAATTATAGAACTTATGTGGCTTAATAGGTACTTTTGCAGTTTAGTTAAACGTTTTTCCGTAAGTAACGCACCGACATTTACCAATTAGAACACCATTTAACATTTTCCGAAGATTTTACTGTGTACATTGGGGACGCAAGCGGGGGGAGGGGGGCGGATGTGATGTTGGGGCGCGCGTGCATGCGCGTAGCATAAACGGAAGCTGCAAAATTGTGGAAAGTAGTTTGTGGGTTTAGGGGTAAATATCATGCAAACGGTAAATTTGCCCCAAGTTTGACTATCAGATTCGTTGTCAGCGACCTCAATTACCTATAAAAAAACAAATTAGAGTGGTCGGTGTTCTGTAGTAGCGTATCTGGATATTTACCTTCTTTTTTTTTTTTTTTTTTTCTTATTTTAAAACAAATTATAAAAAAAAAGATACAAGACCATTAAATTTTTTTTCATTAAATCGCTATTTAGGTGAAGGTTCAAAATAGTTAACCCTTCTCCCCATAACCGTTTTTTTATGCAGTAAAATACTTCGTTTCAATAATTATGGTTTAAATAAATATTTATTCCTTATTTAAAGATTTACAGTATATTTTATTTAACTGAAGAAATATTTGTTGTTCATACATATATTTTCCCTTATTTTTTTTTACATTGTTAGGTGAAGTTTCAGAATAGTTAACCCCCCTCCTCATATTAAGAATGGCTTTCAGCATGATTCTTACAATAGTGTTGTCAAAGTTTATTGATTTTTCTTATTTAACAAAAATTATAAAAAAGATACAAGAACATTTTAAACATTTTTTTTGTTAAATCGTTATTTAGGTGAAGGTTTAGAATAATCAAACCCTCTCCCCTTATTAAGAATGGCATTTTATTATTTCAGCATGATGCTTACATTTTCCTTAATATAAAAAAAAAAAGATACAAGAAAATGTTAAGCTTTTTTTTTTTTTTTTAATTACAATGTTAGATCAAAGTTCGGAATAACTTAGCCAATTAGCCAGCTTACTTAACTATATAACATTGACAATAAATTTGATAGGTTTAACCTACCTCACATCATTTTGATTATCGAAAAATCAAAATTTAACTGTACTCTGTAAGATTTACAGAAACACTTCATTTTCTATGCATGTAATACACAAGAATCTGAATATTATAACAGATTACAATGTTTTTATGGAAAAAAACTTTTGTACAGAAAATTCAAAGTGTTCTATTTATATTATCAGGAAGTTGTGATGCATTAATTGAAATCTATATCAATAATTCGACTTAAAAAATATTTGTGAATTTCCAAATCTTCATTGAATAAAATTCAAAATGAATAGAAAAGTCTATCGCATATGTAAAAGTTGACAGTTGCTTATTTAACTTCATTAAAAGCCATCAAAGTCAGCTAAGAGCTGCTCAATATTCTGGCTTAATGGACCATTTAGCAAGGAATGAATATGGTTATTCTGGTGTACCAGTTATTCTACCATCTACATTTACAGGAAGTCCTAGGAATCTACAACAGCTTTATCAAGACGCAATGGCAGTTTTCTGTGACCTATTCATTACTCACACATGTAATCCAAAATGTCCTGAAATATTAAATAACTTGGGGTCATCAGAACTTGCACAAAATCAATGTCAGCAATGTCACACAGTTTTTTAAATTCACAATCTGACTCCCAAGAACCTGCTTACTGACCACTATTCTCACTCCAAGCAGCTGATCGACGTCCCTGTCACCGCCTCGATCATCACTAGCACTTCCTGACAATATCAACAGCATCAGTTACGATCGCATTGACCTTCAATAAAAGTTTAAACTAAAGTTCTTTGTTTGTTCTACTTGCTTCCATACGTTCATTTTTATAAGGAATTTCTTACTGATGTGTTTTAAAAGATTTTAACTAGCGTGGAATTTCCACGGGTCCTGCTAGTATATATTATTACATTTTCACCCTAAATAAGGTACAGTGGCATTTTGATGTAGGGGGATACTATGTATATGTTATATACCTACTAACAGCATTTATGTTAATGGGTGAAAAAGCGTTATGCTAATGATAAAAAATATTTTAATTAAAAAAAAAAAAAAAAAAAAAGGAAAATTTGGTTTTACTTTTCATCTTCACTTGAATTTGGTTGATTTTCTCCATTCAGAAAAATTTTATGAGTTTTCTGGTCTCCACCTGAGTAAATGTAGCCACAAATAGCACCATTTGAATAGATCGGGTAGACATTTTCACCAGGGGCTGGTGTGGGAATATCCTGCTCCTCTGATCCTGTCTGCATCTGGAATCAGAAAAACATTTACAAAATTAGTTTTTTGGGGTTTTTTTTTTCCAAATCATCTTATAAATATATATTGGGATTCGCTTGCTATTTTCCTCAAAATAAACACATTCTCCAATTTGAACCAATGTCTATCCATATGCTCTTGTGCAAATAAAAACAAAAAAAACAGTCAATTTTATTCTTTCTAGTAGACTTTTCAATTATTTACGTATTAGCTAAAGTCAACTTTTTTTGTGTACTTTATTTGATTAATAGTTTTAGTGATACTCAACAAATATTGGTCCATGTTAAAAAATATACAGCATAATCATATTGATACCCCTGTTCTTGTTGGATCATTGAAGTTATGCATCGTCTTCTCCCTTAACGGGGATATACATGCGACTCGGAACCACTTGTGAATTTCATACTCTTATGAAACTTTCTCCCTTGGAGGAAGCTGGTTAAACCCGCATAGGGTTAGTACCAAAGTTTCATGTCAGTTTCATGTTAAAAAACATATTTTTAACTGATTTTTATATTTAGTCCTGTTCAATATTTTTCTTTTTATTAGCCTGTTATATAAATGGAAGTTGTATGTATGTCAAACTAAAATTCTAAAACTACAAAACAAACACCCACAAAGTTAGTATGCTCTTGATTGCTGCTGTCTCACATGAATAATATCACAAGTTTTTAAATATTATTCATTCTTTGAGCCTAAAGATTTCATTAGGTAGGGAGGGATTATTTTCTGACCAAAAACTAAAGGAAAGTAACCCTGATTTTTTTTTCACAGAGTTAATTCCCTTGGGCAGACTCATTCCTCAAGTTGTGTGTGTGTGCACGCACATGTGTCCAAAGAGAGGAATGGGCTAAGCAGAGAAGAAAGAGAGTGGGAAAAGGGAATTAAAAAATAGGAGATACGGAAAAAAGAGAGAAAGATAGCAGTTTTAATAGAAATATGTTACATTTTGGCCTGGGGCAATGCCATGTAGCCTATAATTAAAAATAAAGGAAAGTGGAGGAGCTTCTACCCTCATAATCAAAAGTCCTAATGCTATTACCCAAATCACAGGGCACTAATTTAATAACAATTTTTTTTAATCTATTAGGAAACCAAAACATTTAAAGTCTTTATTTATTTGACTCCCCATAAATGCTAAGTTAGACTCAAGATCGGATTTTAATGGAAAGGGAGGAGGGGTAAATCAACTTTGAAAAAAAAAGAAGCACTTTTGAGGTAGGATACAAAATAAGAATTATCTAAAAGAGAACAGAACAAAGTATACAATTCCCTGCACTCTATTTTGGATGCAAATTATTTACAAAAAAATATGAAAAATAAGAAAACTTATTTCAAGATTTCAAATAATCTGATAAAATATTTTGTTTCATTGAAGAAAATATTTATTAAGTATTTTTTTTTTACTCAAGAAAAAGATAAACTATGACAAAATGACAAAACTTGACCACATATGACTTCATGGGTCAGTACTTGTTATATATATATTATTTAATATGGCATTAGTTTCTAAAGCTGCTGCTTTCATTTATATATATATATATATATATATATATATATATATATATATATATATATAGTAAATAGCAAATTATGAAAGTATATGACAAAGAATATTCCATGCTTCATCCCTGTAGGAAATTTCAGACTGATGATTCCCTACAGGGATGAAGTATGGAAGATTCTTTGTAGTTTAACTGCCTTATACTTACTACGTATCTCTACTCAGGTACTGAGCACTGTTAAAGTAAATACTGAAAATCAATACATAAAATATATCTTTATAACATTTTATATGAACACATGAAATATTATTTATATATATATAACAAACATAGCCAAAGCAGTTTTTATTCCTTCTTTCTTCAACTCAAACACTGTCCCACTTTCTGATGCTTAAATAAATGCTTCTGTTTTTGTTTTTTGTTTTGTTTGTTTCTAAAAGAGGTTTCTTATTCATTCCGTGCTCCATGTTCAAAAACTACTAATTATTTTATTAGGGGTACAAAGCAACAACCTATCTCCTATGTGTGAGAGAACAAGTGAAACGTTATATGATAAATACAGACGAAATATTAAGTAGAAAATCATTAGTTTATATATATATATATATATATATAGATAGATAGATAGATAGAGAGAAAGAAACAATTGAAACTTTTATGTGAATACACATCCATAACATCTATTAAAAATTGTAGCAAATTCTTATTTTTTTCATCAGAATTTTGGCACCCCTGGAACAGTTTATGTTCGCCGTAGGGAAGAAGGGGCATTTCATTCTGATTGTGCGGTTCCAACTGTCAAATTTAAAGGAGGAAACATAATGGTTCGGGGTGCATGGCTTCTTCAAGCACTGAACTGTCGTACACATGTGAGGGCAGAATGAGCTCCACAATTTATACTAACATGCTGGACCAAGTTTACTAAATCTCTTTGACTAAAATATTTAACAATAAAATTCCAAGTGATGTAATCTTTCAACAAGACAATGCCTCATATGCCATACATCAAAAATTTCAATAGGTTGGTTTGAGAAAAAAGGGATTACAGTGATAGGTGCTGCCCCCCTTCCAATCCTCATTGAAACTTTGTGGGCCCATGTAGAGAAAACAGTGAGAACACATTAATGTTCATAAAAAAAGAATTAGAGGCCAAACTTCATGAATAGTGGCAGAAAATAAATCCTACCACCTGCAACAATTTAGCTAATAAAATGCAAAAATGCATAAAAGCTATTATAAAGGCAAAATGAACCTTTAAATAAATAAACTTGAATCAAAATTTCGATTTTTCATTGGTACTCCATAATTTTGATCAAGACTGTATATTATAAAGTTGTGATTTCAAAAATATATCCATATGACTTGGGTACATCAGCTTGAATCGAAACCGAAACCGAAACCAAAGAGTTCCTTCAGCTATAATCGAAACCAAAACCAAAGCTTATGAAAAATTCTTAGTAAAATTACTTATTACAAGAAATAGGACATAACATTAAACAGCAGTCATTCAGAAGAAAAGGATGTAAGCGTGACACACAAAATAACACACGCTATCGTATTAATATATTGATTAACACTAAAGAAAATGAAATCGCAATTCAAAAGAAAATATTGATATTATAGGATGGAAGCTATTTCAGTTAAAGTTAAAAACTCCAATCAACTTGATTTTATATGTTAGAAGTGAATTCCTTTTAAGATTGGGATTATATGAGCATGAACTCTGCTCTTGGCTCTACCCACTTGTAATGATAAACCATTTGTCTGTCCACCAGCAATTATTAGTTGGGAGGATGGAGGGGGTAAGATGTTTATCAGAACATCTCTTTCTATTGGTCAAGTAGGATTTATATTTTTATTTTTTCCATAATCAAAACTAAATTATAAATTTTGAGATGAGGATTGATTATTTGTATCATTTGGCTACTTTGTACTACTGTTCTCATCTTAAGTGTCATTTTCACATTTCCATCAATGCAACCACCAACCTTCTTCAGGTATATCTTGTTGAAATCCGGGATGCTTCTGTCGAACTTGGGAATCTGCATCGAATTTGAATGGAACCCTTTATTTACTTCACTAGGGTAGCATGCTCTCGTTTCCTCAGCTATGACTTGATATAGGTCCTAAGTAATTTGCAATTGTATTTTTTCTGTTCGAAATTCCGTACATTCCAGAGTTTGACAAGACACACGTGAAGAAAGTTGGAAGTTACATCAACCAAAACGTGAAAATGACACTTAAGATGAGAACAATAGTCCGAAGCATCCAAATAATACTAAATTATAAAGTATTAGAGTCCTTCTTGCCTCTCTGGCTAAATTATCTCCCTTAGCTCCTCAACTTGCTTCTCATCCGGATTGGCCTCGCTTTCAAGTGTTTAGAGTTTCTGTTCTGTCCTCTAAATGACCAATCGAAATGATCTTAATTATGTTTTCAATACTTTGTCAGACTTATTGGTCATATTTCTGTAGTCATAGTGGTGATGTGGCAGCCAAAGTTTCCATCTTTTCTCTTGTTGTAGATGTCTTATTCTTTTTAGTAACATCTCTCATTAACTCTTATTTAAAAACAAAACAGCACAAATAAAACAACTCCTCCACCCCCTCCCCTTTTAGAGAGGAAGCAACTATTCAAACCTAACCACTCTTTTCAGTGGTTCAATGGAAATGAGCAAATTTTCTCTGCTCATTCGCCATGTAAGACATGTACAAGGTGCCTTCAATAAGTTTTCAGACTTTTTTTTGTACAGGCATTCAAAATTTATTGTAGACTCTTGAAAATTCAGTATGTTATTGCAATACATACTATGAGATGACTGACCAATTTTTATGATTTCAGGTTCAAATGAACAGCTACAGCAGGAATTAGAATACACCCTACTAAAGCCAGATTGTCACAGCTAGTGAACTTCAAAAATATAATCTGCACATGAGGACATTTTAAAAGAATGATATGCAATAAAATTCTGTTTTAAACTTGCCACAGAAATGTGTGGAAAGCTTTAGACTGCTTTTGGACCATCTACCATGAATTGAGTATAAGTTTTTGAGTGGCATAAGAGATTCAAGGAAGGCAGGGAGGGATGATAAGAGGTGTGGGAGGATAAAGTCAGAACACCAGAAATGATTGGTCAGATAAAGAATTTTATGGATAAGGACCCTCGTGTATCTATAGAGACAATAAGTGCGATATCTACTTAAAAAATTTTACTTAATCTTTATGTGGAACTTTACAAAACATTTACCTTCATCTAAATATTATTATACCTCCATCTAAATATTATTATACTTATCCATATTTTAAACAAATTTAGTTTGTAATGCTTCCAACTTTTATCAATATAGAATATGAAATTGTGTAGAGGAGAAAGTGAACCTTCGTAACTTTCACTTTTTTTATTCTATCCTTTAGTTCTTGCATTCCATGAGTGATGTTTCTGACAAAGGAGAAAGAATTGCTGGTATCTGTTGGTTGGTTGGTTGTTTTTGTTTTACGGCATATCAACCTTTTTCAGGTTATTTAATGCCGAATATAGTGATTTTGAGGAACGATTTTTTAATGGAGTATATTTGTTTTTTAAGTCAGATTCTATTTAACCCATAGTTGGGACCCTAACAGGTACTACCACTCCGAGTCAGAGTGGACCTGGGAGCAATGGCAATTAAAGGGTGGCTCCACACTCCCCAAGGCCCGCAAGCTGGGGCCTCATCGGATATAGTTTTAGGTCATATCCAGGACCGTTGTATGACGGGTTCTTTTTAAATTTTTTTATAAAGGCCAATTTTTTTAAGATATGAGAGTATGGTGTGGGGATTTTTTTTATCAAATAACTCTTTAATATTGTTTTCTTTGTAGAATCGATTTCTTACTGTTACAAAATCAGTACATTCAATTAATGTGTTTGATTGTGAGCGGTGTTTGACAAGGTATACAGATAGGTTGGCTTTCTTTTTTTTAGGAGATATGAGTGGGCATGGCCTATTTTTATTCTTTTTAGTTTGACTTCTTTTCTGTTTTTTTTTTTTTTTTTTTTTTTTTTTACACGGTGCTCACCACTTATCAAGGCCCGGAAGTCACTCAGGGATAAGGGTTATTGCAAGTACAGTACGTTAGTGTGGAGATTTAATGAAGTGTTTACTTAAGGGGGCGGTTCATTAGGAATTTGTTAACGTTTAATTTCATATTTTGTTCTTGTTTTTTGATTTTTGGCATGATTTCGTGAAGTTTGTTGTTAGGGTGTTCATTCCAGTAGGTTTGTTTGCCATTTCTCTGTTGTATATGCGTTGATACGTCTTTTTAGATCTATGTATGGAATTTTAAAATTTGCATCAATTGGGAGATTTAAGGCGTTTTATGCTGCTGAATCTGCTAACACTGGAATGGCTCGGTATCCATCAGAAAATGATTTCTTTTTTACTGTTTAATTCAGTTAATTTTTGGAGTAATTTTGCGATTAGGGAGTTGTCCATCTTTTTATTTTTAATTGGTTTTAGAGTAGATTGGGAGTCTGAAAGGATTATAAATTTTTTTTTTTTTTTTGTTATTAGAAGTGAGTTTGAGAGCTAGGATTAGAGCGTGTACTTCAGCACTGAAGATTGAGGTTTCTTTTGGGAGGTTTGATTGTTTTTTGATTGATTTATTGAGTATTGCTGCACTGGCTGTTGCATTATTTTGTTTAGACCCATCTGTATAGATGTGTGTGTGGTCTGGATACTTTTCTTTGATTTTATCGAGATCATCATGATAAGTTATTGGATGAGTATGTTTCTTTTCATATTTACTTAAACTTAGGTCAATACGATTAGGGGATACGATTTTCCAGGGAGGGGTTTTGAGTAGGACAGTTTTGTGAATTTTGGTTATGGGTAGATTTGCTTCTTTGGAAATCGATTTTATTCTAAGTCCAAAGGTTTTGATTGCATTTTCTTTTTGGTCGAAAAGGTGTTTACGGTTTGGATTTAAAGTGCTATTGTGTGCTGGGTTTGTGGGGTTGGCTGTAAGTTTTGTGTAGTACTTTAGACCAAGGTTTTGATTTCTAAGCATTGGAGGAGTTTCATGTGCTTCTGCGTACAGGCTTTCTACAGGGGAGGTTGGAAATGCTCCTAGAGCTAGTCTTAGTCCGGAGTGGCATATTGTGTTGAGGGTTTTTAGATATGACTTTCTGGTGGATTGATATATGAAGCTACCATAATCTATTTTTGATCTAATTAATGCTCTATATAGTTTGAGTAGCGTGTTCTTTTCAGCTCCCCAATCTGTATGGGTGATGACTCGTAGGAGTTGTAATGCTTTATTACATTTGGTTTTGATGTGATTGATGTGTGGAATGAAATTTAGTTTTTGTCAAAAATGATTCCCAGGTGCTTGTGTTCATTTACGAATGGAATTTTTTCGCCTTCAATCTGTAAGGTTGGGTCAGGGTGGAGTTTGCGTTGGTTACAGAAATGGATGCATTTTGTTTTAGTCTTGGAGAATTTGAAACCATTTTTAGTTACCCATTTATTAATTTTATTTATGTTATGTTGTAGTTTTCTTTCAATAGTGTGAGTGTATTTAGATCTGTAGCTGATTGAGCAGTCATCTACATATAAGGAGCTATGTACATCAGGAGAGAGTTCTTTTATGTTATTGATTTTTATGTTAAAGATAGTTGTTGATAATATGCTGCCTTGGGACACTCCTTCTTCTTGATTTTGTAGGTCTCATAAAGTTGAGTCTATGCGAACTTGGAAAGATCTGTCTGTTAGGAAGTTTTTTATGAATTCAGGTAATCTGCCTCTTAGTCTAGTATTGTGGAGATCTTTTATGATACAGTGTTTCCAGGTAGTTTCATATGCTTTCTCAAGATCGAAAAAAAACAGATGTTACGTGTTCCTTATTGATAAAAGCTTCTCTGATGTAATTTTCGAGGTTAGTGATGTGGTCTATACATCCTCGATTTTTTTGCTATCCACACTGGATTTTAGAAATTATTTTGTTGTCATCTAGATACCATATAAAACGGTAGTTAATCATTCTTTCAAACATTTTGCATAGGCAGCTTGTGAGTGCTATTGGTCTGTAGTTTTCTGGGTTTGATGTATCTTTTCCCAATTTGGGTATCGGTATTATTGTTGCTTGTTTCCATGAAGTTGAGAAATCTTATGTTTCCCATATTTTATTATAAATTTTGAGAAGGAGTTTTAATGATTTGGGCGGAATTTCTTTAAGGAAGCTGTAGTGCACTTCATCTGGTCCTACAGCTGAATTATGGGATTTTTCTATGGCGGTTTCTAGTTCATTGAGTGAGAAGATTTCATTGTAAGGCTCTTGGTTTTTGGAGTTAAAGTTTATTTTGTACTTTTCTTCATGTTTCTTAAGTATTTGAAATTGTCTATTGTAGTGTTTTGATGATGAATTTTCAGCAAAGGTTTTAGCTAGTGTGTTAGCAATATCTTTTTTATCAGTTATTTTCTGTTTATTTGTGAGAAGGTGTTTGATTGGATTCGGATTTTATTTTCCAGTTATTTTCGTAATCATTTCCCAGACGGTTTTGGGTTTAGTGGTGATGTTGATTTTGTTGACAAATTGTTGCCAGCAGGATCTTTTGCATTCTTTAATTGTTTTTCAAGTTTTAGCTCTTTGGTGTTTGTAATCTATTAAGTTGTTGGTTGTGGGTTGTTTTTTAAATTTTCTTAAGGCTGCCTTTCTCTGTCTAATGGCCGTTTTACATTCTGGATTGAACCATGGTTTGTTTTTTTTTCCAGGAGGAGAATTTTTGGGTATGCATTTTTTGGCTATTGTTATGAGTACTTCCGTGAATTCTTCTATTGTTTGGATTTGATATTCTGTTAATTTTAGTGAACAAATTTATTTAAATTCGGCCCAGTTGGCTTTGTTTGTGTTCTACCTGGATATGTGGTTTTGGATGGAGTTACTGCATTTGATTATAATAGGGAAATGATCACTTCCACAGAATTCTTCGTAAGTGATCCATGTATAATCCAAGAAGCTTGATGGATCACACATGGTAAGATCAATGGCACTAGTTGATCCGTTTGTTGGATTTAAGTATGTGGGATTTTTTTGATTGAGAAGGCATAAGTTATTTTTGTTAATTAGTTGTTCAATTTTGTTTCCTTTTGAGTTTGTGACTTCACATCCCCATAACGTACTGTGGCAGTTAAAGTCTCCTATGAGAATGAAAGGTGAAGGTAGTTGTTTTATTAAATTTTCTAGTTCATTTTCATTTATTGGTTCATGGGGAGGGAGGTATATTAACCAGATTGTGATTGTTTTGTGTAATGTGACTTGAGTTGTAATTGCTTGGAGATTTGTTTTGACAGAGAAATTGCTTTGAGGTATGTTATTCCTTACAAGAATTGAGGTGCCTCCATTAGCACGAAGGCCTGTGTTATGAAAATAGTTGTATTGTTCATAGTTTGGTGTTTTGAAATGGTTATTGTTTTGTAGGAAGGTTTCTTGTAAGCAGACAATGGCTGGGTTGAAGAGTGAGATAAGTATAAGAAGTTCATTATAGTTAGATTTTATTCCATGACAATTCCATTGGATAATTTGTTGTGTTTTATTTCTATCCATGAGGTTGTTTAATTTTCCTCTATTTCCATCTCTTTAGAAGTAAAGGGTTTATCTTTTGTTGGAGTTTGTGTCTTTGGTGAAGTGTTTTGCTGTTTTTTTTTCTTTTTTTTTTGTTTGGATCTGGATGTCGATCTAGATTTTGCTTGAGATGTTGCTGTTTTGGCTTCTTGTTCATTTTTTCCCTCTTGATTACTTGTGTTTGGTTTCTTTTTTTATCTAGGATGTTTTCAGTTTCCATTTTTTCTAGAATTTGGAATCTATTTTGAGTGTCTATTGTTTGGTTTTCTTCTTTTCTGGAACGTTCTTTATTTGCTGTTTTATCATTGCTTATGTTTTTATTAATTTCTGGTGGTTGTTTTGTTGGTTTCTGTGATAATTTTTTTAATGGTTCTGTTGTGGATGGAATATTATTTTCTTTGTTTGGATTTGTTATTTCTATTTTATTTCCGAGATTTGAGTATTTTTCTTTTAGGCTATTTTGAAATTCTGACCATTCTTTAATATTTAATGTAATCAGTTTGTTTATCAGTTCCCTATATTGATCATGTATTTCATTATGTTGGCATGGTTTAGTTGATTTTTTGTTGTCTCAGCATATGTGTTGTCTTTCATGTACGTCTCAACTATTTTTCTGCCTTTTGGAAAGGTTGTGTTTTTCTTGTACTTTACTTCTATAATTTCTTTCTTTTTGATATGTTTTGCATATTTTAGAGAAGACCGGGTGATCTTCTTTGCAGTTAGCGCATTTCACCTCATTTATGCATTTTTCTTCGGTGTGGTCAGGCTATTTGTTGCCGCATTTTCCGCATATTTTTATTCCTTTACAGGCTTCTTTATGATGTCCATATTTTTGGCAATGGAAACATCTTAATGGAGCTGGGATATATTGGTCTACTTTTACATTTAAGTAGCCAATTTTTATTTCTTTAGGAATTGTTGGTTTCTTAAACGTTAACATTTATGTGTTGGTGGTTATTTTATTGTTTCTTTTTATGTTCATGCGGATGTGGTTGATTACTCCTTGTTTTTCTAATTCGGTTTTTATTTCTTCTTCAGTTGCTAGCGATAGTTCATAACTTTGAACTACTCCTTTCGAAGTGTTTAGTGTTTTATGGAGAAAGACTTTGCACTTGTACTCATGGAAATTCTTCATTTGGAGTAAAGATCGAGCATCTCTAAGATTGGTTATCTCAACTAGTAGATTTCCATCTTTTGTTTTTTTGATCATTTTTGGTTTACTTTTTGTGGATAATGTCTTTTCTATTAGACAAGGTGATAAATTTCCATTTTTTTTATTTTTGATTAATTTAATAACCAAGAATCGTGGGAAGTTTCTTTCATCTATAGTTGGAATGGTTTTTCTAGTTTTGAATTTTTGTTTTTCATCAGAGCTTGAGAGGTCAGAGTCAGAGGAATAGTTTCTTTTAAGGGTTTTGAGGGGGTGCATTTGTTTTTATCAGCCATGGATCTTGGGATTTATTTTTCATCAACCACGCTCCCTACCCACCTCGGAGTCCAAAATTGGGGCATAGTAAGGGGGAAACCCATTCGTCTTGACCATGTCGGGGGCTACGTGGAGGATATACTCTTTTGGTAAGGAGTTCTCAAGCACTATATTTTCTGTTCAATATGTCCTCAAAAATACATTTGTTCAGATGGAGTGTTGAGTTCTGGTCTTTACAATTGATTGACCCTTGCCACCGCCTTCTAGCACTTACTTGGTTTGTCTATTTTTTGTAGTGGGAGAAGAAAAAAAAAAAAAGATGGGAGTACCTTTAAGTTTTGTTCTTTGTTGTGGCAGTTGGTACTTTGGATGTAAGTGCTAGGGCTTGGCGTGACTGGCCGATTGGTCGGATCAGGCCTCTCCGACCACCCATCTAGCCGAAGTAATGTGTTGCAGTGCCTAGACTTTTATGCACCCAGGTTAAGGTTAGCTCAATCACCAGGATCACGTCCTAAGGCATTACGGGTAGCAACCCACGGCTAACTGGTTGCCCCATTGAGGGATTTTTACCCTCTGTAGGGGGGGGCAGTCGGCTTATTCTAGTGCTCTACCAACAGGGCAAAAAAAAAAAGGTAAGGCAGAGAGGGGGGGGGGCGACGGAATTGGGAAGTAGGGAAGGAAAAGGAAAGGAGAGGGAAAGGGGGTTGTTGTTTTTGTAGAACATAATTAAGTTTTACAAAAGAGATTAGAAAACAAAAACAGAAAATCGATGTAGGTGCATTTCGTCTCAGGAAGCCAATAGACAGCTTGATCTGGTAGCACCAGGCTGGTATCTGTGTCATAATCTATGCTACTTTTTGACCTTGAGTTTATTTCTGTCAATCTCGTAACTTTCATTTCCTTTAATCTATCTTTTAGTCCTCACGTTCCACAAGCGATGTTTCTGACAAAGGGGGAAGAATTGCTGAGTCATAGTCTATGTAGCACTTGGCTAGTAGTACTTTTTTCTTTGCTCCTTACAACTTTCTGGAGAGATTTAAAATAAAATTTTGGGTTTGTATTACTGTACACATAGATTCAAAAAAGTTGTCAAAAAACAAATATATAACAAATAAATGTTATCAAAGGTGAGATAAGTTTTTTCTACTTAACTGGATAATTTTCTAGTGTTTTTATTTAATGTAACATGTTTATTCAGCTCGAAAACATAGTGTTTACCGATGTATTGGGAAATTAAAAATGGCGTCCGACTTTTTCTTTCACATGGTAAGTTTGCGAAAAGGAGTTAAAAATTAAAAAGTAGACAAAATACTGTTAGAAACTTGCTCAATATGTTACCGTGACATAGGCTGACATATATTCGGTGGGTTTTTAACAGTATTTTGTATATTTTTTTATTTTTCGTATGAAAAAGAGAGTCAGGCGCCATTTTTAGTTTTCCAATACATGAGTAAACATTGTATGTTTTTCGAGCTGAATTAACATCTTACATTAAATAAAAACACTAGAAAATTATCCGGTTAGGTAGGAATGTAATTTATCTTGCCTTTGATAACATTTTGTTATATATTTGTTTTTTAACAACTTTTTTGAATCTATGTGTACATTAATACAAACCCAAATATTTTTATTTTCTCAAATCCATACAATCACCAGCAGGTACTCAACCTGAGGTAATCTCTTCAGTATCAGGCAAAGCCAAACTCTTTTCCAAGAACTTTGCAGCTAATTCTACCCTATGCGACCAAGGCCGCCAACCCCTATTTCCTCCTGTATCAGAAAACATGCTATGTGACATACAAACATCTGTGTGTGATGTTGCCAAGCTAATCAAAATCCTTGATTCCAGTAAAGCAACTGGCCCTGACAGCATTCCAATTATAGTGCTGAAAAAGCTTCAACCAAAACTAGTTCCCATACTTACAAAGCTGTTTAAGCGTTGCCTTAAGGAGAATTGCTTTCCAACACCCTGGAAAATCTCATCAGTATGTCTTTATATTTACGAATTCAGGTGATCAGTCATCTCCCTCTCAGTAAAGACCAATAAGTCTCCTGTGCGTCATAAGTTACTGGAATCCGTGTTAAATAGAGAAGTAGTCAACCACCTCAGCAAAAATAACCTTAGTGACATACAATATTGTTTCCGTTTTGCTAGATCTACAGCAGATGTTCTTATGGTTATATCTCATGATTAGCTAATCTCTCAACAGAGGCTTCCTTTCTAGGACAATTGCTCTAGACATATCTAAGGCTTTTGATAGGCTATGGCATAAAGGTCTACTTCACAAGATCTCTAGTTATGATATAGCTGGAAATGTCTTCAAGTTTTAAATCATTTCTCTCTGATAGGTTCATAAGAATAGTAATTGATGGGCAGAAATCAGAAGCTTATAGTATTAATGCCGGAACCCCTCATCCTAGGTCCAACTCTCTTCCTGATCTACATCAATGATCTTTCAAATCACATCCTTAGATCATGTGCAGACATTTATGTTGACGACACTAATATCTATGGCAGCACATCAAAAGCTGTAAATGATCAAGTTCTCTCTGATACTCTCTCCTCTGATCTTGAGCATGTGGTACAATCGGGAAAGACATGGCTGGTTAATTTTAATGCATCTAAGACCAAGCTTCTATCTTTACATCAACGTTCTGATCTCTATTTTGCATCAATTGAAATGAATGGCTTTCATCTTGGGGAGGCTCCATGTTTTGACAAGCTTTTGGGCTTGACCTGATCTAAATCCGTTGCCAAGGTCGCTGGAAAAATGGTGGGATCCTTCTACTAATCCAGTAGATATCTACCTGCTGATGCAGTTCTCTACCTATATAAGAGCCAGGTATGCCCAAGGATGGAATATTGTTGCCATATTTGGGCAGGAGCTGCTAGAAAGACCTTATCCTGTCTTGACAGAGTTCAAAATAGAATTCGTAACCTAGTAGGGGATATTCTTGAGGAGCCATTCCCCTTAAGTATGTAAGAAATTTCTTTCCCATATGCCCAATTTCCTCCCTGCAGATAGCAAATGAAATTCCACAAACAAAGCTATGCCTTTAAAACTCAAATTTTATTCACAATGTATCAGAAATGAAAGATCTTTGGTCACGGTAAGTCCTTTGCAAAAACAGTGACTGAATTTGCTATCCATACGCATGGAGCCTTTAGTTTGATTTCTCTGTGGGAATGTTAGTTCGGGTTTCCTTTTAGAAGGATCGATGAACATGGTGAACACGGTGTGAATGTTGGCATATTTCGGGACCTCGTGGTCTCTGGAAGAAATAGGAATAAATTCCTATAATCAAATATATCATGCCGAACACAAGTAGAATATCCTCATTGGGTGGAATAAGTTCAGCAATTATGTTGTCTCTGTATTTAGAGAAATGTCCTTCGTTCACCCACTGTTTGGTGTCCAAGAAGGTAAAATCCTGGCACTCTAGACAGAGCGCCGCTATTGTGAGTTTGCTGTTTTCCGGTTCATTTTCAGACTGAAAAAATAATACATGAATACAAATTGGTGCTAAGACAAGATCTGGCGCATTCAAATTAAACCAATGACAGACCAGCTTACAAAGCATGTAGGCGGCCAAAAACAATATGGTGGTTGTACGTGGAAAATTTCTCGCAAGTAATCCAATTTAGCAAATTTACACGACTAACGATTACTATGCTATTGTCCCATTGACTACTGTACCCTCTTTAACCTGAAGGTTGAGAACCGATTTTATTTACTACTAACAACTTGTATTAGAAGAGGCAAAGTGTTCGTAGGATGGAATGTGATTTAATGAAGAATGGATTGTCCGATGGAGATATTTGACAGTTTGTATTACGGTGAAATGTTCGTAGAATGTTTGCAGATATGTACGATTTAACAAGGAATGAATGTTCGTAAAATGTTTGTAGGTATGTATGAATTGACAAGGAATGAAGGTTCGTAAAATGTTTGTAGGTCTGTATGAACTGACAAGGAATGAAGGTTCATAAAATGTTTGTAGGTATGTATGAATTGACAAGGAATGAATGTTCGTAAAATATTTGTAGGTATGTATGAACTGACAAGGAATGAAGGTTCGTAAAATGTTTGTAGGTATGTATGAACTGACAAGGAATGAATGTTCGTAAACGTAACTTATCTTTTGGATGATGGATCTGGTTAGGGTAGGCCGGTCATCCTGCTGTCGGTGATGCGTGTCCTGGCTTGTAACTGGAAAGCAGGTGACTTCTTTCATCAGCAGCTAGCAGCCGCCCGGCGTCTTCGTCTTCTTTTTCCTCCTCTCTCCTAGTTCCCTAAAAACCCTCGTTTTATAGTGGCAAACTGGCTGCCAGTAACTGTGATATTTAAGGTGTTTATTTTAGGCGCGGAGCTCTGCCATTGGTCTATAATTATTTTGTGGTTATCTTATTTTTTTTCTTCCCAAGCGGAAGCGATGCATGGAGCCATGTGCAAAAGACGATTTTTCATTTTGTCTCTCATGGTGGATGCGTTAACATTCGGTTCGCTGCTAATTCTCATCATGTTCCCACAAACCCTTATCCCCGAGTGGCCTCTGGGCCTTGATACATGGTGACTGTAAAAAAAAAAAAAATCTATCGATATTTTCTAAAACAGTACGTTAGTTATCAAAGTGGTGAAAAAGGAGATAAGCATGTCCCTGTATTCGCAATCCTCAAGGTGTTCACATCTAGGGAAAATGCAATTTTACCCAATTTTCCTTAAAAATTACTTTTAACTATAAATAACTTTCTACTCGATGAATTTCTCGATATATTACTATTTTCGGTACTTATGCACTTATTTGGACCGTGCTGAAATAGTAACGTCATTATTGAGAGAGGAGGGTGTTTTGGAGCTATTCTATACTTTCACCTAACAATTTACTTATAAAGAAAATGGTGAAAGTGCACAGGGGGACTACCCGAAGATTTACCTTTGTTGGGGTTTGTATTACTGTACACATAGATTCGAAAAAGTTGTCAAAAAACAAATATATAACAAATAAATGTTATCAAAGGCAAAATAAGTTACTTTTCTACCAAACTGGATATATTTTTCGTGTTTTTATTATGTTTATTCAGCTCGAAAACCATACAGTGTTTACCGATGTATTGGAACATTCAAGATGGCGTGTTATTCTCTCTTTAACACGGTAAGTGTGGGAAAAGATGTTATAAATAAAAAACCGGATAAAATACTGTTAGAAACTTGCTATATATATGTTACCGTGACATAGGTTGACATATATTCGGCGGGTTTTTAATAGTATTTTGTATAGTTTTTTATTTATAACACCTTTTTCCATACTTACGGTGTTAAAGAGGGTGTGAGACGGCGAGACGCCATCTTGAATTTTCGAATACATCGGTAAACACTGTATGTTTTTCGAGCTGAATAAATATGTTACATTGAATAAAAACACAAAAAATATATCCAGTTTGGTAGAAAAGTAACTTATCTTGCCTTTGATAACATTTGTTATATATTTGTTTTTTGACAACTTTTTCGAATCTATGTGTACAGTAATACAAACCCCGCGGTTCAATAAGTGTATAAGCACCCTATTTTCAGCATGATAATTAAATACTGTTGTATTTGCTCAAAACAACATATACAAAAAAATCGATCTGTCGACTCAATCTTAACAAGCACTATTTTGTTTAGGATGGTTAGATAATTTGGACCATGCGAAGATTAAATCGGCCGAAACGGCGTACATGAAACCACGCTAGCAGTCTGAATAATCATCTAGGCTATTGCTACAACTTTTTTCCACCAGAATATTAAAAATAGTGTTTTCTTTTAAAATTCGAAAATAAAATGTGTCCAAAAAAGAAAAAAAGTAGAAGAATTTAAATATTGCAAGTTATAAAATAAACATAAATTAAATACCTTCATAGTATTCGATGTTAATTGCCGTTCCTGACAATTCATGTTTTTAAAATCACCAAATAAACCAAAATCATCATGTTCTCCTTTCACCAGCGAAACGAATTACCTTGTCTTAATTTTAATCTATGTTCAAACAAACAAAAAATCATCATAAAAAATATTGAATGAATGGGAAAGAAAAGTTAATCAAGTTAAAAAGATAAAAGAAAAAAAAAACATATCAAAGTTTCTTTTCTTTTTTAATTTCAACCAATCAGCAACGTCGCTCGATTAACTGCGGAAGCGTTCATAAATTTATTATCCAATCAGAACATCGCAATTGATTTTATTCGAGCCTACATACTTTTATCAATGAATCTATCAAACAGGTGTCTGTGTTTGTGTGCGCGTTGCTCGCCTATAACTTAACTTTTAAATACACATTCAGTTAAAGTTCTGAATTTTTGAAATGATGGCTTTGAAATGGTTTGTATTACTTGTTTTGGTTGGACTATTGTTCTTATCTTGAGTGTTATTTCTGCAACGTTTCGATCGGTGTAGCCTCCAATCTTCGTCAGGCATCTTGGAAAAGAAAGGAGAAAAGGTACTGGTAGTAGTGGAGTAGTGGATGGACCAGTAACTTTTCTCCTTTTCTTTTCCAAGATGCCTGACGAAGGTCGGAGGCTACACTGACTGAAATGTTGCACAAATAACACTCAAGATGAAAACAATAGATCGATTAAAATAAGTAATACAAATATTCAATTTTTTTTTTATCTACTATATATTTATTGGGTACTTGTACAGTTTAATCAAGACATAAAAAAAATGGAAATATCGGGAAAAGGTTATATTGCATTGCAGTATTGCACGTATTTGTTGTAGAACGAAGTTCTCCGAAAAATTGTTTCACTCAATTTCATCTATTTTTTAAAATTTTTTTTTAAATTTTTTTTTTTTTTTTTACAGCGAAAAAACAATTTGTTATCATACCGAGCAAAAGGTTCGATTTTTAGGAATAAAAGCTAGTATTAAAGAGGGAGTGTCGACGCTTTAACTGGAGTTATCTCCCCGTGGCGTGTTTAACAAATTCCATAATGGCTGACTTCCACGCGCTCTCATAGAACGTGTTTTTCGGCTGTAAAAAGCAAAAAAAAAAAAAAAAAAAAAAACTAATCGATCAAATTAAATGATTTTTCGGAAATCTTTAGTCCAAAACGGATACGTCCAATATAACCTTTTTTCGATATTTTCATTTTTTTTTTAATGTCTTAATTAAACTGTACAAGTACTAGGTGTGGGTAAAATAAATGCTGATGCTCAAAATGTATGAACATTTTGACCCCCCCCCTTTACTTAAAAAAAAATCACCCAAAATAAGGATAGTAACCAATTTTAATGAACTTTACAGTATTTATTAAATGATGATCGCGGAATATAACGAACTAATTATTTTTATTTAAATCCCAGTGGAAACGTATTATTTTGCTTAAACAAAAAATACCTTTACTAAAGTTATGGTTTTCAGTGGTAAATAAAAAACGCAAGAATTTATTTTTGCTTTTTTTTTTTTATATAAATAAAGCATCGTAATTTGTAACACTAAAAATAAAATTAATTTTTATAGGAACATTACGAAAAAAGCCCCTGAATCCGTATTAATGAATTCCTAGAACTAACGATATTACCATTGAATTAAGCATTGTTTATTTAATTCAAACGTAATTAGGAAAGTTAAATCCCAAAATATTGAATAATAATAATAATAACCTTGTTTGTACAAAAATAGCTTAATAAGCTCCCAAAAGTGAGAGATTCATGCTTCGTTCAACAGAAAGAAAACAAAGTCCTCGTCACATGCATTATACAGAAGCCCAAAATTTCAGAGAGTCGAAAGGCTGTCTGAAAATGACGTCAGGTAGTTAAAGAGAGGTAGGGGTGCGCGACCCTTTTCTAGTCTCATACAAAAACACGCATTCACACCTCAAGCTATATTACTTGTCATATACATACGCACACACAAACATACGTGCGCACGCACACACACAGACGTATATTCACGTTCGCGTACATATACTCACATTCACGTATATACGCACACATGCTAACGTACACACACGTACTCACATATGCGCACACACGGACAACGTCACTTCCCCTTTCAAAGGAAATCCACACATGCGCAAAAGACCACCGGAAACACCTATAAAAGAAAGAGCAATAAGCGGCTTCTTCCTTTTTCAGACAAGCTTTTGAGGGGAGTGGTCGGCGCACCAGCCGCCGCCGTTTCGGCAGGCGCGCGCACGTCTGTGCCTCACGCCACTTGCTACTATGTGGGACAAAACGCTAACAGACCATACGTACTCTTTATACGCTTTCTCTCTCCATGAATATACTACCAGTCCCACAACAAACGATGGTTACACCCGCATGGACATGAACACGTGTTATATCTAAAACATTCCTTCTTTCAACAGTAAATAAACAACACGTTTATCTTATCCAGCAATTGAGTTTTTGTTTCCTTCATTCCATTCGTTTCATCATTTTCTTTTGTAACGGGGATTAGGATAGGTATATATCCTAGTCCTCTACAGGGGTGCATCCATAAATTCCTATCATTAACGTTTGTCTAATTTTTACCATTTTTTTCTTTTATTTAAATATTTTTCTATGTTCCTGCTTTTAAATTAAAAAATAAGGTTTTATTTTTCAAGATTATGTAAACATTATGTTACGCCGAAAGTTGTACATTCATGCAAGCAAGGAAAATATTAGAATCGTACATATAAAAATTATGCGAAACCTGTAATTAAAAAAAAAAAGTAGAAATATTTTTTGCAATTATAATTTTTTTTGTGTGTGAACATATTAAATAAACATTACTGAATTCATTATCGGTAGTTTGAGAAATTGATTTTTCTTCGAGTTATGTCGAATTCATTAATACGGACTTTAGGGTCTTTTTCGAAATGTTCCTGAAAATTTTTTTTTTTTTTAATTATTACAATTTACGATCATGTACATGTGCGTACGTGAGCGTGCGTGTGTGTGTGTATACACGTGAATGTGAGTGTATGTACGCGAACGTGAATATATGTACGTGTGTGGACGTGGGCGTGTATGTTTGTGTGTGCGTATGTATATGACAAGTAATATAGCTTGAAATGTGAACACGTGTTTTTGTGTGAGACTAAAAAAGGCTTGCGCAATACTCCCCTTCCTAGAAAAAAAAAATATATGCAGTGTATATATATTTATATATATATATATATATATATATATTTTGTAAGTAAGCAGTTGACTTTTCGTCCTGTTTTTTGCTGTTGGTGTGGTTGTTTAAAACAAAACGTCAAAAACGGAATGTCAAAAATGGAGTGTGTTCGTAAAAAAAAGTATTTACTTATGCGTGGAAAAAAGCGTTTACTTTTTTTTTTAGGCTGACATTTGTTTGTTTGTTTTTTTCGTTGTGTGCTGACATGTGAAACGAGTTGCTTGGACAGAGAAATGAATTGTTCGTTTGGAAGGAAAAATTTTTTGTTTCGTTATTGACATTGTGTGTCAAGTTGACGGTATCTTCGCAAGTGAGTCTGCGGTAATGTGTGCATTGTTTGGATGGGCGTTAGTTGCACATTCGTTCTTGTTGAACGAGTTTCCAGTTGCCGTTGTCTTTGCATGTGAGTCTGCGATAGTGTGTGTACATTGTCTGTACGGGTGTTTGTTGTGCATTCGTTCGTGGTTGCCGGCTGTCAACGAAACTTCCAAGTTGTGAGTTTATCAGCGTGCGTGGTGCATTCAACTCATGTTGTTGATTCAACTTCTTCCTCGTTCATAGGGATGTCCTGTAATTGTTTCTTTGTTGTTGCGTCTGCTGTGCAGAAAGGAATGTGTATAGGCCTATGTGATTTTGCTCTTCGCGTTTGTTGCAGGGTAATGTCAGGAAACCGTGAAAAATGTTTGTCGAGCTCGAATTTTTCTTTAAATTCGGTATGAAGTCGAGAGTTCCGTGTTTGTTTTCTGCCGAGTCTGACGAGGGGTCTCTTCATTGTTGTTTGTAGTAGTTATTCCTGCGGGTAGTGGTTCACTTGTTTCTCTTTGTTGAAAAGTTCGTTTTTTTTCTTTATCAAATAAAACGCGTGTCTCGCTCAAAACAATTCATTTCAAAAAGGTAGGGTCGCCATGCTTGTACGTTTCGCGTCAGTTGGGTGCCAGTTTGTTGTGGTGGTGAAAATTAGGACTAATGAATCGAATTGAGAAAAAGATGAAGTACGTGTTAAATTGAATTAAACGAACTAGGATTTATTTTGTGAAGAATCAAATGAAAGAAAAGGGTACTATACGTGTTTAGTTTGGCGTGCGTCTCTTGTTTACTGTTGAGAAGAAAAGCTGTATTGTTTGGCGTGCGTCTCTCGCTGTTAACTGGTGAGAAAGAGAGTTTATAGTTGGGCATGCGTCTTTCGTTGTTAGCTGGTGAGACGAAAGTTTATTGTTGTAGAGAGAGAGAGAGAGAGAGAGAGAGAGAGAGAGAGAGAGAGAGAGAGAGAGAGAGTGTGTGTATGAGTGTTTCATTCAAACTCATCCATTTCATTTTAAAATAACGGGGTCACCATCTTCCTGTTGCAGACCAGGATATAAATACCCTGGCTCGCTACAAGAAAAAATAATGAAACGAATTGAATGAAGGAAACAAAGAACTCAAATGCTGGAATAAAATAAACATGTCGTTTATTTTCTGTTGAGAAATGAAAATCTTGGGTGTACACGTGTTCATTCGGCCATTGACAGCTACACACGTGGAAGGAAAGGGGAATGCAATAGAGAAACGCAAAGTGGCAAGCCGGCCTGTAGAAAGAGAGGGTTAAGCTCAGTAGAGAGTCGCGCACATGTCGGTGTTGATGGACCAAAGCCGAAGGGGAGATAGAGTGAGAAAATCAATATGTGAGCGACTTCATGAACGTTAACTAATTTGTACAGTCCTTTGAAAGATGAGCGTTTATTAATTAATTATTCATTTTTTATGATTTCCTATTAGATTATTCGTTTCATTTAAATATTATGCTTAATTCTATTTTTGCATAGTTTTACATTGTGCATAATTGCATAGAATTTAGGATGAAAATGTTCTAGCACACGAACCTGTTTTTATATATCTATTTCTATCTATGTATCTACTTTCTCTCTCTATCTCTCTCACTCTCTCTCTCTCTCTCTCTCTCTCTCTCTATATATATATATATATATATATATATATATATATATATATATATATATATATATATATATAAAAAGTTAGTTAATAAAACATGTTAAAAAACACTTTGAAAAAGAGTTAAAAACATATTTAATATGAAAAGGAAACACTAAATAAGAAGATAATCCTTAATCCGCGGAGTTTCGAAGAAATACTTTCCTTCTCATCAGAGGGTAGGATTTAGCAAAATGCGGGATCGAATTTTGCTTGGAAAAGTATTTGATGAAACTGCAAGTAAATCAAAGATCTTATTTGTTAACAAAAAGTTAAGCAGAGGGAATAGGGTGAAGAAAAAGGTGATTTCACGTGAATGGATAGTCTGGTAAAACGTAAATTATCTAATGACAGTAAAATCCAAAAAAGTTAGTTAAATTTCCATTCGCACAAGTAAAATCCAAGGGAATCGCATTATTGGAAGATGGTCCAAAATAATCCAAAAGGCCGAAATCCGTGGAATAATTTACAAATAGGTACAAGGAAAAGGGGAAAGAATTTCAATAATATTATTAAAAGAAAAATAAGATATGTGTTAAACTCGGCTGCCGAGAAAAGGTGTAATTTTTTATTTTTATTATATATATATACATATATATATATATATGTATATGTATATACATTAGTGTTGGGCCGATTAATCGGAAATCAGGAAAATCGGAACATTTTGGGGGTATCGGAATTGGAAAAATTTTTGTCTATTTTCCGATGCCAAAAATGATTTCTGCGAAACCCTTTTTTTTTTTTATATGATTTTGTTTAAAATAAATTTTGTTTAAAATAAAAATTTTTTTATATGATATTGTTTAAAACAAAATCTTCTACTGTTGGTAATAATAATAAAATAATAAATATTTATTGATATTAAATTACCAGTAAAACCTTTAGATAATTTCCCCACAAGTGTGTTTTTATTTTTGAGAAAATATATGCACATTTAACATTTGTTTTTACACTAATCAGGAAAAGATAACTCTAAAGTTAAATATTTAGAGATTTTATTAAGAATCGGAATTGGAATCGATAATTGTATCGGAATCAGGAAAAATGTTGAAATCGTCCCATCACTAATATATATGTATAGGAAGAAAAATATGGACAATGCAAACATATACTGATGCATATAAATTTATTTATTAATTCAATAAGGAAGATACATTGATGGAAAAGGGGTTATAAATGTTCATTTTGAAGCCTAATGCTTCTCATCAGAAGAGAAGAGAGACAGCTAGGTAACAAATAAGGAAAATGCAACATCTAGCAGCGAGTACATTAGAAATGAAATATTAAGATATCTTGCATAGAAAACAGACAGTAGATGGGATGGGAGGAATACCCGGGGAATTGGTAAGAAGGGTAGGGCTCTATTAAAGCCAGAATGGGATTTTAACAAAGTTGAAATTAGAGGTACTTTACGGAGTTTGTCATGATACGCTAGGCGATATAATTTGTGTCAAATGAGTGTGAAATATTTTTTTTTTACAAAGGAGTCACCATTTATCAAGGCCTAGAGGTCACTCGAGAATAAGGGTTAATGAGTGTAGGGTAGTCAATGGGACAATATCATAGCAATCGTTAGTAGTGTAAATTTGGTAAATTGAACTACTTAAGGAAACAGCTCATCAAGAACTTGTTTATGTTGGACTTAAAGACAACCATATTGTAGTCAGCTGGAAAGCAGGAAAACGAGTTCCACAGGTGTGCAGTTCTAAGAAAAAAACTTTATTCATGAAATCTATGTTTAGGTTTAGGCACAAATAAAGAGTGGAGGAAATTATTGATAGTGGTTTCAACTAGACGAGTGTTTTTCAAGAAAGTCAGAACAGGGAGGACTATAGATTGGAGCTCAGGCGAGCACTTGCTATGAAAATAACGATAAAGCAGAGACAGGCTCACAAGATCTCTTCTGTGGGAAAGAGGTTGCAGGGCAAGAAAAAAGGGCATCTCCCACTAGGCTACGAAGTCTATTTTGAACCCTGTCAAGGCAGGATAATGTGCTTCTAGCAGCTCCTTCCCAAATGTGGCAACAGTACTCCATCCTTGGATGTACCTGGTTCTTATACAGGAAAAGAATTGCATCAGCAGTAAGATATCTACTTGAGTAGTAAGATATCTACTATTTTTCCAGGGATTTTGGCAACAGATTTGATATACATGTTTCAATTCAGATCAGGAATAAAGGTCAAACCCAGAAGCTTGTCAAAACATGGGTCCTCCTCAAGACGAGAGCGATTCATTTGAATTGATGCCAGACAGGGATCAGATCGTTGATGATGTAAAGATAAAAGCTTGGTTTTAGATGCATTAAAATTAACCAGCCACCTCTTTCTCCATTGTACTCAAGATCGTGCTCAAGATCAGAAGAGAAAGAATCAGAGAGAACTTTGTCACTTATATAAAGAACATACAATTAAAATAACTAATAGAAGAAAAGGTAAAATGAAATAATAAAATGAAGGAATAGGATAATAAAGTGATATGGGAATAATTGAGATGAAATATAGTAAAACAAGTAAAGCATGCATGGTCCCCCGTGAGTGCACAGTGAACGAGGCATAAAAAAATTGACTAAGTTCAGCATTTGCCCCTCGCTCCCCATTTAGCCCCCAAAATCCCCAGGGGACATCAAATCCTGGTGAAAATGAACAAACGGTGCAGTTTTAGGCTTACATATGTAAATTTGAGTTCTGCACCATGCAAAAAAAGAAATGACTAAATCCATCATCCCCCCCCCTGTACATCAAATCTGTTGCCAAAATCCCTGGAAAAATAGTAGATATCTTACTGCTGATGCAATTCTTTTCCTGTATAAGAACCAGGTACATCCAAGGACCCATTTAGCCCCAAAAGTCCCCAATGCCTTAGCATATTTAAATTTGAGTTCAGCACCATGCAAAACTGCTAAATAGACATACAGAGAAAATTTTGGACAAATATGGTAAAATAGTCCCAAAAATGGAGTGTTTTTGTTAGCCCTAAAATAGCCTCTGGGGCATACTCAAGAGTTATCGCGAAGTATAGACAAACAAAAATATAAAGAAATCAGTTAGTTACAACTTTTCAGAAAGTTTTATAAAAATCCAAAGCATCAATTTTTTTAATAGACACAAAAGTTTCAATTTTAGCGATTTTCACCTGAAAAGTACCCCTAGGGGAACAACTGGAGATTTCCCAGAAAATCCGTTCTATTACTTTTTTTTACTCATATCATGTTTAATGTTTGTGGAAAATTTCAAAACATTCCAATGTGTAGTTATTGAGAAAAGTGCGGACAAGGGTAAATTTACAGGTCCACCCTCCTTTTGTTGGGGAACCAATAAAAAGAAAATTAAAAATGAAAATAATTGTAAGAACATACAATATGAATTAAATTACAAAATAAAAAATAAGACTTAATAAAATAAAAAGACAGAAAGTAAAGAAGAAAAGAAGGTAAGGAGAGGAAGAAAAGGCAATGGAATATAATGGAAGGAGTCTCGCACAAAAACACGCGTTCACATCTCAAGCCATTTTTCTTGTCATACACATACGCGCACACAAACATACACGCGCACGTACACACACGTAGATATATTCATGTTCGCGTACATACACTCACATTCATGTGCATACATACACACGCTAACGTACACACATGTACACACACATATGCACACATGTACACACACATGAGCAATATCACTTCCCCTTTAAAGGAAATCCACACATGCGCAAAAGACCTCCGGAAACAACTATAAAAGCAAGAGACATAAGCTGTTTCGTTCCCTTTTCAATTTGGCTTCCGACCTAAGAGGTTGACGGACCAACCGGCCCTTTTTGGGGCCGCGCCTGCACGCCTCACATCACCTGCTACTATGCGTGGGGCAAGAGTCAACAGACAGTATGTACACCTTACACGTTTTCTATCTCCATGGCCTGGATTGACTTTTTTTTCTCTCTCTCTCTCTCTCTCTCTCTCTCTCTCTTTCTCTCTGCAACAATAGATTTTCCCTCTCACCAGCTAACAGCGAGAGATGCACGCCAAACTGGATTGACTTTCTCACTTTCTCTCTCTACAACAATAGACTTTCCTTCTCACCAGTTAACAGCGAGAGATGCACGCCAAACTAAACACGTGCTGTACTCTTTTCTTCCATTTGTTTCATCACAAAATAAATCCTAGTTCATTTACTTCAAATAAACACGTTGTTCGTTTCTTCCTATTTTTCCACACAACATGAGCAAGAGAAAGAAAGGGATATATAAAAATCCAGAAATAGAAAACAATGTGTGGGTACCCATGGATTAAAGTTTCAAGGTTGTTGTAAAGAAGTTCATATAACGAAAGTACGCTTAGGAATCCGGATTGTGGATAAGAGGAGAGCCCTGCTGTTTTAATGATCCAAAGAATACGAGTGCGCGTATGTGTTCTGTTCTTGTAATCAACGTTTTTATGGGGGTTATACATATACATATGTATACATAGTGATTTAATAAGGTCCAGTGTAATGGATGTTAAATATATTAAATATATCTAATGTTGTAATATGCATAATCTTGCTGAAAAGATGGCAGAGATAAGCTCAAATCGGCAAAAATAGTGCAACTGCAAATGAATAAAAGTAACTTTGTCTGTGTGTATATGAAAATTCTTTACCAAACTTCATTCATTGTATCAGAAGTCTTTGTCTAACGCAAAGCAACAAAACTTTTTGGTTAAAACGTCAAGCAGAGGTTCGCTACTCACAAGTTGAGTCAAGTAGAGTTTGTTGTTCACAACACGAGATACACGTCGATGTTCTCTATTCACATGTCTTAAAACGCTTCTTTCACTCCTCCCAGCAACTCGCCTTTTATAATGTTTCGGGCACACCCAATTTGCATATACCACATGAGACTGCTCAAGATCTACGCGTGACCAGAGGCTTTAAAAGACAACAGCCGCCATCTTGGGCCTCTTTTTTTTTCTTTTTCTGTCTTTTAGCCTTTTGCTGCCGAGACAGATTCTCGCCCATTTCTGAGGTAGGCCCTCTCTATGTCTATCACAGAATATTTGATCTCGAGACTTGAAACTTAATATATATGGTATTTGGACCTCGGGGACACTTTTGATGTGGTTTTTAGTCTATAGAAATATTTAAAGGGATCCAAATTGTCTGTAGAAATGATAAGGGATCAAAATTGAAAACAAATCGGTTCATCTTGGCAAGAGTAAATCGACCAACTTCTGAGCAGGTGTACATACATATATTTTGAACTTAAACTCATGTATATTTTAGCCTCATTTATCCACTTGATGATAGCTCAAATTGTAATGATGAAGGCTGAAGAATTAAATAGCAACTAAAGCTGAAATACTGAATGCTTTGGTTTCGATTCCAACTGATGGCACCAAAGTAATTTTTTTTTAACTTTTGGAATCACACTATATATATTGGGTACAATATAGTAATCAGCCATGACTGGATAGAGGTCCTAAGTAATTCGCAAATGTATATTGCTGACTGACTGAACAAGAGCACGCTACCCCCGTGGAGTAAATAAAAGGTTCCACTCGAAATTCTGCCAAATTGTTGAGTTCGACAGAAACATTCCCAAGTTCGACAAGATACACCTGAAGAAGATCAGAGGTTATATCGACCGAAACGTTGTGAAAATCACACTCAAGATGAGAACAGTAGTCCAATGAATAATACAAATAACCAATCCTCATCAAAAAAATTCAGAAACGGCAAGTAAAATATTTGTCTATTTTCCTAATATTACGTTGTGCTTTGGCTTTCAAGCGCACTTGATGTGTATTCTATTTTATTCAAATTAAATCGACGCTTCTATATGGAACCCATACCCTTGACAAATAACTATATTTTGGAGCAATCAGAAAACTTTCTGAATTCATTTGAAATGATCTTTCTGAGAGCTACCCAAATCCTTTAAAAGCCAGGTTTTTCTTCAATAAAGCAGTGGAACCCAGTTGGCCTGAGTCTATGAACCATATTCGCTGATGCCTACTATGGCCACTCACCTCTGCAACATTTCCTTCCGCTCACGTATGCAAAGATTAATGAACACACACGCGCGCGCACACACACACACACACACACACACACACACACACACACACACACACACACACACACATCAACTTATTTTCATCTATCAATCTGTTAAACATTATTCTTTGAAATATTCCAAAATCTTATCACTCAAACATGTTCTAACATAAAGAACATTTATTTTATAATATTAAGTAACTACTAATTAAATAATACATTTATTTTAAATTCTTTTACAATTATGTCAATTTCAATAGCCAATCAAATTACAGTCTTACAGGCGGTGAAGCCACAAATATGTACCAGTATTTCCCTTTTATTTTGGTTTATCTAAATTGCAAGGGATATAGGATTTGAAGCTGTCATATGCAAAATAATTTTTTTTTTTAAATAAGTAAACGAACAGATAAATTGATAAGTCTTATAAACAACTTTCAATGAATTATAATATGTTTAATTGAACAGAAAAGTTTTGAATAAGATTTTCCTGACCCCTGAAACTCAAATCTTTTAATTAATCGATCCAGACTTTCTCTATCTCAGCTAAAGAACCCCCTTGCTTTTTACAAGAACTCTAAAATATTCATGAACTCTATATATTTTTCTAAACCTTTTATTTTAAACATATATAAATTATCTATTTTGTGAATATATTCCTTCTTGACTCATTATTTTTTTGTTTACCATATGACAATGTCTCTCGTTTTCTCACATTTGATGATAAAACCTGGAAATGTTTTCACTGAAAATATTTCACTAATATTCTTCATCATTCAACTGATGATTCGATTCATAGCATTATACCTTGTCCTTGAGTGGTTTTGGCCTTAATAAATCGTAAATCATTAATAAAAAAAATATATCATCATACACACCAAAATTAAAACTAATAATCAATAGAAGATTTGGTTCCATAACAATAAATACGAAATTGGCATAAATAAAAATATATTTAAGTGTATTTTATCACTGTGTTAATGCCAAGCAGCCTACTAGTATATATGTTAGTGATGGGACGATTTCAAATTTTTTACAGATTCCAGTATAATTACCAATTCTTTTCAAAATTTCCAATTCCGATACAAGTACCGATCCCGATTTCGATTCTTTCGAAAATTTCTTAACATTTAAATAAAGATTTGATGATTGAACTTTAATTTTAACTTAGTATTATTTAACTATAACGTGATAACTGATTACAGAGGTTGCATACTTCCATGGCATATATATGGATGAAGTGTTCAAATTTTATAAACGCTTTAAAATAAGATAAAACACCAAAAACTTTGTAATTTATTTTGCCTTTAGTAACATTTATTTGTCATATATTTGTTTCTTAAACATTTGTTTTTTTTTGTGTTTTTTTTATCGTTTTTGTCCGTAGTAACAGAAATGCTTCAAAATATTTTCGACTTTAGAATACAAATTTAAATGTCAAAATATAACTGTTTTCATATTTTGACATTTATTTTGGCGATGAGGGGCTTTTTTTCTTCTTCTTTTCATTCTCCAACGCCAATTGAAAACTAAAGGGCAGATTTTTTAGTTGGAGTTATCTGCCCTTTGCAAACACTTTTTTTCATCTTGTCTGTAGATTTTTCATCAGCTGTGGATTGCATGACCACATGGCTCAATGTCCGTGACACCAAGGTTAAATTGTGTTGACACACGAATTTACAACAATGTTTTCAGCTTCACCAATGGTATTGAATTTCAAACTTTATACACTACAAAGCGCGAAGAAAACTTTCCATTTCTCATCTTCTGCGGCGAAACCATTTTTCAGCCGTTCTATGAAAAAACTCGTTTCGTCTTATCAATGTTTACCAACAAGATGTTTTCATCGGTAATTTTATTATTATTTTTTTTATGTGTAATTTTGCGAATCGACACCTTTTCTTTTTTTTTTTTTTCATTCGCACCATGCTAAACAGTTTTTTCTCCTAGAAATACTTAAAGTGGAAAATATATTTTAAAAAAAAGAAGAAAGAAAGAAAAATGGGCATTTTATGGTGTACAATGTACATCGTTAACACTAGACTGCAAAACGCAAAAGTGATCAAAAACAATTAGTTATCTTTAAGTTCTGTCACCTGATATTTGCAAAGATTTTGCCCAAAGCTGTCGCAAAATCAAACAAGTTTTTATTTCTTTTTATTTTATTTTACATTCTTTAATAATTAAATAATATATATATATATATATATATATATATATATATATATATATATATATATATATATATATATATATATATATATATTATTTAATTATTGATTACTTAATGATTATAAAAAATAGGTTATCTTGACGCTCCGCACTTCTTTGTTTACCTTGGAAGTGACGTCTCACAAATCTTATAATACGGATGGCTACAATTGTAAAAATAATTTGTTTTATTTTTCTTTCATTTTGAGCTCCTTTTTTTCTCCCGTTTAACTTTTTTTTTTTCTCTCCCATTTCTTATTTTGAGCGGAGAATTTATTTTATTTTCATTTTGAGCTCTTTTTCCGATCCGGCGTTATCTTTTATAGGTACTCCTCCTGCAGTCCTCCTGCAGTGCAGGAGTGCAGGCAGGCCTGCACTTTACGACCCGAGCTATTTTTAACGCTATAATTTAGAAACCTATTATTTAACATGGGGAAGAGAGGGTGTATTGTAACTATTCTGTACTTTCACCTAACAATTCAATTAAAAAAAAGGTAAATATGAAGAATTACTCCACCCTCGAAAATTCCTTTAAAATTACCACTCTTAAGATTTTCGGGGTCGCTGAAAATGAAAATAACGTTTAAAATTACGGCAAACGAACGAGTAGTTTCCAAGATATGAAGAAATGTTAGTTTTAAAAAGTTTACATTCATTTTACGTTAAATTATTATAGAAAAGTGATCCCCCACTTTTTAAAACTAACATTTCTTCATATCTTGGAAACTACTCGTTTGCCGTAATTTTAAACGTTATTTTCGTTTTCAGCGACCCCGAAAACCTTTAAGAGTGGTAATTTTAAAGGAATTTTCGAGGGTGGAGTAATTCTTCATATTTACCTTTTTTTTTAATTGAATTGTTAGGTGAAAGTACAGAATAGTTACAATACACCCTCTCTTCCCCATGTTAAATAATAGGTTTCTAAATTATAGCGTTAAAAAATAGCTCGGGTCGTAAAGTGCAGGACTGCAGGAGTGCAGGACTGCAGGAGGAGTACCTATAAAAGGTAACGCCGGATCAGAAAAAGAGCTCAAAATGAAAATAAAATAAATTCTCCGCTCCAAATAAGAAATGGGAGAGAAAAAAAGTTAAACGGGAGAAAAAAGGAGCTCCAAATGAAAGAAAAATAAAACAAATTATTTTTACAATTGTAGCCATCCGTATTATAAGATTTGTGAGACGTCACTTCCAAGGTAAACAAAGAAGTGCGGAGCGGAGGAGCGTATAACCAAAAAATTTAATGATCGTAAAAGAATTTTTAAAAAGTAAAAAAAAAGAAAGAAGTCTTATTTAAGCAAAGAAATTTGATTAGCTATTTTGCTTTATTTTCAAATTAGAAATATTCAGTTAGATCTCATTAAATAATTAACAAGCGAAAAATCGAAAATGCAACAATGCAACATGCATGAGGATGCCTTGAACAAATTATTGATCAATGATCAATAATTTGTTCAAGAACAATATCATTTCTTATTATGTTTGTTTCTGTATTTAATAAAAACCATTGGTGCTTGTGCATTTCTGTTACCATTCTGAAATACTAACGTTATTTTGAAAGCCATTCTTAACATGGGGAAGGGAGGGTGTTTTGTAATTATTCTGTGCTTCCACCTAACAATTTAATAATGATAAAAAAGATATCGTGAAACTTGAATTTAACCTGAAAAAAACTATTTAAAAATAGCGCGGTATCAAAAATGCATAAGCACCAAATCATTTAATAATAAAAAAAAAAAATTTGTATTTAATAAAAATCATTTAATAAAATATATTCTATTTTCTAATATTGTTTCACTTTAATTTTTTTTACGCCAGTTTCAATATTGTTTCATTTTAATTTTAAAATTCTTCTACAAGCCAACCAAATTACATTTTTACAACGGTGAAGCCCCAAATATGTCACAGTGCTTTCTTCATATTTTGGTTCATCTGAACTGCAAGAGGGCTGAAAACCTTTTTAAATATCGGGTGACGAAACTTGAAGATAACCAAACAAACATCTACCAAAAAAAGGTAAACCTAACCCGTAATAATGCACACCCCCACCCCCATATATATATATATTTTTCTTTTCGTCTTTTTTTCTTTTCAATTTATTTTTCAACGGATTATTAGCAAATCGTCATGATCCACCAGATTACCCCAAAATGCAAAAAATTCAATATTTAGAGATTTTCAGGGGTGTTCAGTTTCTACAAGGCTCTACATTGCGAGTGAAACAGTAGCATTTGCGAGTGATTTTTCAAAGTGGCGATTAGAAATAATGAAACCCTTATCTTTTGGCGATTGTATTTCTTTCATTGATAATCTTCCAAAGCTCATTACTGAGTGAAAAATATCTTTTCAACTTTTTTTTTTAAACGAACAACGTTAAATTATTTAAACAATAACAGTTTAATAGAACAATATACTTTTTTTCTTAACGAAGGCTGTTTAAAAAATATCTGAACAAATTAGAATCTTTACGTATCGACATAAAATTTGTTGTATATTTAGAATTACGCTTATTAAAAAAAAAAAAATCTTTATGATGTACATACTCGCCCCAGAACTAAGATGTCATATTCTAAAAATCATGTGGGTTTGGCTAGTAACTTTTTTATTTGGCTAGTAAACGAAAATATTTAGTTGTCAAAGGTCAACTTTTTTTTTTTTTTTTTTTACATAGGCATCACCACATTATCAAGGCCAAGAGGCCACTCAAGGATAAGGGTTAAAGAGTGTACAGTAGAAATTGGACAATATAGTAATCATTAGTAATGAAAATTTGGTAAATTTGATAACTTATATATGGAACGGCTCATCAAGAACTTATTTACGTTAGACTTGAAGACAACCATATTGTAGTCAGCTGGAAAGCAGGAAAACGGAAGACAATTCCACAGGCGTGCAGTTCTAAGAAAGAAGCTTTGTTCATGGACTCTACGTTTAGGTTTAGGCACAGATAAAGAGTGGGGGGAATTATTGATAGTGTTTACAGCTAGACGAGTGTTTCTTGTGAAAGTTTGGCGAGGGGGGACCATAGATTGAAGCTCAGTCGAACACTTTCCGAAGATAAGTTTGTCCCTAGAGCCTTGTTCTAATACAACGTTCTAGTAAATCGATCCCCCATATTGGAACCAGTTGACAAGAATACAAAACTGAGAGACATAAAGTTTATGGTCCTTTTTTTTTTCTCTAATTTTTTTAATTCAATGGATAATTATTATTTTCTTTTTTAAAACTTGGGTGATGTAGAAAACTGTGTTAGATAAGAAAAAATATTTTATTTTTTTCTTAAAAAAAAAGTTATGAATAAAATTATTTAATAAAGTAATAGGTCTAAATGCGCTAGAGTACCAACTAAAGATTTACCTGTAAAATGTAGTTTTTATGACATCAAGTCGCCATGTTTGTTTTCACACGCGCAAAGATTGAATGCGTGTATCAAAAACAAATATGACGATCAGTGAAAACAATAGGAAATACATTGGATCATGAAGGTCTTTTTTTTTTCTTTAACAAGGGACTCACCACTTATCAAGGACTGAAAGCCACTCGAGGATACGGGTTAATGAATGTAAGGTGGTAGTGTAGTAATCGTTAATGGTGTAGATTGGAAAGAATTGGGGTTATTTAAGAGGCCAGCTTAACAAGAACTTGTTTACATTGGACTTGAAGGCTACCATATTGTAATCGGTCTTATAAAAACTACTTGTTGGCGATAATTTTAAGTGATATATTCATTCAAGAGAAACCCTATAAATCAACTTTTTAAAGATTGTCTTTAGACTCTAGAACGCTTTCATTACTTTATAATACTAAAAACGAATTCAAAAGAATAACAATTTATTTGTTATTTGATGCAAAAAAATGATTAAGCATAACGTGCATTTTTTATCTCACATTTATTGCTGCAGATTTTCAGTCACTTATTCTTCTGTGTCATCGAAACTCGTAAGAAATGTATGAAAATTTGCGAAGAAAAGAAATATACTTTTTTTTTTCTTATTTTTTTTGAAAAGAATAGGTGAACAGAATCGACAGATTGGCCCTTTTATTGTTTTAAGCAGTTTGGCCTGCAAACATCAACTGGTTCTAATATGGGGGATCGATTTACGAGAACATTGTATTAGAAACTGAGCAACTATAAAAATCTTTTGGTCCTGGGTATAACCTGAAACTATATCCAATGGTGAGGCCCCAGCTTGCAGGCTTTAGGGAGTGTGGAGCCACTCTTTAATTGCCATTGCTCCTAGGTCCACTCTGACCCGAAGTGGTAGTACCTGTTAGGGTCCCAACTATGGGTTAAATAGAAACCGACTTGAAAAAAAAAATATTCTATTAAAAACTTTTTCTTCAAAATAACTGGATTCGTACCTGTTAGGGTCCCAACTATGGGTTAAATAGAAACCGACTTAAAAAAAAAAAAAAATTTTATTAAAAATTTTTCTTCAAAATAACTGGATTCGGCATTAAATAACCTGAAAAAGGTTGATATGTTGTGAAACAAAAACAACCAAACCAAACCAAACCAAACTAAAAATCTGTAAATATTGAAGTTTTTTTGGTGATAATCTAGTAGATTAATGTCCAATCAATAATCATCATCAGCAGCAGCCCTGCTGTTTTAACAGCGTCGGCGACCACAGCTTTCCAAATTTTAGAGCAATGGTAATCTCGGGAAGGCAAATAAAGACGTTAGTTTCCTGTTGCTTTCTGTCTTGATTCGGAGATGCATCTTTCCCAGTGCATTAAACATGCCCCCAGATACCAACCTGAAAATTTCTATGACTTAGCGTAGTCCATACAGAACCTAGCCTTCCCAAATAGTCATTCATATTATCCCATTGTCTACTGTACACTCAATAACTCTTATCCTCGAGTGGCCTCCTGGCCTTCATGACTCCTATGTAAAAAAAAAAAATGGTTCTTCTTCATTATAATAGCAAAATTTGACAGTAAAAATAAGTTTTCATGAGAAAACAATGATATCTGCTTACTTTTTATGTCAATTTCAACTAAAAGCAATGTCATCTACTTAATTGTAATGTCGCAATTAATTAAATATTATTGGAATCTATCTATATATATATAAAAGCGAAAATGTATGTGTGTATGTATGTACGCTTTTCCTCGATGTCCACGAAAGGCTTCTTTCAGAGAAGCGCTTGCTCGGTTCACAACATCTTAAAACTTTTTATATCATCTATAAATTGTAATTTCTCAGAGTTATCCACGGAGCTCGCCTGTCTATTTAATTTTATTGACTTTCAAACGTTAATTATTCCACATTTTCCGCATCGGCACGCGTTACATTCGGTTTTCGGTATAAAAAAAAGCGAAACTCGACTCTAATAACAGGCCAAAAGCCAGTTGTCTCAAGAGAGCTAAATAACGTTTGTTCAATGTCGACTTCGTCATATCAGACTGTAGCTTTCATTTCGCTCCTCCTAATAAATAGGGAGCGGGTTTTTAAAAACAAACAAACTGATTTATTCAAAACTGTCCCGCACAAAATGCTTACTGCTGAATACCTATCGCCGTCACATCAATCAAAAACGCGAACTTGTTTTTTAACACTTTACTATTTTCAAACTGCGCATCGTCAACGCTTCGGGTTTTTTTCACATACCCCGAAAAACACCCGGGCAACGCCGGGTACCCCTCGCTAGTATTACATAAAACAAGTATTTCCATAATTGAATGAAAAAAAAAAATTTGTCATGTTTGCTTGTAATGCGTAACGTAAACGCAAGGGAAATAACTCATTCATCCTGAATTGGCCCAAGTTTTTGAAAGTTTTCAGAAATTAATTACCTCTCCTGCTATTATGCGTGCTATTCCGGCATCTCACTAGCTGGGTTGGACAATTTTTCAAACCCATGATTATATTATTTTAAGAAATATATGTTCTTTCTATGAATTTAGGTTGAACCAACATGCTTTAATAATTTGGTACTAAATATATCCTCTTAGATGTTTCTTTCCCTATCCTTCACAGAAAATAAAATAAAATTAAGCTGTTGATAGTAAGCCCTAAGAAGGTTTACAAATTTTAGATAAGGGATTATGACTGCCAAAATGTTGGGAACCCCTGATCTAAAATATGTAAAAAAAACTGAATGTCATATGATCCAGCCACACCTATGTTTGTGAGCGAGATGCTGGGAATCGCTTATGTTGACAAACGCAAACCACTTGTTGTGTTCTAAATTAATTTCATTTTCCATTTCAGATCATCACCATTAAAATCAACGCAGTTGAATCCTGACGGCGAATTCTTCCGACGTGTTCTTCCCTCGAGTTGTATTTCTTTCTCTTCAGAGAAAGGCAAGCTAATATTTGCTGAAGCTTTGGCTTCCGGCCACATGAACTGTTATTTTAAATTGGCCTCTCAGTTTCGCACTCAAGACGAACCAGCGTTTTGTGGCCTTTCCAGTTTGGTAATGGTGCTCACAGCATTAGACGTGGACCCTGGCGTTGTTTGGAAGCGACCGTGGCGATGGTACCATGAGAACATGCTCGACTGCTGCATCCCTTTATCCGCTGTCAAGACTGAAGGCATAACTGTGGAGCAATTCACCTGCATTGCTGAGTGCAATTCACTCCAGGCAATTGTTGTGCGACCACGGATTGTCCAAATGCCTGTTGATCACTTCCGCCAAGTAAGTTATATGATTCTTTCATTCTAAACCAGCACGACTACCTGGTGTTGCCCCAAGGGGTAGAGGCATGACAATAAAATATTTATTTACGTGTTAGTTTTTCTTCACTTTCTTCTCTGTGTCCGGGCGTTGGAAATTCTGCCATGTCGACCGAATCAAATGTTCATTTGCCACCATTCTTGTTTGTTCAGGTTTGAGGCTGGTGCTCTTCAAATCCTCATTCATGCAGTCAGTCTATCTTTTCTGTCAATGAATAATAACTAAAAGTAAGTATAAATTAAAATAAAATACATGGCTTGGTAATGATTTTTCTTCACCATGCTAGACACTTCTCTTTGATGCATGCTTATGGTCACAATATTTGCATTTTAATTTACATACATGTGTGTAGTGTCTAGCTGATTTTGTTATATAAAGTGTATGATAGGAATATATATATATATATATATATATATATATATATATATATATATGCACACACATATATATATCAACAACATATAATAAAGATCAACAACAAAAAAACTATATATATATATATATATATATATATATATATATATATATATATATATATATATATATATATATATATATATATATAGTTTTTTTGTTGTTATTATCATCTTCACCTTGAAGATCGGATGTTGTTTTTTTTAGAAATTGCCCATTTTTTATTTTGGACGTAAACAAATAATATTTTTATTTATTTATTTGTTTATTTACTGTTTTAAAAATAAATAAATAAATAAAAATATTATTTGTTTACGTCCAAAATAAAAAATGGGCAATTTCTAAAAAAACATCCAATCTTCAAGGGGAAGACGCTAACCTCAATATCGTTTAAAAAAGATCAACAACAAAAAAACTACGTAAATATAAAAACGATAAAAACTAAACAGTAAATCGTCTATGGCATCATAGCGTAATGGATAAGACGCTGGACTGAAATACATAAGGTCCAGGGTCCAAGTCCTAATAATAGTCAAGCTACGCTGAAGAGGGGTAGGGCCCCGAAAAATGCATGTATGTAGATTACTGTTTTAAAAATAAATATTAATAACATTATACTTGTATTTGGCTTTATAAATATTAAATTTTCATTGATTATTGTGGTGGTTAATGGTGGTCCACGGGTAATGTTCTTTGGTAATGGAGTTCGACATAGTTCAAATCCTTTGACTAGCAGTAATCATCACTTCCTGCACTGATGATTGGGAAAGTATGAAACACTAGTGTCTGTAGGTATATAAAAATAATTATTTATAATTTATAATAAATATGTACATATATAGCAGTAAGTAGGTGTAAATTAACCTGACTCTGCCATTAAGTAACAAAACCAGGACACATGCCAGGTGTGCCATGAGTGTGACATCACCGAATGAAATGCATATGTAGGTATTAAGATTAGAAGGAAGAGAAGAAAAAGGAAAAGACGTGATTTGAAATGTATGCTCGACAAGCACGAGAGTCTTCTCCTCCTAGACTTTTGAAAGCAAGCCGGCTGACGTGGTTTGTAACAGTCAACGGGAGTTAGAGTTGCGGACAGTGTCAGGTTGTCGATAACATTTTTAAGTCGGACACAGTGGAAGCCAGATTGTGGATTGGACAAAGTCAGGATAACTTTAGAGGGTTGAGATAAGCTGGCATCAATTGACGAGCTTGACTGTAACAGAACGTAGATGTGACAGAACGTAGATGTGAACATTAGCGTGGAGAGAGTCGATAATGTCACACACATACACCCAGAGTGCAACTAATATTTATAGAATGTGTCGGAGACCATGTTTTTCTTTTTAGTTTTTTTTTTAATTACGTCCACTCCTAACAAGGCATATCATCACTTGGACGTAAGCGGCTACTATTTGAGACCATGCCTAGGAAAGATTAACAAGATGTTGGTTTACATTACATTTAAACTTCTGCATATCAGTATAGTCAGGGAAGCAGGTAGCAGGAAGGGAATTCCAAAGTCTAGCTGTTCAAGGGAAGAAACTATTAGAGTTGAAAACTTTCTAGCATTTAGGGACTTCAACAGTGAAGGAGTGAGATTTTGTTGCTAAGCTGTTTTGTCGGGAATATGTACGTTGAGGGGGCACAAGTGCAATGAGTTCATCAGAGCACATTGCATTAAAATATTTGTAAAACAGGCACAGAGATGCAATACTGTGGCGATGGGACAGGGGCTGGAGCTTAATTGACAAAGTGGGACCTATTAGACTGAAGACTTTTTTAGGCCCTATCCAAGAGGGAGAGGCTAGTGGTAGATGCACCAGCCCAGATGTGGCAACAACACTCCATGCATAGGTGAATGGTGACCTTGTAAAGGTACAGTACACTCAGGTATCTTCTAGTTCAATAGAGGGAGCCGACCTTCTTTGCAGCAGCCTTTATTTTATTTTTTTATGCTTGTGAACCTGTGCTTGCCCCCTCGAGAGCCGCTAATGTGAGAGACGACGACATGGCCAGAAAAGAAAATGAAGGAATAATCCAGGGCACACAAAATTGGGATTGGCAATTGTTGTCCAACAGAGGTCACGTGGTTTTATTACAATGCCACTTCAGTTGATATTATTGTAATTGAATTTTATCATTCTCAATTTGAAAAATCAGCTTTTTCACAAATGAACGTTACCTTTTCTTTCAGGTTATTAAAACATACACGCAGCAAGATGATGTATTTCTCGTCGCCACTTACTCTCGGAAAATCCTTGATCAAACCGGAGATGGACATTTCTCGCCGATTGCTGGTTATCATCCAGGTCAGGATTTGGTCCTCATCATGGACACAGCTCGTTTTAAATACCCACCTCATTGGGTGAAACTACCTCATCTTTTAGAAGCGATGAATGCCCTTGACAAGGATACAGGTTGGTATATGATTCTATTTGTTTTTTTTTTTATTTCCTGGTTGAAATTGAAATAAAATAAAGAAGGAAAGATTTAATAACTGTCGACCAAGAGAAAAATCTATCAGGTATATGTATACAATGTGTTGATGTTATATATTTGTGACTGCGTAAGTAATGATTAAGTTAGCGAGTGTGAATTTTGATAAGGGTCACATTAGTAGCATGTCAGGATAACCGAGGCAAATAGAATTATACCCAGAAATAGATGCTATGAGGAAGCGGATCAAGCTTTCTAGACAAAACATTATCAAATGATATGAGGATGACATGAGTCACGTTTTCAGGTGAGAGAAATGAGGGCTTTTCAAATCAGTCTCTCTTGGGAAGCGGTACAGATGAGACAATTCACGAATGTAACAAACTAAGCTGAATTTACGATGCCTGTGCCCACCTTTGTCTTTCAATTCCCAAGTTTAATTTTATCTAGGTCGTCTATCTCTCCATAAGTAAATTCTCTCTCCAAATAAAACCTTGAAAACACGACAGTCTCTTTGTGTCACTCATCAATGGGAAGTTTATTGTATAAGTTAAAAAGATGATCACAGCGACACATGAAATGCGACAAAGATGAAAAGATACGATGATGCTGAGAAATGAAAGACCAGCATCCATGCATCCGTTTCTGTTGGTGTCTTGTTCATTCATGAGTGAGAACGGACATATGCGATTTCACATTAACGAAACTGTCACATTTGATAAAAGTGTAACAAGGTATGGAAGTGAAAATTAGCTATTGAGGGTTGAGGACATGTGTTGCATGGAGAGAAATGATATAATGGATGTGTAATGTAAATCTTAAAGGTAGGCTTAGTTCTAACGAACTTAGAGGAAGATTAAATCTGGACAGTATATGAAGATGCAGACTTTGATGGCATGGTCATGTTAAAAAAATGGGTAAGACTTATTTATTGGGTTAGTAGATGTAGATTATTTGAGATAGCAGATCCAGAATGGGATAAAGTGATAGAAATGGGAAAAATAAAGACCTTTTCAGAGATAGTTTAGGTTGGAAGTCAATCTTTTTAAAGTTGTTCAACACATGCCAGCATTTGAAACTGACATTAAACTGATGATGATGATGATGATGATGATGATGATGATGATGCTGGTGGTGATGGTGATGATGATGATGATGATGATGATGATGATGGAACAAAATAATCTGACGACACATTTGTAGAATTTGATAAAAAAATTAACAATTACTAGACAACTTCTTAACCACTACTAATAATACGCTATCTGAGAGCTCTTCATTCAAACTACTGAGCTTAACATTCACAGGCAACAGGAGTTGGAACAAATACAGTGAAGACATTGCCAAGGTTGCTGCAAACAAGGTGGATTCTCTCTACCGTGCTAAAATTACTCACATTTGAGAGTATTTTGTATCTCTACAAAGCCACCATTCGCCCATGCATGGAATATTGTTGCCACATCTGGGTTGGTGCATCTACCACTAGTCTCTCACTCTTTGACATGGTCCAAAAAAGAGTCTCCAATCTAAGAGCTCCCACACTATCAACCAAGCTCCAACTACTGTCCCATCACTGCAATGGTGTATCCCTGCGCCTGTTTTACAAGTAATTAAATGGGATGTGATCTGACGAATTCGTAGCATTTGTGCCCCCTTCATGTAAATATCCCTAACTCAAGAAACAGCAAAACCCATCCTTTTACTATAGAGGTTCCTCTGTCAATCAATTTTTGGTATACAAATGTGACTTTGCACACACATTTTCGTTAATTTGAAACTTGATATATAGGGTATTTAGACCTGTGGAATAAATTCAATTTATTTTTTAGCCAGCAAAAATAGCTGCTAAGGAGTCAAAATAGAAAAATCAGAACTTAGCAGACATAAGTCGACTTAAAGTGATACATTAAACAGCATAAATTAAAAACATTTTGATGTCCATCTGTCTTTAGTTCAGATGATAGCGAATAACACTGAAGAATTAAATGTTTTGGTTTTGATTCTAGCTGATAGCACCCAAATCATATATTTTTTTAACCTTTGAAGTTACTGCTATATATATTGGGTACAATATAATAATCAATAGAGTATTGGCTCTATGATAATAAATATAAAATCTGCATAAATTAAAATATCATATTTAAGCATATGTTATGACTGGACAATGCCAGACGGTGTGCTCTTTTTTATTGCAAACAAGGTTTATTGCAACTTAGAACATAAGGAGCTACTATTTGGAATCATGTCTAAAAGGAGATTGTGGGGAGTTGTCTGTTTACATTTAAACTTCTGAAAGTGAGTACAATGAACGAAACAGGGAGGGAATTCCAAAGTTTAGCATTTTGAAAGAAGAAACTATTAAAGTAAAATCTTTCTGGCATCAAAGGATCTCAACAGTAAAGAGGTAGTATTTTGATGCTTGTTGGGTTATTGGGGAGTATGTATTTCAAGGGGGCACAAGTGCTAGGAGTTCATCAGAGTATATTATACACTTGTATTAAACCTACAAATGTGTCAGATAATTTTGCCCCACCCTGTTTATTATCTTCATCAACTGACACAACTTGTCATAGCCTCCAATAATAATACTTTATACAGTATATGCAATGTTTCAAGCAAACTACACTAAGTAAGATACTTAATATTTTCATCCATACCTGGTGTAGAAACGAGGCTCATGATTAACTCTCTTGGTGTGATGGACCCGTAGATTTGTCTGCCTGCTGTTTTCAACTGAAAGTACAGGGGCCCTAACTCTTTGGTAGCGCTTAGAGCGGCTGCTCTATCATCAGTTATATAATATCGGGATAGTTGTAGTGCCATATCACACATGGAAAGGGACCCTGCTGCTATCTCTGGTGGCAGCAGGGTTCCTTTCCATGTGTGATATGGCACTACAACTATCCCGATATTATATGGTGGGCTTTCACAAGGCCACAACTTTCTAGGCAGGACTCGGCTAATGGACCACTGTGTGTGTATACTTGGCATCAAAACTGGCCCACTTTGCTCAACACTCTCTCCTCAACCTGAAATTAAACAAAAATGAAATAAAATGACGACCCTAACAAATATCACAATCAAACCAGAAAACCACCCCCCAAAAAAGACAAATTGAAACATGGCCGGAAGTCTGTGGAAACAGCTCCCAGACCTAGTTGCCCCCCCCCACCTTCTGCCATTGATGAGGCATCTGTCCGTCAAGTTGAGGCTGCCATTTTGGAACATCGGCGCATTACTATTCACCAAATAGCCCAAGATGTCAAGATTAGTACAGGGTCTGTGGAAACTATCATTCATGACCATTTGTACATGCATAAGGTGTCTGCCAGATGGATTCCCAGGTTGCTCACACCATTCCAGAAGCGAGAACGCGTCGAGTGCTCGAAGATGAATTTGGAGATGTGTCAAGAAGGAGTCAAAGTTTTTCAAAAGACTGATTACACAGGATGAAACCTGGGTCCATCACTATGATCCAGAGACCAAAGCCCAGTCAATGCAGTGGAAGCACTTGGACTCACCACCTCCAAAGAAGACAAGGGTGTAGCACTCCACTGGCAAGGTCATGCTCACAGTCTTCTGGAACCATGACGGAGTAGTGATGACAGATTTCCTGGCAAAGGGTACCACAATTACAGAAGCCTATTATGCTTCACTTTTGAGGAAATTAAGGGAAGCTATCAAAATCAAGAGGCGGAGCAAGATCAGCAAAGGTACCCTCCTCCTGCAGGACAATGCTCCGGTCCACAACTCGCATGTTGCCAGATCAGAAGCACGGGCGTGTGGTTATGAAATCCTTCTCCATCCTCCCTACTCTCCTGACCTTGCACCCTCTGACTTTCATCTTTTCCCAGCTATGAAGTTGTTTTTGAAAGGAAAGCATTTCCCAGATGATGCAGCCTTGATTTCTGAAGTCACGTCGTGGTTGGAGGACCAACCTGGAGTGTTCTAGAAAAACGGTCTCCAGAGCTGCATCAAACGATGGGAGAAATGCATAACTCTGGGTGGTTCTTATGTAGAGAAAGACTAATGACTGTGCCAAGTTTCGTTGCTCTACTGCTATGGGAAGTGGGTCAGGAGTATTACTTATTGCATGCCCCTCGTAGGGGTGAATGTGCAAAAAAATCAACAAAAAAAAAACATAGGTACAGGAAGTTGTTCACCGATGTACAGAAAAAGAAGCTGAAATAAAATTATTAATCAAGATGTGGAAGATGATTGGAACCAAAGACTGAATAGAGAGGCCAATGATTTTTGCAACAGTTGCAGCTATCAATGGACAACGCTTAGGGTTTTTCCTTTTATGCACACGCACACCAGAGCTTAACTGAATTACAAAAAGTACTTATCTTGGACCAAGCAGGGAATAAGGACCTTGGCCAGCTTCACTTAAAAAATAACAGATTTCGGGTGAGCAGTTTTTGCGACTAAAAGTGTTTTTTATTTTTATATATTTACACAACTTTAATTAATCTTAAAAAATAATAAAAAACAAATAAATATGGATTTGTATTGAAAACACACACAGATAAAAAAATGACTCTACATGAAAAAAAAAAATCAATCTTGGTTACGAAAATCTGCAAAACATTTGCAAACTTTCAGTTATTTCATATTTGTTTCTGCCCTTGAAAACTTTAAAAGGTTCTAAATTTTCAATCATTATGCTGGTTGTTATTATTATTTTTTGTTTTGTTTTGTAAATATATAAATACTAGCTGTACCCTGGCACGTGTTGCTGTGGCTCGATTTTATATTTTGTTATATACGAACATGAAACAGACGTTTCCAACCGCAAAAAAGAAGAAGAAAAAGGAAGAAGAATGGGACAAAAACAAATGGGTTCCTAGTGCCGAAAATACTGAAAAAAAGAAAAAGATAAAAAAAAGAAATAAACAATGAAAATAGAGAGAAAGGCATTGAACAAAGGGAAATGTAACTGAAATGATTTATGATATGTTTATAAAAAACCAAAAAAGAAAAGAGATTGAAAAGACATCGAACAAAGAGCAAAGAAACGGAAGAAAAATTAAAAAAGAAAGAAACGATGTTAAAGTTGCCGAAGGAAGAGGAAAAACGGAAAGAGAGAAGAAAAAACCAACAAAAAGGAAAGAGCCTGAAAACAGAAACTGAGGAAAGTAAAAAAAGAAGAAATAAATAAAAATAAAAAGAAACGGTGTTAAACTTGCCGAGAAAAGAGGAAACACGGAAAGAGAGAAGAAATAAATTTGAGCAATGGGAAGTTTGGGAGAACACAAAACAGATAAAAGGTACATGTCAAACCTAAAAAAATACAATCGAAAAATTAAAAGAAACGATGTTATAATCAATGAAGGACACGAAATAAAACGGAATTGAAGTATTATAAATTTTATTTTAATGAAAGAAAATGTAAAAGTTTTTTTGTTTTGTTTTATTTTTTATTTTTAAGAAATGATGTTATGAATGCCAAAGGATGCGAAATAAAACGGAATTGAAGTATTATAATTTGTATTTCAATGAAAGAAAATGTAAATTTTTTTCTTATGTTTTATTTTTTATTTTTAATCAACATATAAGTAAGCGTGGTGCGTTTCACGTAAATTGCAATCCAGTTTTTATGAAAACCTTATCCGGTGTTCGTCCGTAATTGTCTCCTGTGAACGGTCATGGACGGTATAAATGGGTGATGGTGGAAGTATGAATTTATTAGAGAGAGAAAACTTTACTACTTCCATTGATCGTAACCAGTTTTGGTAGTGAACTCTCAGCAGATAAAATATAGGAAGCTCCGATCAGTGACGTAGTGGATAGATAATATGCCTATAACACGCTGCAGATATTGTGATGCAGTTTGTGCATAGTACATCTGCATAAAATGTCTAGATTTTCAATCCTATTAAAGTCAAACTCGGAGGGGAAAAAATGAGTCATTTTATTTATATAGAGAAGAGATATTACTTGCCGTTTTGTTTTGTAAATATATAAATATATTACTTGCCGTTTTGCTTTGTAAATATATTACTTGCTGGCGACAATTTTAAATGTGATATTCATTCAAAATATGGTAAAAATATTAATCCAAATTTTGGTTTAAATAATTTTATTAAAAAATATTATTATTTATTTATTTTTATGTATTTATTTTTTTAAATAATATACCAATCCAAAGATTAATTACAGCTGTGTAAATATATAAAAAAACGCACTCTTGCTTGCAAAAACCGCTCATATGTACCAAAGTGAAGGTTAAAGCGATGTCACCCAAAATCTGTTCTTTTCTTAGTGAAACCGGCCAGGGTCCTTATTATCTTGTGTTGTGTTATTGTAGTACGATCACAATGGTGGTTGGGTTAAAGTTGTAAAGGTTCAACTTTCACATTTAGAGTTATAAATTATTCATGCTTAAAGTATTGATAAAAAATGTTTCTTTTAAATTTATTTTTTCCTTTATAGTTCTTTTTCTTTTTGATTTTTTGTTATTTAGGTTTGCCTCGAGGTTATATAATGTTGCGTCGCAAAGAAAATTCTAGTCCGCTCCTTTTGTTCCGAATTTCATCAGCTCTCACCTTAATGCTTCATTCACAATTACCGACAGACATTTTGTTATTTTTGAAAAAATGGCAGAATTTCTTGTGGGAGAAAATCGAACATGAGCAACCGACTGAAGTCACCATTATCAACGCAGTCCAAAAGTTGCTATCATTCACCGCAGAACTAAGTTCGCAGCATAAACTTCTGGAATTTCACATTTTAAAAGAGGATTGCCCTTGTGATTTGGTGGAAGAATACAAGGAATATGGTTGTGCCATGCAAAAATTGTTGCAGGAATTGGAGGCTACTAAATTATTCCTTCTTATCAGAGACATTATGAAACTAAAAAAGGATGGTGAGTAAAAATTTGCTTTCAACAGAAACACCATCTAGGAATGCTTTTGTTTTTGTTATAGGAGAACAAATGAACCGTAATACTTTACGTTTTTTCCTTTTTTTTTTTACATGGGGGTGTCACCACTTATCAAGGCCTGGAAGCCACTCGGGCATAAGGATTATTATGTGTACAGTAATCAATGGGATAGTGTCGTAGTAATCGTTAGTATTGGAGATTTGATAAAGTGTCTTACTTAAGGGGGTGGTTCATCAGGAATTTGTTTATGTTGAACTTGAAGGCATCCAAGTTGTAGTCAGGTGGGAAACAGGCAAGTTGGAATGACTTCATAGATACACACACATACAAAGTTCGTTTATATAATAGTAGACAGATTTTATAGAATTTCATTTATAGAAACTGTCTGAAAAGAAATTTGTTTAATTTTGTTATTGTTATGTTGTTATTCTACCGGAAAACACCAGAAACTATTAAAATGGTCGATTATTTTGATGAAATTATAATAGTCGATTATTATGATTAGTAAAAGTATAATTGCTGGATATAAATATTTTATGGATGTGAAAAGTTATGTTAAGTTGAAATATTTATCTTTAATCGCTGTCAGGAATGTTACGTCGATGTTAATTTGACAGATGGAATTTTGATGCCTCCGTTCAGATTTGAAAGACAAACGATACCTCCTGTAGGCGCAGCTGCGCATGTAATTGTGTGGCAAGGGTTGCGCAATCTCCAACCACACCTCTCCTGAATCGGCACTGCTTGAGTCCAGTGGTAAGGAGAAGTCCAGGACGACTGGAAACAATTCCGAGATAAGCGGAGAGCACATACAGCACCTGGAAGTCACAAATGGTTACCCATCCGGTACTGGCCAGGCTCATTATTGCTTAACTTCGGTGATCTGATGGGAACTGGTGTGTCAAACATGATTATGCCGTATATAGATGGAATTTAGGCTAACTATAAAATAAGCAAAAATATGTGACAAAATACCCAATAAAGATCTTTAGGCTACGTGTGGTGGTGACGTAATAAAAATATAGTTTTTGAGATGCAGACATGGGAGATCAGTTTCGATACTCAACGCATTAGAGAGGGATGGGGTTTTTATGACGGGACACTTATAGAAATAAGAAGGGGGTGACTTAGAAAAATTAAATCTTATATAAAGCATGCCAACTCTGGAAAAGAACCCAGCAAAGAATAAATGATTATATATTAAAATATAATCCCTGTTTGAGCATTTTCACTTTCGGAGAGAAGCACCTTTAATTTCAGGATGCATGGAAGGAAGATTTGAGGCATGTTTCCGCTGCTGTTCAAACCGACAACAATTCCTGTAAAATTTTAATTCATATATACACACATCAACACCCAGTAGAGCATACAGCAGACAAATCACATATCAGAACGTTAACACTCCTAAGTTAAAATTATAGAACACACATCTGTTATATATATACACCCATATATATATATATATATATATATATATATATATATATATATATATATATATATATATATATATAAGACAAACATATATGTGCTCACCATACAGCTATGATATTACAACCCCAAAGAACTGTTATTTGTCCCTTTTGTTACATGTCTGTTGTTAAAATGTTTATACCAGTAGACATTACACAAGTCAGACATACGTATGTAATATATACATCCGTCCATGTCATACAGAACCCCCTACAATACAATATATTCCTTCTAGTGCTGTATACACACGGTCATATAGATGCCTCCATTTATATACAGTCATATATAGACCCCCCCCCCCCCCGCAATGTAACATTATAATAACATGGACGTTTGATTCTGCACATTCAGTTTTTTCAAAAAGATCTTTTAAAACAAATTCAATTCTTTTCAGAAAAGGTTATTCTTGCAAGGAACGATACAGTTTTTTCCTTTTTACATTTTATATTAAACTTATTTAAATTTTGTTCGTAATTTCCAACATTTTTATTCAATAAAAAAAATCCTAAACATATTTCTTTTGTTTTTTGAATCTTTAAGATAATGATTAAAAACGTGGATTATTCAGAATTTTTATGTTGAACTCTGGAATCTATATGGAATTTGAAACTGAACACTTTATTTAATCTATGAGGGTAAATTATTCTTGTTCTGTCAACTATGCATTTCTACTGATCTTTCTCATGTTAAACATTTATTAAATCCAGATTTTCCTTCATTTCCTTCCACCTTCTTCTAATTTTGTCCCAATCTAGAGTGCCCCTTTCTGAGGAGTTGAATTTTCCTCACATTAAAACTTACCTCATCATGGGGAGACAAATAAATAGGGACGAGTTTGATACCCAAACCTTTTCAAAAAATTAGCAAATTTCTGTTTATTAATATTTTTTTATTCTAAATTTTAAATGCCTTTGTAATTGAAACCTTATTTTAAATTTTGGTGCTTATTTACATTGGTGATTTTTTTTTTTTTTAAACCAAGTGAAAACGTTATTCCGTGTCATGGCTAAATTAGTATAAATTCCAAAAATTATGAAAACTGATCCAGTAGAAAATGTGCCACTTGTATTTGTAATAAAAACTCATCCTATATTCACGATTACATTCTGTTTAAAAATGGCGGATACTTAAGTCAAGGGAGATAAGTCAGTTTGTCATACTGAATTGGTCGCACAACTCTTCCACACACGATAAAACTTGATAATTTGATAAATTATTTTTCTATTGGATCATTTTTTGTGATTTTAGGAATTCTTTTAGTAGATCACCAACATAAATAAGCACCTAACTTTTTTTTAAAGATTGTGGACATAGTTTTTTTTTTTACTATTTTCAGCCGAAAAGCAAATGGCCAAATCCTTATGCCAGACATGTCGAAAGCTGTCAACTTTTGATGACACACGAAAGCCGACGACCCAAATTGTACATGATGTCCACTTGATTACAATGTTACTCTTCAGCTGGCCGTTATGTTCTATCACTGAACGAAGGACGTTAGATGACCATTGTTATTTACCGATGAACAAAGTCTTGCATGACTATATCGAGCAACAATTAACACCCAGTCTGCTCAAAACAGAAGTGACTGGACTCTCACGACAGCTGTCGGTCATTTTAAGACTCTATGCACAACAGCAAACAAAAACAGAGAATTGAGTGACATATTTTTTTTTTCCTCCAAAAGAAAATTACACCAGATTGAGGAGGAGGGGTTATTTTAATAATTTTATATATTTTTATTTTATAAAGTGTTGCTGAGGGTGAATGTTGGGTATAAATTGTTGTCACTTGTGTTCTACAATCCAATACCACTTAGTTGTTTTTCTGTAATGGTTACCGTTGTTACTCACAACAAATCAGGTTACTTACTTACTTACTTGTCTCTTCTCTAAGTAATATACAACAGGTTTTAACACCTATACTACCTCATAAGATAATGCAAGGCCAGATTATTTCCCTTTATAGTCTTTTTTTATAATGTTGTATACAAGAAAAAATACTTGGCATTGTCCAGGAGCCATAATAATAATATTAATAATACAGTATTACATTTGGTAAGTGATATATCTTATGGAAAAAGTGCTCAATGCAATAGATAGAGCACATGTTTAAACACTGTGTTGCCTAGGATAAAAAATTGTAGTCAATGTAATTTAGCCCCAGATTGTATTGGCTTAGATGCAGAGCCAGATTTACGTCCATATGAGACTCCCCTCCTCTTCTTATTCCTTAATATACAACATACTTTATTTACCATTTTCCAAATTTTTTTATAATTAGTTAAAAACTTTAATTTTAATATTTCTTAAAATAACATGATTTAACACCACAACTCGTGCTACGAGGGGGCGTTCAATAAGTAATGCCCCTGACCCACTTCCCATAGCAGTAAAGCAACAAAACTTGGCATAGTTATTAGTCTTTACATAGGAACCACTCAGAGTTATGCATTTCTCCCATCGTTTGATGCAGCTCTAGAGACTGTTTTTCTAGAACACCCCAGGTTGGTTCTCCAACCACGACGTGACTTCAGAAATCAAGACTGCATCATCTGGGAAATGCTTTCCTTTCAAACACAACTTCATAGCTGAGAAGAAGTGAAAGTCAGAGGGTGCAAGGTCAGGAGAGTAGTGAGGATGGGGGAGTATTTCATAACCACACGCCCGTGCTTTTGATCTGGCGACATGCGAGTTGTGGACTGGATCGTTGTCCTGCAGGAGGAGGGTACCTTTGCTGATCTTGCCCCGCCTCTTGATTTTGATAGCTCCCCTTAATTTCCTCAAAAGTGAAGCATAATACGCTCCTGTAATTGTGGTACCCTTTGCCAGAAAATCTGTCATCACTACTCCATCCTGGTCCCAGAATACTGTTAGCATGACCTTGCCAGCGGAAGGCTGCATCCTTGCCTTCTTTGGAGGTGGTGAGTCCAAGTGCTTCCACTGCATTGACTGGGCTTTGGTCTCTGGATCATAGTGATGGACCCATGTTTCATCCTGTGTAATCAGTGTTTTGAAAAACTTTGACTCCTTCTTGGCACATCTCCAAATTCATCCTCGAGCACTCGACGTGTTCTCGCTTCTGGAATGGTGTGAGCAACCTGGGAATCCATCTGGCAGACACCTTATGCATATGCAAAAAATAGTCATGAATGATTGTTTCCACAGACCCTGTACTAATCTTGACATCTTGGGCTATTTGGCAAATAGTAATGCGCCAATCTTCCAAAATGGCAGCCTCAACTTGACGGACAGATACCTCATCAATGGCAGAAGTGGGGTAACCAGGTCTGGGAGCTGTTTCCACAGACTTCCGGCCATGTTTGAATTCACGATGCCAGCGTTTTACAAGATCATGTGATGGAGCATTATCACTATAAGTTTCTTTCATTTCATCAAAAGTCTCCTGTGGTGTGCATCCTTTCAAATACAAAAACCGGATCACTGCTCGACATTCAACAGGCTCCATTTTACACCTGACTCAGTTCAAACACCTGTAAAACAGAAACTACAATTAGTTCAAAGCTCTAATTTTCCACATAACCCTTAGGGATATAAGTCATTGCACATTCAAAATTTCAGCTAGATCAGACAACTGGAAGTGGGTCAGGGGCATTACTTATTGCATGCCCCTCGTACTAACCTGATAAAGGCCACACAACAAACACAAAGTGTATAAATCATAAACTTCCAGCAAAAACTTTCTGTGAATTAAAGTAAACTGTAAATTTCATGGTTGCTTTATTCTTTTATTTAAGAATGGAGTACTTGCGGGGGGGGGGGGGGTCTAACAAAGATTGCCAATATCCATAAGTTAACTGACTGATTTTGAACTTAGCACACGCTGGTCATCTATTTGTTTCATTAATCATTTCAACCGCACGCCTGTGGAACTCTGTTCCATCTGCCTGCTTCCCACCGGACTACAACTTGGATGTGTTCAAGTCCAACGTTAACAAATTCCTAATGAACCGCCTCCTTAAGTAAACACTTCATCAAATCTCCACACTAACGTAATGTACTTGCAATAACCCTTATCCCTGAGTGGCTTCCGGGCCTTGATAAGTGGTGATCACTGTGTAAAAAAAAAAAAAAAAAAAATGTCTTCCATTTATTGATCTAATTCACTATGTTACATATGGACCAGGGCAATATTTAAATGTAACAATAAAATGCAATAAAATGCAAACACAGGGGTATGGGTGGGCATTTATGGATAACAAATGCTTATCACAGGCAGACAAATCTTCTGCAGTAGGAGTATGTTCATGGGTCCCAGATTGGGTTCAAATTTCCTTTTTTATACAAAAAAGGTTTGAAACAAATAAACAACAATTATTTTCTGTGAGACGGGCGGATACAAAATAAACACAAAAATCGAACACAATAAAATTTGCAAGAGATAACGAAACAAACACTTTCAAATAATATAAAACTAAATTTATTAATGATAAGGGGAAAGAAAGATTTAACAAAAACAAATATATTCAAAGCTAATGGGATTGGGGAATATTTTTAACATACTAACTGAAAGAGAATTCTATAACAGACAGACAAAAGGTAACCGGCAGTAACCAGTCCATATGAGGAAAAGTCCGATCTCCAGCTCGACAGAGAAAGAAAGTAAAATTTGTTTTTTTTTTCACTTAGAGTCAATTCTTTTCTTTGAACAATTTGCCATTGCTGCAGTCAGTCCAAGTAAAATCTTTTGTGAGGGAAGAAAGATTCAAACCCAAATCCAGTCTCTTGATGCTGTGCGACACATTTCAGTTCCGCGTGGGAGACATAAGTTCCAACGATGACTTCGCAGACATTTCTGATTTGTTTCTTTTCTTTTTAAACATGCCTGTCGGCATCCGTTTTGGGTTATCCAAAATATCTTTATTGAGGGATTAATTTAGATATCTTTTTTTTTGTCTTTGCCAACTTCGGAAATGTGACATCGCTTTGGTTGTCCAGAACACGTTTTACGTGGTCAAACTCTTTTTCACAACTCCTCGCACGAGGGAATTATTATATTTTCTTTCTTTTTTTCCGCCCCTCGATTCTAAAAATAGAATTGACGAAATCCGGTTCTTTCCTTATTCTCTTTCTTGGCACGGCACAGTCACTGGGTGCGTTGACCTAGAGCGACCTGTCGCTTGCCTTCATATTGGGGGAGGTGGGAGGTGTTTGGTGCTAACGTCGACCGAACGTTTTTCAACTCCTTCGTTCTCTGTTTCTCTCTCTCTCCGTGGGTGATGAAATCCGTAGTGGGGTTTTTCCTCTGCTTCCGAGATCGGATCGCGGTGTAGTAACTGTTCCGCCGTCACATGTCACTCTCCCTGTCCTCGGCCAAGGAAAGAGAATCTCTCCAGACTGGTTTTAATATTAGGTTTTGGGTGGATTCTCGTTCATGCCAATCAAATATCTACTGTATATATTACTAATAGAATACTAAAACAATACTTGATGTCGAGGTGGCTGTTTGTGACAACTGTAATCCTAATAAGTCTCTTGAAAAAATACACTTTTTTTAAAGGAGAGTCAGCATTTATCAAGGACCCAGTAGTCATCAAAGCAACAACGTTAGTTATGGAAATTTGGTTTAGTTTGATAATTTAAAGGGTCAGCTCAGCAAGAACTTGTTTACATTGGACTTCAAGATGACCATATTATGGTCAGCTGGAAAGCAGGCCAGCAGAACAAGAGTTCCACAGGTGGGCAGTTCTAGAAAATAAGTTTTGCTCATGAAATCCACATTTAGATTTAGACAGAGAAAAAGAGTGAGGGAAATTGTTGACAGTAGTTTTAGCTAGACAAATATGTTTTATGAAAGTTTTGCAAGGAGAAACCATAGATTGGAGCTCAGATGAGTACTTGCCATAATTATAACAAATATTTGAAAATTTTCCGGGGGGTACAGAATTTTATAATGGCTAAATACGGACCAAAAAGCATAATGAATTTAAAAAATAAAAAATGAAAATAAAAGTTAGCTAACCAGGTTTTGTTCCTCACTTATCAAAGCTAAATCGAGGAAAATACGATTTAAAACAAACAAAAATATATGACGGGGGCAGGAAAAACAAAAACAAAAAAAAAACAGAAATAAACGGGGGAAAAATTACATAGAGACTAAACTAAGTCCAAGAAGATTTTCTTTTTGCTTGCAAAGAGAAGGTCTCAAAGACTTAATAAAAAGAGTCTCTAAAATTTTCAAATGATAGGGAGAGTGTGACTTACTAAGGATCGTAAACATGTCAGCACTGAAATTCGTGGCACACACATGGTTATTTATGAGATGGTCGCAAATCGCAGAATCATACGTATTACTCAGGACATCCGAGGGTGAAAAATTTGCATAAAGAATTTTTGAAGGCACATGCTGTTTCAAACGAAAATCTAATCTTTGCGATGTTCGCCCAACATAGTGCGCACTGCAACTACATTTAAATAAATAAATAATAGAATTATTATGGTGGGGGAGAAGAACATCTTTGCGAATAGACGGCAATATAGGCCTGGTTGAAAAAACAAATCGCAGATTCGATGCAAAATAACACCGTTGCACAGACAAAGAAATTTGCTTAGCAAATCGGTCACTGATGTTACCTAGCCAAGGTAGACATAGGTACACAGGACATCTATTAGCTATAATTTTTTTGGGTTTATGAAAATTGGAAACTTTCTTATTTATAGTAGTTTCAACAATATCCAAGGGGTAACCATTATTACAAAGGGTCTTAGTGATAAATTTGAGTTCGTCATCCAGATTCACTTCAGAACAAATCATCAAGGCCCTATGTGCTAAAGTCTTGATTAAATTATATTTTTGGTTTATAGGGCAAAAAGAGTCCCAACGCGTATAGAAACCTGTAAAAGTTGGTTTACGATAAACAGAAGTAAGAAAACACGAGAATGTCTTGGACACAAAAACCTCCAAAAACGAAAGAGTAGAATTTGTTTCCTTGTCTACTGTAAACTTAAGGGCTGGATGAACATTATTAAAGGACACAAAAAAAGCATCCGCATTCGTCTCGTTGTCAAATAAGCAGAAAGTGTCGTCAACGTAACGAAAATAAATGTCCGGTTTATGCAAACCAGACAATAGACCCTCTTCATGAAAACCCACAAAGATATTAGCCAACGCTGGTCCCAATGGGGAATCCTTGGCCACACCATCCGTCTGTCTGTACATAATATCGTTGAAACTGAATTCTACTGATATGGTTGTGAATTTCATCAATTCTAAAAAAATATTTTCTGGTATTGGGGGAGTCGGAAGTTTACTCCGATATAAAGCGTCAGCACAAATATTAATAGTCTCTAACAATGGGATGCAAGTAAAAAGACTGGAAATATCAAAGTAACACATAAATTTTTCTGAATAACAATAGAACAGAGATAGGCTAGCAACTTCTTTTCTGTGGTAAAACGATTGCAGGAAAAAGAAATGGACATCACCTACCAGGTTTCGAAGCCAGTTTTGAACTCTGACAATAGGTGCTCTGAGCAGCTCCTGCCCAAATGTGGTAACACTACTCCATTCTAGGATGTATTTGGTTCATATACAGATAGCCAATTACATCAGCAGTGAGATATCTACTTGAGCGGTAGAATGATCCAACCGGTTTTCCAGCAATTTCATGTATTGTTCTATTTCAGATCTGGTGTGAACTATTCATTTCATTTGAAGCCAGATGTGAATCAGAGCGTTGATGATGGAAAGAGAGAAGCTTGGTTTTAGATGCATTAAAATTAACACTTCTTTCCATATTGCAAGGTGGTCCTGGATATGACCTTAAACTATATCCGATAGTGAGGCCCCAGCTTGCAGGCTCTGGGGAGTGTGGAGCCACCCTTATATTGCCATTGCTCCCAGGTCCACTCTGACCCGAACTGGTAGTACCTGTTAGGGTCCCAACTATGGGTTAAATAGAAACCGACTTAAAAAAAACAAATATACTCTATTAAAAAATTGTTCTTCAAAATCACTGGATTTGGCATTAAATAACCTGAAAAGGGTTGATATGCCGTAAAACAAAACAACAACCTTATTGCAAGTGCTAGATAATATATAGAAAAATAATTCTCATTGACAGTTAAGATTTCTCTTTTTATTTATTTATTTAAAATTCTAACACTTAGAGCTGTATATAAATGGCAGTACATTTTTAAAAAATATGCAAATAGTTTTTTAAAGTTCAAATGGGACAATAGAATTCGATTTTGAAATAATTACTTTCAAAATGAGTAGTAACTTATTTTCGACTTAGGAATCCATGAAACAGTTAAAGTATGCCATCATTTTTGATCTGAAGTCAAATCCACAGTGTCATCCATTTTTTCCCCATTTCAGTCAGATCTCTCTCCATTATCTGCTTCCAGTTAATGTTGTTTTCTTTTTTACAAAGGAGTCATTACTTATCAAAGCCCAGAGGCCACTCGAGGACAAGGATTAATGAGTGTATAGTAGTCAATCAGACAATATTGTAGTAATCATTAGTAGTGGAAATTTGGTAAATTGGATTATTTAAGGGGACGACTCATCAAGAATTTGTTTACAGTGGACTTGAAGACCGCCAAATTGTAGTCAGCTGGAAAGCAGGCAAACGGAAGAGAGTTCCACAAGTGTGCAGTTTTGAAAGAAGCTTTGTTTATGAAATCTACATTTAGGTTTAGGCAAAGACAAAGAGTGGGGGTAAATGTTATTGTGAGAAACTGTTACCCTGCCCATTACATCACTTGAAAATGCCTCTTTTTCTATTGGGCGTCTATTGAAGCACTTGGTTGGTAATTCTCTCTGGGGTCAATCTTAGGGTATATCTGAGCCAGACTAAATGTCATTTGCAGATTATTGATGATACTACCTGCTGGTTAGTGCAATCTCTGACTACTTGGTTGGTGATTCAACCGCTCCATTTGTTTCCCAGAATCCTTCTAAGGCGCTTACAATCACCTATCCGGATGAGTGACTATTTGTGGCTTCCAGTGCTGTAGGTTCTCTCCACATATCTCGGCATTGTTTCTAGTCATCCTGGACTTCTCCTTGCCACTAGACTCAAACAGTGCCGATTCAGGTGAAGTGTGATGGGGGATTGCACAACCTTTGCCACACAATTACATGTGCAGCTGCTCCTACAAGTAAATCTGTCGACCTAGTCCACAAATTCCAAAATTTCATCATGACAAGTTTCAAGAAAAAATACACGATTAAACCTGGTTCTCCAACTTCCAACGTAGACCCCTACTACCATGTCTCCTTCTCCAACATCAGGGGTCTACGTTCTAACTTTCCAGAGGTTGAAACCCAATTACATGAGACTAAACCAGACCTTTTATTTTTAAGTGAAACTGGCATTGGACAGGCTATTTCCCTAGATGAGTTTGCAATTACAGGATACTCTAACTTAACTTCTAAATCTGACCCCCAAGATCGCCATGGGCATGGAATATGTGCCTATATTAAAGATAGCTTTCCATGTGGGAAGGACATCTCCAGGGAAGATCCTAACTTACCCTATATGTGCTTCCGGGTTGCTTTAGCTCACACTACTGCATTTATATTTACTCTCTATCGCCCCCACAACAGCGGAGTTACTATCTTTCAAAGCATATCTGAGAAAATTGACCAAGTCCTTTCTACTTATCCTTCAGCTAACATTCACGTATGTGGAGACTTCAATGTTCACAACGTCGAATGGTTGACCCACTCAAACAAGACCAATGATGAGGGGAGGTTCTGTCATGATTTCTCCATTGCCTATGACCTCACTCAGATTGTTCAGGAACCTACCCGTGTGCCCGATAATGACGGCCAGTATGCGAGCCTACTAGACCTTTTTCTCACAACTTGCCCTGAACTATGTTCAGTTTCTGTTCTGTCGCCTCTTGGATCTTCCGACCACTCTGTTGTATCAATTAAGATAAAAATGAAATGTAATAAGTCCCCAGACGTACCTCTTCATCGTACAGTATATCGATACACTAAGGCTGACTGGGATAGCTTCCGTACATTTATATCTGATCTACCTCTGCATTCCATGTTTAAAAAGGATGTGTCCTCTATAGTATTAGACCTAACTGAATGGTTAATTGTAGGTATTGACCATTTCATACCCTCTAAAAAGTTTCAGCAAAAACCTAACAGCCAGCCATGGTTCTCTCCAGAATGTGCTGCTGCCATTGCGCACAGAAATCACTTTTTCCACTGCTTCAAACGTAATAGATGTATGGAAACTAAAGCCGTTTTCAGGACTGCCAGCAACCATTGTAAGAAAGTAATAAGGAACGCAAGAGAGTTGTATGCTCAATCTGTTAAGTCCAAAGTAGCTGAGCAACGGCTTGGTTCCCACCAGTTTTGGCAAATAGCAAACAGAATCCTGAACAGAAGCGTGTGCTCCATCCCAACTATTATCAATGGACCTGAGGTAATCTCGTCAGCATCAGACAAAGCCAAACTCTTTGTCAAGAACTTTGCAGCTAATTCTACCCTTTGCGACCAAGACCGCCAACCCCCAATATTTCCTCCTGTATCAGAAAACACGCTATGTGATATACGTATATCTGTACGTGATGTTGCCAAGCTAATCAAAAACCTTGATTCCAGTAAAGCAACTGGCCCTGATGGTATTCCAATTATAGTACTCAAAAAACTTCAACCTGAACTAGCGCCCATACTTACAAAACTGTTTAAACGTTGTCTTAAGGAGAATAGTTTCCCATCTCCCTGGAAAATCTCATCAGTATGCCCTGTATTTAAGAATTCAGGTGATCGCTCATCCCCCTCTCAGTACAGGCCAATAAGTCTCCTGTGCGTCATGAGTAAGTTGCTAGAATCTGTGTTAAATACAGAAGTAATCAAACATCTCAACAAAAATAACCTTCTTAGTGACACTCAATATGGTTTCCGTTCTGCTAGATCTACAGCAGATGTCCTTACAGTTATATCGCATAGGATTAGCAAATCTCTCGACGGTGGCAATCTTTCTAGGGCAATTGCTCTTGACATATCTAAAGCCTTTGATAGGGTATGGCATAAAGGTTTACTTCATAAGATCGCTAGCTATGGTATAGCTGGAAAAGTCTTCTCAATTATTAAATCATTTCTTTCTGATAGGTTCATAAGAGTAGTAGTTGAGGGGCAAAAATCAGAAGCTCACAGTATTAATGCCGGTGTCCCTCAGGGATCCATCCTGGGCCCAACTCTTTTCCTGATCTACATTAATGATCTTCCAAATCATATCCTTACATCATTTGTAGACATTTATGCTGACGACACTACCATTTATGGTACCACATCTAAGACAGTAAACGACCAAGTTCTCTCCAATTCTCTCTCCTCTGATCTTGAGCACGTAGTACAATGGGGAAAGGAGTGGCTGGTTACTTTTAATGCATCTAAAACCAAGCTTCTCTCTTTACATCATCAACATTCTAATCCACATTTGTCATCAATTGAAATGAATGGCTCTCGTCTTCAGGAGGCCTCAAGTTTTGACAAGCTTCTGGGCTTGACCATTACTCCTGATCTTAAATGGAACACGTATATCAAATCTGTTGCCAAGGCCGCTGGAAAAATGGTGGGATCTTTCTATCGATCCAGTAGATATCTCACTGCTGATGCTATTCTCTATCTATATAAGAGCCAGGTACGTCCAAGGATGGAATACTGTTGCCACATCTGGGCAGGAGCTGCTAGAAAGGACTTGTCCTGCCTTGATAGAGTTCAAAATAGACTTCGTAGCCTCGTAGGAGATGTCCTTTTCTCCTCCTTGCAACCTCTATCTCACAGAAGAGATGTTGCGAGTTTGTCTCTGATGTATCGTTATTTTCATGGAAAGTGTTCAACTGAGCTTCAATCTATGGTCGCCCCTCGCCAAACTTTCACAAGAAACACTCGTCTAGCTGTAAACACTATCAATAATTTCCCCCACTCTTTATCTGTGCCTAAACCTAAACGTAGATTCCATGAACAAAGCTTCTTTCTTAGAACTGCACGCCTGTGGAATTATCTTCCGTTTTCCTGCTTTCCGGCTGACTACAATATGGTTGTGTTCAAGTCTAAAGTAAATAAGTTCTTGATGAGCCGTTCCATATAAGTTATTAAATTTACCAAATTTTCATTACTAATGATTACTATATTGTCCAATTTCTACTGTACACTCTTTAACCCTTATCCTTGAGTGGCCCCTTGGCCTTGATAATGTGGTGATGCCTTTGTAAAAAAAAAAAAAAAGGGGGCATCCTTTGTCTTTCAGGACTGAACGGAGGCATCATCGACTTAGAATCATCTAATTTCTTTTCTTGCCTGATTTTGAGATGCCAAGTTCCACTTCCATAAAACAATATGAACAAGACGTTGCTATTGCAGAATCTTAATTTAGATCTGATGATAAAGTTTTTGTTTCTTCGGATCTTTTAATTTTTACCTTTAAGAACACAAGTACATTTTGAATTACTTTTGACAATCGAACAATCTTAGGAAAATAAATGGGTGAAAGGTGATACTATACATGTGAACATAGAATGCCTTTGCATTTTATTATGGAGGTTCTTATTATTTCTTTATATTTACAAATTATTTATTCATCAAATTAATCAAAATTAAAAATTAAACATCAATAAAATCATTGAATTTTATTCTTTTCTTAAAAAGCAAAAATGTTGAGTGATAATAGTTTGCTAAAATTTATTCTAGAATCCGTGAACATTGAATAAATTTGAAACTTTTTTTATGGATAGCCATCTTGGAATAGTCAAATTTATTTTATCACAACAAAATCTTTTTTTCTCAAAATCTTCTTTTGTTGTGAGAAACTGTTACCCCACCCATTTCATCACTAGAAAATATCATTAACACGTTTTATTTTGATTTACCTGTGATATAAACAAGAAAACGTTGTTTGAAATTTTAGGCAATTTTAAGTTTTTGTTTCATTTAATAAATTCTGAATTATACCTGATGACTTTTAGTTTCTTTTTGTTTATAAAAAACTTTTCCACTTTGTTCTCCCTCCCTAAGTAACACTCTCTTCCTATCTCCTTTTCTTTCTTTCTCTCTCTCTCTCTCTCTCTCTCTCTCTCTATATATATATATATATATATATATATATATATATACACACACACATATATACACACACACACACACACACACACATATATATATATATATATATGATACAGTATAAAATTTATTTTTATGGAAATCGCTCAAGACAAAGCATGAAACCACCTGATGTAAGGAGTTAACAAGAATGAAAACTGATTATTCCAAAAACATGTGATGCCTATTGACTTTAGTCTTGAAAAGATCAAAGCTGTAGGTAGAAGGAAAACAGTGGAGAAGAAGAAGAGAGTTCTACAATCTTGCAGTCTTTGGAAAGCAGCTATTGGAATAGGAAGCCGTATTACAATCATCACAATAAAACATGTAAGGCATTCATTGTAAACTTAATTTTTACTTCTTGATTATATATATATATATATATATATATATATATATATATATATATATATATATATATATATATATATAAGCATTAAAAGTAATATGATTAAGCTTAAACATGGAAAAGTAAAGGACTAGTTGTTAAAACTGGAAAAGAAAAGGACAAGGTATTCTAGTAAAAAATATAATAAATTTATAACTTAAAATATTGCAGCATTAAGAATTGATTATATAATGTTATAAATTGAATTTAAAAAAAAATTCTTAATGCTGCAACATTTTAAGTTATAAATTTATTATATTTTTTACTAGAATATCTTGTCTTTTTCTTTTCTACTTTTAACAACTAGTCCTTTACTTTTCCATGTTTAAGCTTAACCATATTACTTTTCATGCTCGCATTTTTCTATTGTAATCCATGATTTTTCCAGACTTCCAATAAATTCACTTGTTCTTAGTTTAATTTCAGTCTTATTTTTTTGCCCCCCATAAACACATATGTAATAACCATGTTCGGCACTCGTCTGCTTTCAATAAAATCACCCTAATTATCTCCCTTTCACGCTTTCATTCTCTCTGTTTCACTTGTTACTTCTCTTTTCGATTTAGTAGCAACAGTAGTCGCTGAAGTGATGTGGTTGCTATGGAAACCAGTTATAAAAAGCGTAGCTCACCTCCTTACATATTTTTATGATTTTGAACACCAAAAAATTCATAACTTTTGTTTTACTGAACGAAAATTGAAATTCTTTTTTCACAATATAACTGAGATGGTGATCTATAAACTGTAATAATTGTTTGAAATTTGATCGAAAAATGAGTGAACGGTGAAGCTTTAAAGCAGTTCTAAATGACTAAAACTGCCACTTAACAATATATTCAAACACTACCGTATTTGAATGATATATAATCAAGAAGTAAAAATTAAGTTTACAGAAGCTGAAAGCTTCTGTAAACTTAAAGAGAATATAAATATAAAAATTTATTTAGTAATCCCAACCAAATAAAAAACTCAATACAACCAAATAGGAAAGAATACAATTAAAGACTGTAAATTATAATTTACAAGAATTTATTGTTCGATAGGGTAATCAAACATATCTGGATGGGATCATAAAGCTCAACTCTAAAGGAGCATAAACAAATAACACTCATTTTAGATTTTTAATTTGGATCACTATGTCAATATTGTCTATTACTACTACAACTATTTCTGATGAGAACATTGAATCATCTTTTTTTTTTTTGGAACAACCTAATCACTACATATCCTTTCATTTGCAGTTTTCATTTTTTTTCCACATTTCATAAATTATTTACAATTTTCTTTTCCACATTTCATAAATTATTTACAATAACTTTTTGCATATAATTTACAAGAATTTATTGTTCGATAGGGTAATCAAACATATCTGGATGGGATCATAAAGCTCAACTCTAAAGGAGCATAAACAAATAACACTCATTTTAGATTTTTAATTTGGATCACTATGTCAATATTGTCTATTACTACTACAACTATTTCTGATGAGAACATTGAATCATCTTTTTTTTTTTTTGGAACAACCTAATCACTACATATCCTTTCATTTGCAGTTTTCATTTTTTTTCCACATTTCATAAATTATTTACAATTTTCTTTTCCACATTTCATAAATTATTTACAATAACTTTTTGCATATAATTAGTTTTAATGTAATGCAGTTTCAATTTATGCTAGTACCAGCAAATTTGAAGTTGGTTTCCCACTTTAAAAAGGATAATTGCTTTTTAAAACAATGGCGCAAGCTGAGAAAGCAAACCACTTAAGATTCTGTGGCATTTATGTCCACTTCAGTTCACTCCTGGACAGAACATTTTTGTTCTTGACAGATTGTTTGATTGACGGTTGGTAAGATTCAAGAAGAACTCACTGGATGGTCAACCCAGTGACAGCTGATGTCTCTATATCTTGAGTCAACCAGTAAATAGACAGATTTTGTGCTTGAGCTCAACTAGCGTGTGCACTGAGGGCTTTATTTGTTGAATGCGATTTTGTCAGTCACACAGTGTTGGGATTTTAAGGTACAGCTGACGAGTGGGTTGTTGTTTTTGTGTTCAGTCATGATTTTGTTGGTCCCATTACAAGTCTGTCGTGGGTAAATCAAGTACTATTTTGAGTCAAAAAAATAAAATATCGTTACTTATTATAAATGTGAATATTGTTACTTATTATAAATGTGAATATTGTTACTTATTATAAATGTGAATATTGTTACTTATTATAAATGTGAATATTGTTACTTATTATAAATTTGAATATCGTTACTTATTATAAATGTGAATATTGTTACTTATTATAAATGTGAATATTGTTACTTATTATAAATTTGAATATTGTTACTTATTATAAATGTGAATATTGTTACTTATTATAAATGTGAATATTGTTACTTATTATAAATTTGAATATCGTTACTTATTATAAATGTGAATATTGTTACTTATTATAAATGTGAATATTGTTACTTATTATAAATGTGAATATTGTTACTTATTATAAATGTGAATATTGTTACTTATTATAAATGTGAATATTGTTACTTATTATAAATGTGAATATTGTTACTTATTATAAATTTGAATATCGTTACTTATTATAAATGTGAATATTGTTACTTATTATAAATGTGAATATTGTTACTTATTATAAATGTGAATATTGTTACTTATTATAAATTTGAATATTGTTACTTATTATAAATGTGAATATTGTTACTTATTATAAATGTGAATATTGTTACTTATTATAAATGTGAATATTGTTACTTATTATAAATGTGAATATTGTTACTTATTATAAATGTGAATATTGTTACTTATTATAAATGTGAATATTGTTACTTATTATAAATTTGAATATCGTTACTTATTATAAATGTGAATATTGTTACTTATTATAAATGTGAATATTGTTACTTATTATAAATGTGAATATTGTTACTTATTATAAATGTGAATATTGTTACTTATTATAAATGTGAATATTGTTACTTATTATAAATTTGAATATCGTTACTTATTATAAATGTGAATATTGTTACTTATTATAAATGTGAATATTGTTACTTATTATAAATTTGAATATTGTTACTTATTATAAATGTGAATATTGTTACTTATTATAAATGTGAATATTGTTACTTATTATAAATTTGAATATCGTTACTTATTATAAATGTGAATATTGTTACTTATTATAAATGTGAATATTGTTACTTATTATAAATGTGAATATTGTTACTTATTATAAATTTGAATATTGTTACTTATTATAAATTTGAATATCGTTACTTATTATAAATTTGAATATTGTTACTTATTATAAATGTGAATATTGTTACTTATTATAAATTTTAATATTGTTACTTATTATAAATTTGAATATCGTTACTTATTATAAATGTGAATATTGTTACTTATTATAAATGTGAATATTGTTACTTATTATAAATGTGAATATTGTTACTTATTATAAATGTGAATATTGTTACTTATTATAAATGTGAATATTGTTACTTATTATAAATGTGAATATTGTTACTTATTATAAATTTGAATATTGTTACTTATTATAAATTTGAATATCGTTACTTATTATAAATGTGAATATTGTTACTTATTATAAATGTGAATATTGTTACTTATTATAAATGTGAATATTGTTACTTATTATAAATGTGAATATTGTTACTTATTATAAATGTGAATATTGTTACTTATTATAAATTTGAATATCGTTACTTATTATAAATTTGAATATTGTTACTTATTATAAATGTGAATATTGTTACTTATTATAAATGTGAATATTGTTACTTATTATAAATGTGAATATCGTTACTTATTATAAATTTGAATATTGTTACTTATTATAAATTTGAATATTGTTACTTATTATAAATGTGAATATTGTTACTTATTATAAATGTGAATATTGTTACTTATTATAAATTTGAATATTGTTACTTATTATAAATGTGAATATCGTTACTTATTATAAATTTGAATATTGTTACTTATTATAAATTTGAATATTGTTACTTATTATAAATTTGAATATTGTTACTTATTATAAATGTGAATATTGTTACTTATTATAAATTTGAATATTGTTACTTATTATAAATTTGAATATTGTTACTTATTATAAATGTGAATATCGTTACTTATTATAAATGTGAATATTGTTACTTATTATAAATTTGAATATCGTTACTTATTATAAATTTGAATATTGTTACTTATTATAAATTTGAATATTGTTACTTATTATAAATGTGAATATTGTTACTTATTATAAATGTGAATATTGTTACTTATTATAAATTTGAATATTGTTACTTATTATAAATGTGAATATCGTTACTTATTATAAATTTGAATATTGTTACTTATTATAAATTTGAATATTGTTACTTATTATAAATTTGAATATTGTTACTTATTATAAATGTGAATATTGTTACTTATTATAAATGTGAATATTGTTACTTATTATAAATTTGAATATTGTTACTTATTATAAATGTGAATATTGTTACTTATTATAAATGTGAATATTGTTACTTATTATAAATTTGAATATCGTTACTTATTATAAATTTGAATATTGTTACTTATTATAAATTTGAATATTGTTACTTATTATAAATGTGAATATTGTTACTTATTATAAATGTGAATATTGTTACTTATTATAAATTTGAATATTGTTACTTATTATAAATTTGAATATTGTTACTTATTATAAATGTGAATATTGTTACTTATTATAAATTTGAATATTGTTACTTATTATAAATTTGAATATTGTTACTTATTATAAATTTGAATATTGTTACTTATTATAAATGTGAATATTGTTACTTATTATAAATTTGAATATTGTTACTTATTATAAATTTGAATATTGTTACTTATTATAAATGTGAATATTGTTACTTATTATAAATTTGAATATTGTTACTTATTATAAATTTGAATATTGTTACTTATTATAAATGTGAATATTGTTACTTATTATAAATGTGAATATCGTTACTTATTATAAATTTGAATATTGTTACTTATTATAAATTTGAATATTGTTACTTATTATAAATTTGAATATTGTTACTTATTATAAATGTGAATATCGTTACTTATTATAAATTTGAATATTGTTACTTATTATAAATTTGAATATTGTTACTTATTATAAATGTGAATATTGTTACTTATTATAAATTTGAATATTGTTACTTATTATAAATTTGAATATTGTTACTTATTATAAATTTGAATATTGTTACTTATTATAAATGTGAATATTGTTACTTATTATAAATTTGAATATTGTTACTTATTATAAATGTGAATATTGTTACTTATTATAAATTTGAATATTGTTACTTATTATAAATTTGAATATTGTTACTTATTATAAATTTGAATATTGTTACTTATTATAAATGTGAATATTGTTACTTATTATAAATTTGAATATTGTTACTTATTATAAATGTGAATATTGTTACTTATTATAAATTTGAATATTGTTACTTATTATAAATTTGAATATTGTTACTTATTATAAATGTGAATATTGTTACTTATTATAAATGTGAATATCGTTACTTATTATAAATTTGAATATTGTTACTTATTATAAATTTGAATATTGTTACTTATTATAAATTTGAATATTGTTACTTATTATAAATGTGAATATCGTTACTTATTATAAATTTGAATATTGTTACTTATTATAAATTTGAATATTGTTACTTATTATAAATGTGAATATTGTTACTTATTATAAATTTGAATATTGTTACTTATTATAAATTTGAATATTGTTACTTATTATAAATTTGAATATTGTTACTTATTATAAATTTGAATATTGTTACTTATTATAAATTTGAATATTGTTACTTATTATAAATGTGAATATCGTTACTTATTATAAATTTGAATATTGTTACTTATTATAAATTTGAATATTGTTACTTATTATAAATTTGAATATTGTTACTTATTATAAATTTGAATATTGTTACTTATTATAAATGTGAATATTGTTACTTATTATAAATGTGAATATTGTTACTTATTATAAATTTGAATATTGTTACTTATTATAAATTTGAATATTGTTACTTATTATAAATGTGAATATTGTTACTTATTATAAATTTGAATATTGTTACTTATTATAAATTTGAATATTGTTACTTATTATAAATGTGAATATTGTTACTTATTATAAATGTGAATATTGTTACTTATTATAAATTTGAATATTGTTACTTATTATAAATGTGAATATCGTTACTTATTATAAATTTGAATATTGTTACTTATTATAAATTTGAATATTGTTACTTATTATAAATGTGAATATTGTTACTTATTATAAATTTGAATATCGTTACTTATTATAAATTTGAATATTGTTACTTATTATAAATGTGAATATCGTTACTTATTATAAATTTGAATATTGTTACTTATTATAAATGTGAATATTGTTACTTATTATAAATGTGAATATTGTTACTTATTATAAATTTGAATATTGTTACTTATTATAAATGTGAATATCGTTACTTATTATAAATTTGAATATTGTTACTTATTATAAATGTGAATATTGTTACTTATTATAAATGTGAATATTGTTACTTATTATAAATTTGAATATTGTTACTTATTATAAATTTGAATATTGTTACTTATTATAAATTTGAATATTGTTACTTATTATAAATTTGAATATTGTTACTTATTATAAATGTGAATATTGTTACTTATTATAAATGTGAATATTGTTACTTATTATAAATTTGAATATTGTTACTTATTATAAATTTGAATATTGTTACTTATTATAAATTTGAATATTGTTACTTATTATAAATTTGAATATTGTTACTTATTATAAATTTGAATATTGTTACTTATTATAAATGTGAATATTGTTACTTATTATAAATTTGAATATTGTTACTTATTATAAATTTGAATATTGTTACTTATTATAAATGTGAATATCGTTACTTATTATAAATTTGAATATTGTTACTTATTATAAATTTGAATATTGTTACTTATTATAAATTTGAATATTGTTACTTATTATAAATGTGAATATTGTTACTTATTATAAATTTGAATATTGTTACTTATTATAAATATGAATATTGTTACTTATTATAAATTTGAATATTGTTACTTATTATAAATGTGAATATTGTTACTTATTATAAATTTGAATATCGTTACTTATTATAAATTTGAATATTGTTACTTATTATAAATTTGAATATTGTTACTTATTATAAATTTGAATATTGTTACTTATTATAAATTTGAATATTGTTACTTATTATAAATTTGAATATTGTTACTTATTATAAATTTGAATATTGTTACTTATTATAAATTTGAATATTGTTACTTATTATAAATTTGAATATCGTTACTTATTATAAATTTGAATATTGTTACTTATTATAAATTTGAATATTGTTACTTATTATAAATTTGAATATTGTTACTTATTATAAATGTGAATATTGTTACTTATTATAAATGTGAATATTGTTACTTATTATAAATTTGAATATTGTTACTTATTATAAATTTGAATATTGTTACTTATTATAAATTTGAATATTGTTACTTATTATAAATTTGAATATTGTTACTTATTATAAATTTGAATATTGTTACTTATTATAAATGTGAATATTGTTACTTATTATAAATTTGAATATTGTTACTTATTATAAATTTGAATATTGTTACTTATTATAAATGTGAATATCGTTACTTATTATAAATTTGAATATTGTTACTTATTATAAATTTGAATATTGTTACTTATTATAAATTTGAATATTGTTACTTATTATAAATGTGAATATTGTTACTTATTATAAATTTGAATATTGTTACTTATTATAAATATGAATATTGTTACTTATTATAAATTTGAATATTGTTACTTATTATAAATGTGAATATTGTTACTTATTATAAATTTGAATATCGTTACTTATTATAAATTTGAATATTGTTACTTATTATAAATTTGAATATTGTTACTTATTATAAATTTGAATATTGTTACTTATTATAAATTTGAATATTGTTACTTATTATAAATTTGAATATTGTTACTTATTATAAATTTGAATATTGTTACTTATTATAAATTTGAATATTGTTACTTATTATAAATTTGAATATCGTTACTTATTATAAATGTGAATATTGTTACTTATTATAAATGTGAATATCGTTACTTATTATAAATGTGAATATTGTTACTTATTATAAATTTGAATATTGTTACTTATTATAAATTTGAATATTGTTACTTATTATAAATGTGAATATTGTTACTTATTATAAATGTGAATATCGTTACTTATTATAAATGTGAATATTGTTACTTATTATAAATGTGAATATTGTTACTTATTATAAATTTGAATATTGTTACTTATTATAAATTTGAATATTGTTACTTATTATAAATGTGAATATCGTTACTTATTATAAATTTGAATATTGTTACTTATTATAAATGTGAATATTGTTACTTATTATAAATGTGAATATCGTTACTTATTATAAATGTGAATATCGTTACTTATTATAAATTTGAATATTGTTACTTATTATAAATTTGAATATTGTTACTTATTATAAATGTGAATATTGTTACTTATTATAAATGTGAATATTGTTACTTATTATAAATTTGAATATTGTTACTTATTATAAATGTGAATATCGTTACTTATTATAAATTTGAATATTGTTACTTATTATAAATTTGAATATTGTTACTTATTATAAATTTGAATATTGTTACTTATTATAAATGTGAATATTGTTACTTATTATAAATTTGAATATTGTTACTTATTATAAATTTGAATATTGTTACTTATTATAAATGTGAATATCGTTACTTATTATAAATGTGAATATTGTTACTTATTATAAATTTGAATATCGTTACTTATTATAAATTTGAATATTGTTACTTATTATAAATTTGAATATTGTTACTTATTATAAATGTGAATATTGTTACTTATTATAAATGTGAATATTGTTACTTATTATAAATTTGAATATTGTTACTTATTATAAATGTGAATATCGTTACTTATTATAAATTTGAATATTGTTACTTATTATAAATGTGAATATTGTTACTTATTATAAATGTGAATATTGTTACTTATTATAAATTTGAATATTGTTACTTATTATAAATTTGAATATTGTTACTTATTATAAATTTGAATATTGTTACTTATTATAAATTTGAATATTGTTACTTATTATAAATGTGAATATTGTTACTTATTATAAATGTGAATATTGTTACTTATTATAAATTTGAATATTGTTACTTATTATAAATTTGAATATTGTTACTTATTATAAATTTGAATATTGTTACTTATTATAAATTTGAATATTGTTACTTATTATAAATTTGAATATTGTTACTTATTATAAATGTGAATATTGTTACTTATTATAAATTTGAATATTGTTACTTATTATAAATTTGAATATTGTTACTTATTATAAATGTGAATATCGTTACTTATTATAAATTTGAATATTGTTACTTATTATTAATTTGAATATTGTTACTTATTATAAATTTGAATATTGTTACTTATTATAAATGTGAATATTGTTACTTATTATAAATTTGAATATTGTTACTTATTATAAATATGAATATTGTTACTTATTATAAATTTGAATATTGTTACTTATTATAAATGTGAATATTGTTACTTATTATAAATTTGAATATCGTTACTTATTATAAATTTGAATATTGTTACTTATTATAAATTTGAATATTGTTACTTATTATAAATTTGAATATTGTTACTTATTATAAATTTGAATATTGTTACTTATTATAAATTTGAATATTGTTACTTATTATAAATTTGAATATTGTTACTTATTATAAATTTGAATATTGTTAC
>NC_136501.1:18331024-18338524 GCF_053919585.1 Euprymna scolopes
ATTATATATACACCTGGCAATTTTTTTTGTCATTATTGTCAAAATCAACACAGAGACGAATTTATCGACATATGTTTTATTTACAATTAAGCCTTTTGCCCATTGACAAAGAGAGAGACGTTAGTTGTAGAGGTTGGTTGGTGAGAGATCTCAATCATCTCGACGGCTGTTTGCTCTCTTTTCTCTCTTTTGTTGTTTATGTTATCTGTTTTATATAGACATGAATCGACATATAAAAATATTACATTCTTTTTTTTAATTTTGTGTTGCACAATTCATAAATCCTCAACCTAGAGTGTAAACATTTCTTTGTTTTCGTGATAATTACAATTCTGGCAATTTTTATGGGACACAAGAATGTATGTCAAAAGCCATCTGGAATGTGTGTGTGTACACACCTCTGCTTTCGTCGGTGTTGTGGCATCTCCATATCCAGCAACATGGCATAATAGTATTTGTAGAAAAGACTGAGACTAGCAACATCACGTCTGTGAGGGAGAAGTTGAAGTGAAGAAAGTGTGGGGGCCAATCAAATTACAGATACGTTTCTGCTGTTTATAAATAAGAAAGGGTATGCTCAAACAAGATACAGTAAGAGAGGGTGGGAGTGATAGATAGACGCTTAATACGGTATGGGTCACTTGGTGAGATGACTGAAATTTATGACTGATTTGAACAATCAAAATTAAATCCTCTTCTTTTTTTTTTTTACTTTCGTTCATCCCTAACAAGGCATATTTGCCACTTGGATGTAAGGGGCTACTATTTGGGACCATGCCTTAACAAGATGTTCGTTTATGTTACATTTAAACTTGTTCATATCAGTAAATCAAGGAATCAGGTAGCAGGAAGGGAATTCCAAAATGAGGGAAGAAATTATTAGAGTAGAAAACTTTTTGGCATTTAGGGACCTCAACAGTGAAGGGGTGAGATTTTATAGCTAAATAGGTTTGTTGGGGAAATGTATGTCGAAGGGGCACTAGTGCAATGAGTTCATCAGAACACATTCTATTATAATATTTGTAAAACAGGCATAGAGATGCAACATTGCAGTGATGGGACAGGGGTTGGAGCTTAGTTGACAAAGTGGGTTCTTTTTCACATGTATCTGAAACTTGAAGCTTATGAAGCAATGCACAAAATAATACGTACTTTAGTTAATCAACTCAACGTTAATGTTTTGTATGATAGCAAACAATTATTATTTTTAATTGCAATTTTGATTGGAGATTTCTCGCTGAAATCATTTTGCAACATATGACATTAGATACAAATCTCCCAGGTGTGCAACATCTGTTTTTATTCAGTTCTTTTGTTGATGATGTGATTTTAATTTATACATACGCATATATACATCCATCTATTACTAATTGAGCTTTAATATCTGCATAAAATTGTATATATCTTTTTTCTATTTTTTGTTAACAAAGGAGTCACAACTTATCAAGGCCCGGAGGCCACTCGAGGATAAGGGTTAATAAGCATACAGTGGTCAATGGGACAATGACGTAGTAATTGTTAGTAGTGGAAATTTGGTAAATTATATTACTTAAGGGGAACGGCTCATCAAGAATTTGTTTATGTTGGACTTGAAGACGACCATATTATAGTCAGCTGGAAAGCAGGCAAAAGAAAGAGAGTTCCACAAGTGTGCAGTTCTAAGAAAGAAACTTTGTTCATGGAATTTACGATTAGGTTTAGGCACAGATAAAGAGTGGGGGAAATTATTGATAGTATTTTCAGCTAGACGAGTGTCTCTCGTGAAAGTTTGGTGAGGAGAGGGGACCATAGATTGGAGCTCAGACAAGCACTTGCGATGAAAATAATGATGAAATAGAGACAGGCTCGCAACGTTTCTTCTGTGAGAAAGAGTTTGCAGGGAAGAGAAAAGGGATCCCCCCACTAGGCTACAAAGTCTGTTCTGAACTCATGGCAGGATAAGGTCTTTCTTGCAGCTCCTGCCCAGATGTGGCAACATTACCCCATCCTTAGACGTACCTGACTCTTATATAGGTATAGAATTGCATCAGCAGTGAAATATCTACTGGATCGACAGAAGGATCCCACCATTTTCCCAGCGACCTTGGCAACAGATTTGATGTACGTGTTCCATTTCAGATCAGGAGTAATGATCAAGCCAGGAGCTTGTCAAAACATGGAGTCTCCTCAAGATGAGAGCCATTCATTTCAATTGATGCCAGATCTAAATCAGAATGTTGATGATGTAAAGACAGAAGTTTGGTTTTAGATGCATTAAAAGTAACCAGCCACTTCTTTCCCCATTGTACCACATGCTCAAGATCAGAGAAGAGAGAATCAGAGAGAACTTGGTCGTTAACGGTCTTTGATGTACTGCCACAGATGGTAGTGTCGTCAGCATAAATGTCTATGAATGATCTAAGGATGTGATTTGGAAGATCATTGATGTAGATTAGGAAGAGAGTTGGGCCCAGGATGGACCCCTGAGGAACTCCAGCATTAATACTCTGAGCTTCTGATTTCTGCCCATTAACCACTACTCTTATGAACCTATCAGACAGAAATGACTTAATAATTAAGAAGACATTTCCAGCTATACCGTAACTGGAGATATTGTGAAGTAGACCTTTATGCCATACTCTATCAAAGGCTTTTGATATGTCAAGAGCAACTGACCTAGAAAGGAAGCCCTCCATCAAGAGATTTGCTAAGGGCGCTGGAAAAACGGTGGGATCTTTCTATCGATCCGGTAGATATCTCACTGCTGATGCTATTCTCTATCTATATAAGAGCCAGGTACGTCCAAGGATGGAATACTGTTGCCACATCTGGGCAGGAGCTGCTAGAAAGGACTTGGCCTGCCTTGATAGAGTTCAAAATAGACTTCGTAGCCTCGTAGGAGATGTCCTTTTCTCTTCCTTGCAACCTCTATCTCACAGAAGAGATGTTGCGAGTTTGTCTCTGATGTATCGTTATTTTCATGGAAAGTGTTCGACTAAGCTTCAATCTATCATCCCCCCTCGCCAAACTTTCACAAGAAACACTCGTTTAGCTGTAAACACTATCAATAATTCCTCCCACTCTTTATCTGTGCCTAAACCTAAACGTAGATTCCATGAACAAAGCTTCTTTCTTAGAACTGCACGCCTGTGGAATTGTCTTCCGTTTTCCTGCTTTCCGGCTGACTACAATATGGTTGTGTTCAAGTCTAACGTAAATAAGTTCTTGATGAGCCGTTCCATATAAGTTATCAAATTTACCAAATTTTCATTACTAATGATTACTATATTGTCCAATTTCTACTGTACACTCTTTAACCCTTATCCTTGAGTGGCCTCTTGGCCTTGATAATGTCGTGATGCCTATGTAAAAAAAAAAAAAAAAAGATATAACCATAAGCACATCTATTTTCAGTATTTACTTTGACAGTGCTTGATACGTTAGTACAGTTAGGTAGTATGTCCTGAAAATATATATGGCAATTAAGCTACACAGAATTGTGCGCATTTCATCCTCATCAGAATTCATTAAGCTAGTGAATAGAATCAATGTTACTTCATGTTTTTATATCTTCCCATAGTATAAAAACACAAAGCAACACCAATTACATGCAATAGCCTGACGAATACTCATGAGAACGAAACACAAAATTTTGTGAAGCTTAATTGGCATACATATTTTTAAAGCTTACTATATACATTTAAACTTTAGAAATAACATCACTCTTTGCAATTAGAATAGAGTTTTCTTAGTAAGTGCTAACATGAATATAAACAAAAATGTGTTATAACTGTTATTAGTTAGTATAATAGGTAGTATAATAGTTAGTATAATAGCATAAAACTAATTCCTTTTTGTTTGTTTTGTTTTTGAGGTAGCTGCTGTTTGATCAACACTGCTGGGGTGCCATAATATAGAATACTGTTTTTTTTTTTAAAATCTCTGAAGCAGTTTGTCGCATTAAACAAATGATGATCCTTACATTATTATTAGCATAAATTCTTGGAAGTAAACTAATGTAGTAATTGTAAAAAATTTGATTTACAGCAGGGTGACCCCCCCAAAAACGGGCCCAACTCTAATTAGGCCCCGTTTCTTAGTGTTTTGTCCGAATGAAATGAAACTTTGGTCATAACTAGTTTATTATATTCAAAACATCACATCAAAACACTAGGGTCTTTGGCCTTTTTTTCTCCGTTGACTGTAAAATGCTCAGAAAAACAAAAATACATGATTTAACCTGGATTTCCAACTTCTAACGTAGACCCCTACTACCATGTCTCCTTCTCGAACATCAGGGGTCTACATTCTAACCTTCCAGAGATTAAAACCCAATTACAGGAGACTAAACCAGACACATTATTTCTAAGTGAAACTGGCATTGGACAGACCATTTCCCTAGATGAGTTCGTAATTAAAGGATACTCTAATTTAACTTCCAAATCTGACCCCCAAGATCGCCATGGACATGGAATATGTATCTTTTATATAAAAGATGGCTTTCCATGTGGTAAGGACATCTCCAGAGAAGATCCTAACTTACCCTATATGTGCTTCCGGGTTGCACTAGCTCACACTACTGCATTTATATTTACTCTCTATCGCTCCTACAACAGCGGAGTTACTATCTTTAAAAGCATATCTGAGAAAATTGACCACGTCCTATCTGCTTATCCTTCAGCTAACATTCACGTATGTGGCGACTTCAATGTTCACAACGTCGAATGGTTGACCCACAAACAAGACCGATGATGAGGGGAAGTTCTTTCATGATTTCTCCATCGCTTATGACCTCACTCAGATTGTTCACGAACCCACCCATGTGCCCGATACTGACGGCCAGTATGCAAGTCTCCTAGACCTTTTTCTCACAACTTGCCCTGAACTGTGTTCAGCTTCTGTTCTGTCTCCACTTGGATCATTCGATCACTCTGTTGTATCAGTTAAAATAAAAATGAAATGTAATAAGTCCTCAGATGTACCTCTCTATAGTACAATATATCGATACTCTATGGCTGACAGCGATAGCTTCCATACATTTATATCAGATCTACCTCTGTGTTCCATGTTTAAAAAGGATGTGTCCTCTATAATATCATACCAGACAGAATGGTTAATTGTAGGTATAGACCATTTCATACCCTCGAAAAAATTCCAGCAAAAACCTAACAGCCACTCGTGGTTCTCTCCAGAATGTGTTGCTGCCATTGCACACAGAAATCGCTTTTTCCATGCTTCAAACGTAATAGATGTACTGAGACTAAAGCCGCTTTCAGGAGTGCCAGTAACTACTGTAAAAAAGTAATAAAGAACGCAAGAGAGTTGTATGCTCAGTCCGTCAAGTCCAAAGTAGCTGAGCAGCGGCTTGTTTCCACCAGTTTTGGCAAATAGCAAACAGGATCCTGAACAGAAGCGTGTGCTCTATCTCAACTCTCATAAATGGACCAGAGGTCATCTCGTCAACATCAGACAAAGCCAAACTCTTTGTCAAGAACTTTGCAGCTAATTCTACCCTTTGCGACCAAGGCTGCCATCCTCCAATATTTCCTCCTTTATCAGAAAACATGCTATGTGATATACACATATCTGTACATGATGTTGGCAAGCTAATCAAGAACCTTGATTTCAGAAAAGCAACCAGCCCTGACGGTATTCCAATTATAGTACTCAAAAGACTTCAACCAGAACTAGCGCTCATCCTTACAAAACTGTTTAAACTGTCTTAAGGAGAATTACTTCCCATCACCCTGGAAAATCTCATCAGTATGCCCTGTATTTAAGAATTCAGGTGATCGCTCATCTCCCTCTCAGTACACACCAATAAGTCTCCTGTGCATCATGAGTAAGTTGCTGAAATCTGTGTTAAATACAGAAGTAATCAACCATCTCAGCAAAAATAACCTTCTTAGTGACACACAATATGGTTTCCATTCTGCTAGATCTACAGCAGATGTGCTTACAGTTATATCTCATAGGATTAGCAAATCTCTCGATGGAGGCTACCTTTCTAGGGCAATTGCTCTTGTCATATCAAAGGCCTTTGATAGAGTATGGCATAGAGGTTTACTTAACAAGATCTCCTGCTACGGTATAGCTGTAAATGTGTTCTCAATTATTAAATCATTTCTGTCTGATAGGTTCATAAGAGTAGTGGTTAATGGGCAGAAATTAGAAGCTCTCCGTATTAATTCTGGGGTCCCTCAGGGGTCCATCCTGGGCCCAACTCTCTTCTTGATCTACATTAATGATCTTCCAAATCACATCCTTACATCATTCGTAGACATTTATGCTGATGACACTACTATCTATGGTAGCACATCTAAGACAGTAAACGACCAAGTTCTCTCTGATTCTCTCTCCTCTGATCATGAGCACGTGGCACAATGGGGAAAGAGGTGGCTTGTTACTTTTAATGCATCTAAAACCAAGCTTTTCTCTTTACATCATCAACGCTCTCATCCCCATCCGGCATCAATTGAAATGAATGGCTCCCGTCTTGAGGAGGCCTCATGTTTTGACAACCTTGACCTTTATAACCTGATCTTAAATGGAACACATACATTAAATCCATTGCCAAGGCCGCTGGAAAAATGGTGGGATCCTTCTATCGATCCAGTAGATATCTCACTGCTGATGCAATTCTTTATCTATATAAGAGCCAGGTACGTCTAAAGATGGAGAACTGTTGCCACATCTGGGCTGGAGCTGCTAGAAAGGACTTATCCTGCCTTGATAGGGTTCAAAATAGACTTCGTAGCATCGTAGGCTTGTGGGGGGTGTCCTTTTCTCTTCCCTGCACCTCTTTCTCACAGAAGAGATGTTGCGAGTTTGTCTCTGCTGTATCGTTATTTTCATGGCAAGTGCTCGGCTGAGCTGCAATCTATGGTCCCCCCCTCACCAAACTTTCACAAGAAACACCCGTCTAGCAGAAAACACTATCACTAATTTCCCCCACTCTTTATCTGTGCTTAAACCTAAACGTAGATTTCATGAACAAAGCTTCTTTCTTAGAACTGCACACCTATGGAATTGCCTTCCATTTTCCTGCTTTCCAGCTGACTACAATATGGTTGTCATCAAGTCTAACGTAAACAAGTTCTTGATGAGCCGTTCCATATAAGCTAACAAATTACATTACAAATGGTTACTATATTGTCCAATTTCTACTGTACACTCTTTAACCTTTATCCTCGGGTGGTCTCTTGGCCTTGATAAGTGGGGATGCCTATGTAACATATGCACAAATTTATTTGCTTAAATCAAATCATATATTTCGATGCTATATATCCTTGCCAATGAAGAGTCTGTTTTTTTTTTGTTTTTGTTTTTTTTCCGGTTCGCATGGTGTAGTTCTGCAAGCAACAGTGCTAGTCCGTGGGTCTTGATAACGGTTTGATCTAAAAACAAAAAAAAAAAAAAAAAAAGTAAAACAGTAGGGTATCGCGTTAGCTGCGCAAATTGAATTAATTAAAATTGGAACTTGCATTTGAAGTGTTGCATATTAAGTGAAAATAAGAATTA